>NC_135327.1:179306166-179658292 GCF_023851605.1 Tamandua tetradactyla | reverse complement strand
TATGTGTCATGAATTATTCCTTATTAGAGGAAACTATTTGGAGATATGTTTTTAATGATGTACTCGCTATGCTCTACAGACTGGTTTGAAACAATATTTGGACCTATTCTTATTGTTGCCATCCTACAGAAACATCATGCTGTGGGAAGATCAGTGGTTTTAGGAATCAGACGACCAGGGTTGTAGTCTTGTCTAATCTACCAATTTTAAAGAACTTGCATAATTTCTCAGTCCAGAGAACTGAGGAAGTGATAGACAAGCAAAAGGCAAAAAATTAAAGTCTTGGAGATAAAACTGGAATTGTATATAATGTAAAAGTAACATATAACTAAAAATTATACCAAGGTCTATGATTAGAGTAAAAATGAAGGAGGTTCTTTAATTGTCATTGGTTGAAGGAAGATGCCTGTGGTTCAAAGATATCCATAAGAGGAAAGAGAGTAGTACTCATGGAGCCCAGAGAAGGGTTTTCTTTGGGAATGATTCCCCCAAAGAAACCCAGAACTGGGCAGTGATTTAGAAGTGTCTTTTTAAAGCCACAGACAGAATCCTTAAGACAAATCCAATTAGAAAATGGGCAAAAAACATGGATAGACACTTTTCTTAAGAGGAAATATAAATGGCTTAAAAGCATATGGAAAGATGCTCAACTTCATTAGCTATTAGGGAATGCAAATCAAAACTACAGTGAGATACCATTTCATACCTACTAGTGCTGAAAAACAAGAAAAACAGAAAATTACAAGTGATGGAGAGGATATGGAGAAATGGGCACACTCATTCACTGTTGGTGGGATGTAGAATGGTGCAGCTGCTCTGGAAGGGAATTTGACAGTTCCTCAGGAAGCTAAAAATAGAACTGTCATATAATCTGGCAATCCCATTATTAGGTATATATGTGGAAGAACTGAAAGCATGGACATTAATAGACATTTGCACACTGGTGTTTATAGCAACATTACAATTGTCAATAGATAGAAACCACCCATATGTCCATCTACTGACAAATGGATTAAAAATTGTTGTATATACATACGATGGAATATTATGCAGTTTATGAAATCATAATGCTTGCAACAACATGGATGAATCTTGAGGAAATTATGTTGAATGAAATAAGACAGAGACAAAAGAATAGCTACTGTATAGTCTTACTAATATGAGCAAACTATAATGACCAGGCTCTGAAATTACATTTGAGAGCACAGTTTGTCAGGACATAGAAAAGAGAGTAGAGATTAGGCAATCGATACTGAAGGAGTATAGAATGTCTAATATGGTAGATTCTAAAGGTTCAGAAATGGACAGCTGTAGTACCATTGGCCAAAGAAATTGATACATTGAACCCAAAGTCATGGAGCAAGAGAGTACTCTGGAACACTAGGAGGTGAAGACAAATATCAAAATGCATGATATTCTCACAGGCTAGAGAATTGGGACCAACAATTCAATTGATCACAGTCTGGCCTTTGGTTCAAAATTATTCATAAATGGGAGGAACATACAAAATCCACTGATCTTTATCCCCAAACTCTTCAAAATCTTCTCATCCAATCATGGCATCAACTCAATCAAGGATCTACTTAGCTACGTCAGATCCGGATGTTGGTCCCTTTGACACAGAGACCTGTAAACCAAAAGGACAATATCTTTGTCAGACATACAGCCAAATATAATGTTGGAATACACACAGGAGAGCTGCGGGAATCACTCCCTTTCAAAAATAATGGAATAGGAGACAATGTACCATCATAGGATCACAGCAACTCAGAAACCCTGAGGGGCAAGTGTTGGCTTATTCCTCTCCCCTGAGAAGCAGCTCCCTAGTACATTGTCCCTCACGACTCATTTCTACTGGAGATTCACTTCTTTTCATCTTCCTCCTTGTCCACTTCTGAAGAGAGCACTGAAGAATCTGTTCTTTATGGAGGCTGAGCTGCTTATTCAGCTTCCTTCTGTCAGTACCAAGTTTAAAAATTTAAGGTCACAAAGGTATTTTTACATCTCAGAGTCCTGGTCAATTTTAGTCCAGGCTAGCAGCACTCTTACTAATAAATCTTGCTCAGGAACTTTGTAACTTTTCTATGTAACTAATTTCAGTCAAAACCATGTGGCAAAAGCTACACCTACAATTTTCCAGATATGCCTTTCTCTTTACACTTAATTATGGGTAATTTGGGTACGCCCGGCTTCTATAGGATCATGCCTTTAAGCTTTCTGAAAGTGCTTTCACCTATTTGAAAAAATATACTAGAGACCCCTTTACTCTTTTCAAATATCTTTTAAAAGATTTTACAGCAGCATGCTTGGTTTGACATTTATTCTAAGACCAAACTTTCCTGAAGTTTATTTTAATGTGTATACTTTTAATTTGGTGAGAAACAATTTCATTTTCTTATCCTGTGATTTCTAGACCCTTTATATTCTAAATTCCACTTTCAACCTGGCAAATTCCTTTCTAAGCTCATTTCTTCCTTTTAGTAACTTAATAAATTCACTGGCTATAACCAGCTGTTCTTTCAGTATTTTGCCTCAAAACTTGCAACTTGAATAATTCAAGATTTATTAGGAACATTTTCTGACTTCCAAGTTTGCTCAGATTATGGTTTTGCCAAATATTTGTTGTTACATAACCCACATCACAATTTTTATAGCCTCCCATAATATTTCTTTAAAGTCTGCTCCCTGTGCCCCAAACCAAGGCTACATACTTCAGGTTTATGGTTAAAGCATTACCCCATTTCTCATACCAACTTCTATACCAGTCAGCAGTTTTGTGTAGCAAACATTCACAAAATCTCAGTGGTATATAGTAAGCATTTATTTCTTGCTCATGCATCTGCGGTTTCTTGTGGTGATTCTGCCTCAGGTTGCACATTTGTATTAAGGTTGGGCATTTCTACTGTACATATCTCACTCTGGTACCCAGGCTGGAGGGTCAACAGGTAACCAAGGTATGTTCTTTTTATAGAAATGCCAGAATTACTGAATAGACAAATCCACTTGAAAAAGCACATCAGCTAATATTCCACTAACTGACACAAATACATGACTAATCCCAAAATCAAGGGACAGGATGGTATGTTCTGTCCATATAAGTTGCGGAAAGGGGGTTACTGCCATGTAATTCTTGTAGAGGAATAGTTACATCCTTTTAAAATGCTTTAATCAGAGCCTTATCTGAGTTCATTTAAATTGTTAATCACAGATTTTTCAACCATTATGGATAGGTAATGAATTCAGACTCTTTTTTGCATTAAGTCTAGATTTGGTTCACACAATGTATGGGTCTTTTTAATTCTTGTGGTAAAACACCAGGCCACCACTGACTCTGTCCAGTTCTAGACCTGAGCTGTATGTAGCGTCAGATTGCATTTACTACTTCCTGTTTCCATTCTCCTTCTGGTTCATGGAGATGTTCACCTATATTTTTCCATTATGCTTTTTAATATATTTATCATTGCAATAAATTATAAAATAGAGGAAAGAAATTTCCTCAATAGCTTTCTGCCATTTTGTCCTATTTCTAGCACCATACACACATTTAAACAAACATACCATATTTGAAACATTGATATCTCGAATTTATCCTCTCCAAGAGGAAAGGATTTGGGCTTCTATGTAAGTAGACTCTTGTCATGGAGTATTCAACACATATATAAACAAAATAATGTCAGTAGAGCTCCTGGTCTTATAAAGACATTTTGAAAGTTAATACTCAAAAAATACGTTGTTACTAGTACAATATATAGTGTCCTCCATTTTATCACAATGTCATTTTTCACAAAAGACGTTAGGTAATTGCATTAATAAGGAAGACAAGAATGGAAGACGCACTGCTTTAAAAATGCGACAGGCTATTTTCAAGTTCTTTTAGAAAGTAATTTGGCAGCAGATGTTTGCATATAATGTGCTAATTTCAAATGGTGCTTATTTAATTCTTGGAAGAAAATATATCAAATTATCCCTCATTTTGAAGAGGTATACATTCCCTAGAACAACCCCAGGTATTTTGGAGGATTTTCTCCCCACAATCTATCATATTTTAAAGATATTTCATTTTTACCAGGCTTAATAGTTTAAAAAGAAAGAAAGCAGTGCAGTGGAAAGAGAACAGATTTTGTCTTTGACAAATATGTGTTCTAATGCCCAGTTCTATTATTTACTAGTTATGTGAACTTGTGCTAAATAAACTTCTCTGGGCTTCAGTTTTTATTTACTTGATAAATACAGATAATAACGGTTATATAATTTCTAGTACTTTGGGTGGCTTAATTGAGATAATGAATATAAATTTCATGATATAGACATGGAACAGAGTGGATGTCTAATATATGTTAGCTCCATTGTCTATGTATTCCACATCTCTGAAATTGTGTCCTGATATGTAAGTGTGACCATTGCATGTAACTCCATCTAGTTCATCTTAATAAGCAAGATTATGCTTTATGACTCTTGTACCTCTTCATGCCAGAAGCTGGGTCAAAAATAGACTTTACTTTTTTATGTGTGCATATGTATTTCCATTTCCTATGTAACATTGAGGGGAAAAAGGGAGAATATCTGTAAGACAAGAGCTTGTGGAAATAGTGTAATTATTTAGTCATCCTTAAAGATGGCCCTAGAAGATTCAAATTGCTCTATAAAGAAATAATGCCCTCATGAGCTTTTGTTCTAAGGAGATATTTTATACCTCAACATACTAAATATAACAAATGTCAAATGGAATTAAAGAGACGGAACGAAGTTCAGCATATTTGTTTTCAATCTCTGTTCTCTCTCAAAGTGCATTAGGACAGGATCTAAGATATTCTGCCAAAAGAAGCTTCCCTTCTTTTAGCCCTCCAAGCTCTATTCGGGGCTACACACGTAGGTATGACAGCATATAGACACCATGCTGTCTGCAAATACAAATCAAGAAAGGAATACTTGAGCAGGGAATGTTGAAAGTATTATTCCAAGCCCCATTATTTAGAATGTGAAGTTGCAAAATTTCTCATACACTACAGCAGCTTTTTTCTTCAACCTGAGTATAATTTCTTCTTATATTATTCAGATACTAGAGACTGCATAAATTGCTTTGCTACAAAAAAATGGTAGTGGGACTAGTGGGTACTTGGAAGACATGTGCATGTGTAAATGCACATGCACACACACACACACACACACACACACACAGACATGGTATGAGACCACATGGACTCAAATTCCAGCTTTAACTCTCTCAATTCATGTGACCATGGACAAGTTAGCTTATCTTACTAAACTTCAGTTTTATAATTCTTAGAATACATTAATTCTGACTGTCTGACAACACATACCACATAGTAGGTATTGAAACAAAAGTTATTCTTCACTCTTTTTTAGTCTAAGTACTTTTACAATATCCTAAAGAAAAATCCTAATTAGGCAGTTTCCATAATGAATGGAAAAAACAAGCTTCAAAATACCAGGTGTAGGTATTTGTATGTTTAATATTCCTATTATTAAACAATCAAGACAATAAGGATTAGCAAATTAACTATGCTTCCATCAAAGTTAATTTAAATTTTTGACTTGTTGAACCTTTTTGGTTTTCATTTTCATGGAAGTTAGGAAAATGCACAGAACATTTGAATATGAAATAGCTATACAACCCTATAGATATTTCTTATGCATCTTTGCGTCATGGCTCAGTTTGTTACTGATGATGCAAATATAAATAAAGCATTACCCACAATTGTTACTCTCTACATTACTGGTGGGAATGTAAAATGATGCAGTCACTGGAAAACAGTGGAAGTTCCTCAATTGGTTAAACACAGAGTTACCATTAAACCAGCACTCCACTTCTAGGTATACACCCATCCATAGAAGAAAATATAATGAACTCATCAAGTTGTTTTAAAGATTAAATTACATTCCATATAAAACATTTGAAGCACACTATGTGCCCAGTAAATGGAAGCTGTTATTATACTTGTTCTAGATATACTCATTTTATGTAGTCTGTTCAGTGTCTTTGATATTATAGTTCATTTAATGCAAAGTTTCCATCCGTTGTCATATATATATTCTATATTCCTAATATGCTATGTGCCTATCTCTGGTATATGAGGGCCAGGAACAATTTCTAATCTATAGACCAATGTCTGAATCAATGGATTGTTCTAAATTTTTTACTGCTATCTCTTTTTTATGAAACTGCTGAAAAGAGATCTATATTGATAATATGGAAAGACCGTGGAGAAAGTGGGACGAAAGAGAAAATAAATTATGTAATAATTTACTAGTCTAGAATTTAGGAGAGAAAAAAATAATTAGAATACCATAAAAAAGGAACCTTAAGTTGAATTCTTTATATTTTTGTGTATTCCAAATCTTCCATAAAGACCAAGTTTTTTTTGCATGGGCAGGCACCAGGAAATGAACCCGAGTCTCTGACATGCAACATACCAGAAATGGAACAACTTTTAAAAAGGGGAATTTAACAAGCTTCAAATTAACGGTCTTTAGAATGTGGAAATGTCCCAGTTAAAACATGTCTACAGAATTGTCCAATCTAAGGCATCCAGGGAAAGACACCTTGATTCAAGAAGGCTGATGAAACTCAGGGTTACTCTTTCAAATGGAAAGGCACATGGCGAACACAGTTATGGTTTCTCTCTCGGCTGGAAGGGCACATGGCAAACATAGCATCATCTGCTAGCTTCCTCTCCAGATCCCTGGGAGGCATTTTCCTTTTTCATCTCTAAATGTCACTGGCTGGTGGACTCTCTGCTTCATGGTTTTGTGGCATTTTCTCATGGTTGTGGCTCTGCCATTCTTCTCTGCTCTCTCTGAATCTCCTGGCTTTCTCCCTTATTGTTCTCTAGCTTTTTCCAAAGGGCTTCTTCTTTTAAAAGATTCTGGTAAAGCCAATCAAGACCCATCTGGAATGGGTAGAGACATGTCTCCACCTAATTAGGTTTAATATCTACACTGATTGAGTCACATCTCCATGGAGATAATCTAATTAAAGTTTCCAACATACAGTACTGAATAGAAGTTAGAAGAAACAGTTGCCTTTACAAAATGGTATTAAGATTAAAACATGGCTTTTCTAGGGTACATAAATCCTTTCAAACCTGAATAGAATGCATCATTGTATGATAACAGTATTTTAAAAATCAAAATAGTTCTTGAAGGGAAAGTGGATTTTTTTCACCCTTATTTAAACTCAGATCTAGTACATGAAGTCACCTCTCCAGTTATGCATATATCTATAAGATCGTTTCTAAAAAGAGACCAACTCTATATCTATTTATAGTTAGACAGGTTCGTGTCACCAAACATAGAGGTCCATTTAATCAAATACTCGCATATACTAATACACAAATATATGCATGCCCAGAACAATTATATTCATACAAATACATAGGTTTATCGACACTGACACTCACACTTAGAGGAAGTGTCTAGATAAGCTCAACCTAATTCTTCAGTTACAGTGAAAGAAAGAAAGCCATTTTTCTCACAACAAAATTTCTAAGCCTTTTTAAGTACAGAGTTTTTCTTTGCACTTGTAAAATCTGGGTGTGTGAGTGATCCCAACTCATAACTAAAATAGCTCAGGGGTTTAAAGTTAAAAAAAGCATTATATACAGCAATTACTCTTTTCATCTCCTTCCTAATGCTATATGCAAAGATTTCGTAAGTGCTTTAGTAGAGTATTAGTAATGAGCTTTGGCCTCATTGTAGCAGTTTGCTGACTGGCCACAGGAAGCACCAGTGGGGAACTGCCTAGTGTCCTTGGAAGGTGCTAATGAGATGATGCTTTCTTTGAAACAAACACTGGAATCTTTGCTCCTATTTAACCCCTACTTAGGGGTTTAAGTGGGCAGCTTTCAGACATGCCAGTGAAAAATCTAACAAGTACACATGTTGATAAGAAAAGGGATTTTAATCAAGATGCTAGTTGGGAAATACAGCATAGTACTGTAAGGTTCAAGCTTTAGCTCCATCAGAATGACCTAGAGACCTTGTTGGAACACAAACTGCTGCTCCCCACCCCCCACCAGAGTTACTGATTTAATAAAAGTCTGCAGTGGGGCCGGAGAATTTCCATTTCCAACAAATTCCCACATGGTGCTGATGCTGCTGGTCTGTGGACGATACCTGAGAATTGTGTCTTAGAGAGATGGAGAGAGTAATTTAGGGAAGAAGGACTGATCAGAATCATCCAGGGTGTGGTACTGGGAACTGAGTGGGCATATGTAATTTTGCAAAGTTCTCTAAGGGATTCTACTTCATTCCTCTTCCACCCTCAACCTCAGTTTTCCAGACTGATAACTACTGAGCTAAGTTAATTAGGTAGTTTCAATCATAGAAGTGGCTAATGTCAGCCTTGATTTACCCTGGGAAAAAGAGAGATGTGTTGTAGATAAAGAGTAACTATGAAGTGGGGGAAAGAAAATGGACAGAAGCCAATAGTATATGCCTCAAATTTGTCAAGATACCATGTATTTAGGAAATAAATATTTATATCTTATTTATACTATTGTGAAGTTAGAGGTATTGATTAAATGACATGTAAGTCATAAAATGAAAGGAAAGAAACTTAGATTTATGGAACATCAGCGCCAAACAGTCACCTCTGGTAATGCTGATAAGTGTTGTAGTCTTAGTCAAAGACTACAGCTTCCATACACACCATAGTGAGTAAAAGTGATTCATAGTATCTTAGCAGAGAGACAATAGACAGAATTAATAAGAAATTGTGGCAATAGCAGAATGTTTTCCTTTCATGATAACAGAGAAATATTCAGGGGACAAATTGGTACTTCAGTTTCTAAATGCCAATGGCAATGGTTTTGGCTCTCAAAGCCATAGCTGTGGAGCAGCAACTCCTCAAGGCACTGGGTTAATGATGTGGCTGATTGCCTCTATGCACATAGTCATTATGACTGATGCTGGCAAGTTGCTTAAACTTTTTTCAGTCCCAGTTTCCTCATCTGTAAAATGAGGGAGTTGGATTAAATGATTTCTGAAGTCCCTTCCAGCTCTAACATTTATGACTCAGTGCCTCACTGGCAATGCGGCCTCTTAACTGCTGCTGTGCACAGCCAGGCATGACTTAAAATACTCCTTTGCAGGGCTCCAATTTGTCTTCACAACTGAGAGGAAAAGAACTGGCTTTAGGCAAAATAGTAAAGTAATTCACATTTTACTTAGCCTTCTTTGAATTTTGTTTAAACTTGGCTTTTATGTCCCTTTTAGATTCAATTTTGGGCAACTGAGATTTCCACGTATTTCCTCATTACCCTCTCTTCACCATGCTTTGGCCTCCATACCTGTGGGGGTTTACTTTAATTTACCATTCAGTGTGAATGAGTTTTAGTATGTGCACAAACTTTCTATGGCTAAATTACATTTAATTACCCATATAGATACACTTTGCTGCCACTTTCAAAGGCATTTGGGCATTGGTAAGCACATTGTAAATATTTTTTGAGTAATTGATAGGGTATTGGGTAACTGATAGTGGCTGTATACTGATCTGAGAAAAATGCTTAAAGGATACTGGTGAGATCAAGTGTTAGTGTAGAGAAGAATTACAGAATTCAAGGGAAGAGACTGCAATAAATTTTGAGAACCCACCTAAGTGGTCTGCTGAAAAGCTTGGCTGATGTGAATGAGGTAGGCCCTTGATCCTCAAACAGGTTCCCATGCAATCCCGAAGAGCACAGAATCACGCTGTTATAAAAGGTGAGAAATATCCAAGCTTGGCTAGTATGGTACCCAAAAAATGTTAAAGTAATTGGAATCACCTTGTCAATTGTACACATTGTCATATAACCAGGCAGATTCCTGATAGAATCCTTCACATTTCTTCTGAAACTTAATCATAGCTTTTTCTAAGACAGGCTCCTGACCAAAATCTGATTACTTGACCTATAATCACTTAAGGCTGTGCTTTTCTGAATTCCTTTCCAAACTTTTCACTTCCTGGGGAGGAAGTATTGCAAAGGATCTGAGGAGATAGGCAGAGATAGAGGAGTATGCATACTGGAGTTACTGACTTCAAGCCAGGAGACTTGAACTTGGAAACTTCTTTCCTGAGCATAGGACACGTGGTATCCTAACTCACTTTCCTTTCTTTCTCCCTTTTCACCTCCTCTTTGCAACCACCCATGGCCAAGTACGTAATCATACCCTTATGCTTTTGATTGACCACACAAAGATGAATAACCTAGAGTTACTGTAACCACAATCATTCTGGCTTCTAGGACATCTAATATCGGTTTTTCAGGTAAGAGGCAGAGACAGAGAAAAAAATAAGGAGAGAGCAGAAGTCTCGGTCCCAGGCAGCTGTGGGCAAAATGAGATAAATTGAAAGTTAGATTTAAAGCATTGCCTCTAAGCAAGTATTAGTGGTTGTATATAAATACAAAGAAAACTTTTGATTCATAGTATTGAAAGATAATTTAAGCAGCAATAGAAGGAAAAAGATTTTTTTAAGTTGGCCTCATTTTGTAAAAGTAATACTAACTTCAAAATTTAAGTAAATTGATTTTGTCTGTGCTTCATTGCCACATAGAATGCTACTATTATGTCATAATTACTCAATCACATTTATGATAGATTTAGCAGTTTATGCTAACTCTTATATATTTATGAAAGTTAAATCTGGCCAAATATACTATGATCCTAAGTCTTCTTAGTTCAATTTTGGGGGAAAGGGTATGGTTATCTGTTCATAATTGAAAAATACACTTAAAGATTGAATTACTGAACTGTTGTATTTGTAGATGTCTTAAATATAAATGAATATTGCCCTCTTTAAGATTTCCATTCAGAAGATAAAACTATTGTTTTTAGTCATTTTCAAAACACTAGAAATAAGCTCTTCTTACTTGAACTGTGATCCGACTCAGCAACCTAAGTTTTGTTCTTAATTGTTCCCTTCATATAGATGTCTTGGAAGAGAACCAACGCCCCAATCCTTTTATTTCTGTATCTACTGGCTGGAATAAACCCAGGTTGAATATTTAAAAATAATCACAATCAATTTTGCTTTACTCTTCAGTGCTTTTACGTTGAATACAAAATTCAAGAGTCCCTTATAAAATTAAAAAGGGGCATTTGAAGGAATTCAAATGAAGTCTTTGATTAAACTTACCTTCAATTCACTTTTCATCTTTTAGCCAAATGTAGAAACCTAGACTACTTTCCAAGTGTCCTTGGCTTTTCATAAGAATAGCTTGACGGTCCAGAAATAATAGCAGCATTTCAAGATGCCCTGGGATATAGTTAAGAGAGATGCATGGCACATTTAATGTAACTGACAATTAGAACATTGTTGTAACAGGGTCAATCAGAACATAGCATTTTACCATAAAGTACACACTAGGACACAAATCCTCCAAAAATCCCTACCGCTTCAGGGAGAAGGGTGATAGTAACTGTCAATGATAGTTTATGGAGGTAATGCCACAGGAATACTAAAAAAAAATGAAAAGGACGTAGGGAGTAGAAAAGTGTTTCCAAATATTCCACCATCCTGCTTTTGCCATGCCCACATAATACTGATAATATTATTCATTAAATACTTGTATTTAATTAGAGGTATTTGAGCATTTTTAAAATTAGCCTCTTTATCTGAGTTAATATCCATAAAACTTTGATTTTGGAACAGTTACTTTCTATATACATAAAACTTAAATCACCCCTGCTCATAATTCTTTTTGTCCCTGTATCCACATCCCTTGCAGTCTTCCCAGTGAGAGATGGAATCTATTTTTCCATCTCTTAAGTCTGGGCTGGACTTGCAAACACTGAAAGCCAATAAAATGTGATAGAGGTGATATGCCATTTTTGGGACTAAGCCTTAAGAGACTGTGCGCTTCTGCTTTCTCCTGGGACAACTGCTTCCACAATGGGGTTGCTTGCTATGCAGCAGCCATGTAAATCTTTTGCATTCCTCCTTCCTCAAGTAAACACAACTCAAGGATTGGAGATATGGAAACCTTGACAGAAAGAGTAAATAACAATTATTTTCTTTTATTTATGGATATACTTGTTCTTTTCAGATATCATATATGAGATAAGTCTTTTTTGTGATAAATCTTAAGGAGATTAATTTGCCAGACAGGATCTTCTGTTTAGAAGGCATATTTGGCTCTAAAAGGACAAAGAAGAGACTAAGCAGAACTTTGAGAAAATAAAGCAGAGACTGGCCACCGTGGATTAAATTTGGGTTAAGATCTAAAATATTAGGAATAAAAATGACCTTCATTAATGTCCATCTCAGCTGAAAATGAAGCAAATCTAGATAAGGGGCAGAAATTGTGTTCAAGAATGTAATATGCATTTGGTCAATGTATCTTTAGAGATGCACTGAAAGATGTTAATAGAAGTATGTTTGTTTGTTTAAGGTCTCATATAAGAACAATACTAAAGCAAAGTAAAGCAAGGTAGAAAGTAATCTATATTAGGATTTTCCAATGTAATGGCTAAACCCAATAAAATTTACATCACTATAGTCTAGACTATATTAAAGAAGACTAGAAATTTATTGAGCGCAAATACTAGTGAGTAGGGGTTTTATGAGAAAGCTTTCAGAGTGCAGCCAGTTTTCCTTTTCCTTTCATGTGTAAGGGAATGGAGAGAAGTACTTTCTTCAACTCACAAATGATGTGAGAGCTTTAAAAGAAAATCTTAAGGAACACAAAGTCTTATATTCAATTCTTGTCTAGAAAAATTTAAAAGTGATGGTCTAGCTGAAGTTGCCTAAGACATTTGCCCCCTGGATGCAGGAAAGAGGATGTGTGTTTGTGTGTGTGTGTGTGTATGTGTGTGTTTATGTTGGAGTAGACACAGTGAAAGTAACTAAGAGCCATCCTGAAAGACCATGCCCAAAAGAGGCCATGTGACCTCTGTAGTTGTAAATAAACTACAAAAAGAGTATGTTTTGCATGTATTGTCAAAAGGAGGAGTAGATTGGTCAGGAAGTTCTAAACTTAGGTCCAGTCAAAGGATATTTCCATGAAGATCCCCATATAGAGGTGTTTCATACAACCACAGAAGTGCCCTGTCAAAGAAAGAGCTCATATGTGAGTGTTTGATACTCAAAAGGTGCCAATATTACATCATAAAGCCACCAGTGAAGTGGGATGATGCACCTTTCCTCTTATCCTTTGTGCATGCTTGACCCTGGAGGATACAAGAGGAAAGAACACTGTCAGTAGGAAAAGAAGAAAATGAGAAATGAAAAGAAAAATAGTAGTGCACTCCCCATCCTACAGTTCAGGTTTCTAAACCTAAGATGGGAGAAAGGAAAGAAAAATTTTAATTAGAATGAGAGATTTAAGATTTTATTTAGGACAGATTGGGTTTTTTGATGCATGGGAATTGCTCCATAATACCTGTAAATATCCAGATAATCTATCAGATCCATCTGTAACTCATCCAGGGCAGGGGAGGTAGATATGACGGATAATTTGAAGAAAAACAGATTAATAAAAATAAAGGTAGCTATGTTTTTACTCCCCTTAGTCCAACTGTTCAATAGGCCAATTGCAGTGACTTCAGGAAATGGAGAGGTGACATTTTTAATTACAAAAATAGCCATAGGAGGAGAAACTCTTCCCCTGGCTCTTCACCCGTTGCAAACTCCTACTAATATTCAGAGTTAATCCAGTGAATTATATGACCAGAGTTTACCAACAACCTACATCCCAGAAGAATCAGAAGTTCTTGAATGTTCCAAGATAACTATAGTATCCCAAGAGACACTTTATTTTGATAGATTTTATTTAAATTCTTTACCAAGGAAATAGGATTATGAAGCATATTCCTTTTTGATAAACAAACCAAATTAAAGAAATATTGGAAGGTCTGTGATAATGAACAAGTATATCAAGTGAGAACAATCTTTTCTTGTTCTAGCAAACTTACATTATGCCATAATATCGCAGTTCAAGCTCTCACTCTTCCCTGAGTCTTCCTTAACTTCCACAAGGAGATGTAAGAGTTCTTTATCTTTAGCTCCCAGTATGTTCTTTCCATAACTCTATTATAGCTATTGAGATATGGTATTGGATAAACCAGACAGATTGATTTGATATTTATTTGTAAGACGAAATAGGAAAGGCAAGATTAATTCCTTAAACCTCCTTTAAATTAGATATGAATTCCCAAGGAAAGGTTAGGAATCAACCTACTTCCCTGGAAGTGCTCCAGGACTTGGGGAAAAAACCTTAGAAATCAAGATACTCTGAGAAAGAGGTATGTGCCACCTCCTGTCTCACTAATGTAACGCTTTTATCACCTCTCATTATAGGAGTGGATTGTATTTCTAAGGTTACAGGGACATGATCTTAAATGGATAAGATGATTTCAAATTAGTTAATGGCTCATAGCATACAGCAATTGTCCTGGATGTAGGCAGGAATTAGTAATTTTCAGCAGGTAACTACCTAAAGTAAATCTAGTTTAGCAAGAGGTAAAAGGAGGAAATAGCTGTGATTTTAACTGGCAATGGGAATGTTAATGCTTAAGCTGTTGGCTCAAGATGTAGCCAGCCATCCATAGTACAATGGTTCCTGGTAAAATGGGTTCAGCATAATTCATTTCATCTCTCTCACTGAATTCAGCAATAAAACCAGGTCAAAATACATATACCAGAGCAGGCCACGATGGCTCAGCAGGCAGAGTTCTCTCCTGCCATGCTGGAGACCCAATTTTGATTCCCAGTGCCTGCCCATGCAAAAAACAAACAAACAAAAAAAAACAAAAAGCCCGCATATACCAGTGGGCATATGTGTAGACTGAGAGAACTGTAGGAGAAGACCTCTAGTTATTGCTCAAAGGTCAGACAAAGTATCTCCTAACATTCACAAAGAAGGAAATTACCCTTTTTTCTTTTCTTTTCTTTGTTTCATTGTTCCTCTGTTCCCAAGCAATCCTCAAGCGACAGGAGTAATAGGAGCAGCCTAGAACTCAGAGAGGGGAATCTTCCTTTCTATCAGAGGAGGTTTGGTCCCAAGAGGGAGGGTCAAGCTCTTGTCCTCTTTGTCTCTGGCTTCTTGCTCTTTTGCACCAGACATGGCACAGACTAAGGAACAAACAGCAGAGCCAAGTATGCAAAGCCCTGGATTTCTCAAAGGAGTCAAAAGGGAGTACTAGAGAGATTGTAGAGAAGGAAGAACATAGGGAAGTGACCTTTTAAAGCCCCTTATGAATTCCTGTGCTGATCATGTGTTAATATGATCCATAATAGCATACATAGACTTTGAGAACTGAATACTGAATAGACAACCATCAAATTCCAGACTGGCCACTGGGTGGCACACTCATGGCATAGATTCTGAGAATACTCAAAGTCTTGGAAAACTGAACTGGCACTGGAATCACACCCACAGAAGGTTGGTCAGGATTTGCAGCTTGAACTCAACTGGGATGGTTGCCCACCTAAAGAAATAAACAATATCCATTATAGGCATTAAACCAAAACAGTGTCTTAGAACATAATATTCAAAATGTCCACACTACAATCCAAAAGAGATGAAGAGCATATGAGAAGGAATCAGTAGACATCAGTATGGAAATGCCACAGATGTTTCATATTCTATTTAAAGAAGAACTACATGGAAAATGTAGAGTTACAAGATATAATAACCTAAATTGAAAACAGCCAAATGCATAAGACAGAGGAGTCAGTGGGGATTTGAAAATAGATCAACAGAAATATCCAGTCGGAACACCAAAGAGAAAAACAATGGGGAAGCAATTAAACAGAGCCTTAGGTACCTGTGGGGAAATGCCACAAGGAAAACCTGAGAAGAAGAGAAAGAGTACAGTGCAAAAAATTGAAAACATTAAGATTGAAAGCTTCCCAAATTTGGCAAAGGACGTAAGACTATAGATTTAAGAAGCTCCAAACAGGCTATACCAAAGATATTCACATCTAGACACATCATGATCTTCATGCTGTAAACCAAAGTTAAAGAAAAAACCTTAAAAGCAGCCAGAGACAAATGACCATTACTTTTTGTGGAACTATGATTCAAATGACTGCACATCTCATCAAAAACTATGGATGGCAGCAAAAAAGAGTAATAGTATTTTAAAGTGCTGAGCAAGAAGAAACTAATTCTACCTCCAGCAAAAATATTCTCAGGGAAATAAGAGGGAATAAAGATATTTTCAGATGAAGGAAACTAATGGATATGTTACTCGCAGACAAGTTCTAAAAGAATTATAAAGGTCTTCTTTTGATAGAAGAGAAATGGAAAAAGGATACTAGTATGCTCAGGAATGAAGAAAGAACAACAGAAATAACATATATAAAACTAAAATAATAGACATTTCTACTCTTAAGTTTTATAAAACATGCTTGACACTTGAAAGCAAAAAGTATAATATTATCTGGGGTTGTCAATGTATGTACGTGTACTGTATGAAACAGCTAGAATATAAAGGAGGTATAAAGGCATCAATGTGATGGTAAGGTTACTGTATTCTACTTGAAAGGATAAAACATAAGTAACATTAAATATGTGTATTATAATTCCTAGAGAAACCTCTAAAATTATGCAAGGGAAAACTCAAATTAAAACAACCATGAGGACAATTGCCTACTACTTAGAATGGCTAAAATAAAACATACTAATAATAGCAAGTGCTAACAAGGATAGGAAGCACGTGGAACCCTCATATGTTGCTAGAGAAAATGGAAAATGAGTCAGTCATTCTTGAAAACAGTTTGACAGTTCCTGATGATAAATTAAACGTTTATTTGCCACAGGATCTAGCAATTTCACTCATAGTACTTGCCACAGGATCTAGCAATTTCACTTGTAGATATTTATTCTAGAGAATTAGAACTTACACTCATTCACACAATAATGGTACACAAAGCTTTAAGGCAGGCAAATGTTCTTCAGTGGGTAAAGGGATAAACAAATTGCAATGAATTCATGCAATGGAACATGGCTCAGCAATAAAAAGTAATAACTGTTGGTACATGCAACATCTTGGATGAATCTCACTGCCATTTTGTTCACTGAAAGAACCTGTTCTCAAAAAGTTACATTCTATTTACCTGACATTCTTTTTTCTTTCGGCTAATGTTTTAGCTTGCTAAAGATGCCAGAATGCAACACACCAGGCTTTTAATAGGGGATTTATTTAGTTACAAATATACAGTTCTCCAGAAGAAAGGTAGCTAGCTTTCATCTGAGTTTCTCTGTCAATGGGAAGGCACATGTTGGCCAGAATACTGGCCTTATCTCCTGGCTTCTGGGTTCCAATAGCTTTCCCTGGGGCAATTTCTCTCTATATCTCCAAATGTCTCGGCTGAGCTGCCAGTGCTGAGATGAGCTGGGCTCTCCTCTAACCTTTCTCTTTTAAGCCTCCAGCTAATTAAATTAAGCCTCACTTATTGTGGAAGTTACTTCCCTTAGCCAGCTGTAAATGTAATCAGCCATGGAAGAATCTCACATGCTGATGATTTAAGTCCACAGCAAAAGAACAACAGAACATTATCATCTGGCCAATATTACACCTGAACCAAACTACCACAGCTAAAAGTTCTCATGTTTATATATTTCAATTTTTTTCAACATTCTTTATTGTGAAATGTGATATATACAAAAAAAGCAATAAATTTCAAAGTCCATTTTAACAAATAGTTATAAAACATATCTCAATGTTTGACATGGATTACAGTTTCACAATTTCAAGTTTTTCCTCCTAGCTGCTCCAAGACACCGGAGATTAAAAGAAATAGCAATGCAATGATTCACAGTCATACTCATTTGTTAAACCCTATCTTCTCTGTTATAAGTCCTCCTTCTACTTTGATCAATCTCATAATCTTTAGGGATATAGGCCATGTTCATTCTAGTCTTCTCATGTTGAAAGGGTAGAGGAACAATATGGGATAAAGGAAGGGAACTACCTGATATTCTTGGAGAGGCTGTCCATTCTGGGTTTTAGACTTATTTGGCTAAGGAAACATCTGGAGGTTATAGGTTTCTGCAAAATAAAATTAGTGCATGAAACTTTTGTAGAATCTCAGATAGAGCCCTAGGTGCTCTTTAGAGTTAACAGGAATGATCTTAGTTGGGGGTTGGTAAACCACAGTTAGCAATATCTAGCTGAAGCTTGCATAAAGGTAACCTCCAAAATAGCCTCTCAACTATATTTGAACTCTTGTTAGCCACTGATATCTTATTTTGTTACATTTCTTTTCCCTGTTTGGTCAGGAAGGCATTGTCAATTCCAAGGTGCTAGGACCAGGCTCATCGCTGGGAGTCATGTCCCACATTGCCAAAGAGACTTTCACCCCTGAACATCATGTCCCATGTAGGGTGGAGGAAAAGGACTTTCCTTGCAGAGTTGGGCTTAGAGAAAGAGAGGCCATATCTGAGCAACAAAAGTGGTGTTCTGGAAGTAACTCTTAGGCATAACTATAGATAGGCTTAGGTTCTTCTCTACAAAAATATGTTTTATAAAAGCAATCCTCAAGATCACAGGCTTAGCTTAATAGTTTGGGAGTTCCTAATGTTTGAGAGAGTATTAGGGGTTTCCCAGATGGGAAAGTTTAATAGTTCCTTTTTTTTAACCAGTCCCTCAAGTGACTTTGCCAATAGTTTTTAATTATCTATGAACATATTCTGGGATGTATCTGGATATTACACTAAGCTATATAGAATTACAAGCCCTCATTCCGATTCTGGGCTCCATGTGCTTAGGTTGTTTAAATGAGCTATCCAGTCAGGTTGAGTTAGATTATGTGCTACAGAAAATTTAGGTTTAGACAAACTAAATCTCTCTTCCTTTGATCTCATATGGTAGATAAAGCTCTAAAAAATAGGCAACATCATCTTTTGTCCTTTATTTTGACCTACTTTAGTCTCAACCAGATCGGCTTCATTCTTATCTCTGATTGAAGCTTGACATCTTTTATGGTTCCTTCAACGGTTGTAGAATGTAGCAATGCTGACTTTTGGAGCTGTAGCACTCCAACCAGAGTTGTCACACAGGTACCCAAAGTTCCAGGAAAATACCAGGTTATACACATATAGCACAGCATCTCAGAATCTAGAAATAATACTTACAACTCTAGCCTAAATGTGGCTTCTATAGGAGCTTAAAATATAGGTCTCAATTTTCTCATAAGTATTTTCCAAAAGAGACCATATAATATTTATTCTTTTGTTTCTGGGTTATTTTGCACAACATAATGTCCCCAAGGGTCATTCACCTCATTGCATGCCTCAATATTTCATTGTTTTCTGTAACTGCACAATATCCCATCATATATATATACATCACAGACTTCCTTTCTGTTTCTCTGTCAATACATGCTTTGGCCACCTCCATCCATTGAGCATCATGGTTAATGTTCAAAATAGACAGTCCATGTCTCACTGTATCCTCACTTACTTGTAAAATCATCAATACTCTCAATTTTAGACAATTTCATTCCTCCGAACAGTAAAATAACAGATAAAAACACCCTTACCAAATGGAAAATCTAAACCTCCCCTTAATATTGTCCTTTCCCCAATTATTTACTCCTGATATTGCTGTAGTACTGTTGATGTCTTTCTGTTAACTAAGGACCACAGCATGCGATAGTAGTCTACCCCCTCCATACCTCTCAATTATTGACTTTTTATATGATTCACACCTTTAAAAATGTTCATGCAAGCACTTATTTATATTTGTAGCATCAATCATGTTCACCTTCAACATGGCAATATTACTTATGACTCCATTAATGAACTACCATCGCATCTATCCATTTCCTTACATTTAATTTCAACCTCATCAAGTAAGTGTTCACCCATCTCCAGCTTTTGTGTATCTCTAGGTCCCCTATATTCTACATTGTAAGACTCTGAGTTTACCAGAGTCTTTGAAATTCTATGTTATCTAGTCTTCTGTGTCTGGCTTATTTCACTCAACCTTATTATGTCCTCAAGTTTCATTCATGTTGCCATATGCTTTAAGACCTCATTTTGTCTTATTGCTGCATAATATTCCATCATGTGTATGTACCATATTTTGTTTATCTATTCATCTGTTGATAAGCATTTGGGTTGTTTCCATCTTTTGGCAATGGTAAATAATGCCACTGTGAACATCAGTATGCAAATATCTGTTGTGTCACTGCTTTTAGCTCTTCTGAGTATATACTGGGTAGTGTTGTTGCTGGGTCATAGGGCAACTCGATATTTAGTTTTTGGAGGAATCACCAAATTGTCTTCCACAGTGGTTGTACCATTATACATTTACACCAGCAGTGAATGTGTTCCAATTTCTCCACATCCTCTCCTACATTTGCAGTTTCATGTTGCTTTAATAGCAGCCAATCTTATAGGTGTGAGGTGATATCTCATTGCAGTCTTGATTTGCATTTCCATCATAGCTAACAAAGATGAACATCTCTCCATGTCCTTTTTAGCCATTTATATTTGTTCTTCAGAAAAATGTCTCTTCATATCTTTAGCCCATTTTGTAATTGGATTGTTTGTTCTTTCATTGTTGAGTTGTATGATTTCTTTATGTATAGAGGATATCAAACATTTAATTGATATGTGGTTTCCAAATATTTTCTCCCCTTGAGTTGACTGCCTCCTCACCTTTTTGACAAAGCCCTTTGAGGCACAGAGGCATTTGATTTTGAGGAATTCCCATTTATCTATTTTTCCTTCCATTGGTTGTGCTTTGTGTGTAAAATTTATGAAGCTACCTCCTAATATAGGTGTTGAAGATGTTTCCCTATATTATCTTCTAGAAGTTTTATGGTACTGGCTCTTATATTTAGGTCTTTGATCTACTTTGAGGAAACTTTTGTATAGGGTGTAAAGTAGGGGTCTTCTTTCATTCTTTTGGCTATTGATATCTACTTTTCTTATGCCCATTTATTGAAAACATATTCTGACCCAGGCCAGTGCATTTGGGGGCCTAGTTGAAGATGAATTGACATTAGATTTGGTGGCCTAGCTTTGCTCTCTCTATTCAATTCCATTGGTCAATGTATTTATCTTTGTGTCAGTACCATGTTGTTTTGACCTCTGTGGCTTTATAATAAGCTTTAAAATCAGTAAGTATTAGTCCTCTTACTTCACTCTTCTTTTTAATGATATTTTTAGCTATTTGAGGACTCTTTCCCTTCCAAATAAATTTAATAACTAGCTTTACCAAGTCTTCAAAGTAATTTATTGGAATTTTGACTGGTATTGTGTTTAATCTGTAGATCAATTTAGGGAGAAGTGACATCTAATCTATGAGCCTAGAATGCCTTTCCAACTATTTAGATCTCTTTTATTTCTTTTAGCAATGTTTTATAGCTTTCTGTGACAGGTCTTTTACATCCCTTATTAAGTTTATTCCTAGATACTTGCTTCTTTTAGTTGCTATTTTGAATGGAATTTTTTCCTTAATTATCTCCTCAGTTAGCATTATTTGGGTATAGAAACATTACTGATTTTTGTAGATTAACCATGTGTCCTGCCACTTTGCTGAATTTGTTTATTAGCTCAAGCAACTTTGTCATAGATTTTTCAGGATTTTCTAAATATTGGATCATGTCATCTGCAAATACTGAAAATTTTACTTCTTCCTTTCCAATTTGAATGTCTTTTATTTCTTCTTTCCTGCCTGATACCTCTAGCTAAAACTTCTAGTATGAAGTTGAATAATAGTGGGAACCATGGGCCACCTTGTCTCATTTCTGATCTTAGGGGGAATGATTTCAATTTCTCACCATTAAGTATAATGTTGGTTATGAGTTTTTCGTATATGTCCTTTATTATATTGAAGAAGTTTACTTCTATTCTTATTTTTTGAAGTGTTTTTATCAGGAAAGGATGCTGAATTCTTGTTAAATGCCTTTTCAGTGTCAATTGGCATGATCATGTGATTTTTCTTTTGATTTGTTAATGTGCTCTATTATATTGATTTATTTTCTTGCATTAAACCACCTTTGAATTCCTCATATAAACCCCACTTGGTCATGGTGTATAATTATTTTAATGAGTCTTTGGACTCAGTTTGCTAGTATTTTGTTGAGAATTTTTGCATCTATGTTCATTAGGGAGATGGGTCTGTAGTTTTCCTTTCTTGTAGCATCTTTATCTGGTTTTGGTATTAAAGTCATGTTGGTAGTGTTCCTTTTTCCTTAATGTTTTGGAAGAGTTTGAGCCATCTTAATTGTCTAGTCTGTTGGCATATAGCTGTTCATAGCATACACTTATGATCTTTTTAGGGTCCATGGTAACAATCCCACTTTCATTTCTGATTTTGTTTATTTGCATTCTCTCTCATTTTTCTTTTGTTATCCTAGCTAGAGATCCATTTATTTTATTGATTTTCTTGAAGAACCAACTTCTGTTTTTCTTTTTATTGCTTTTTTGTTTGTTTTCCAATTCATTTATTTCTGCTTTAATATTTGTTATCTCTCTTCTATTTGTTTTGTGGTTAGTTTGCTGTTTTTTCTCTAATTCCTCCAGGTTTGCCCCAGCATATCATCTATCTTGGAGAATGATCCATGAGCACTAAACAAGAGTGGATATACAAGACAATCTTGAAATGACTAAACTACGGGTCAGATCAGTAGTTGCCAGTTTTAGGAGGGTGTAAAGTGTGACTACAAAGGGATAGCACAAGAGTGCTTTTAGGGTGATGTAACTATTTTGCTTTCTGATAATGATGGTAGCTATGCAAATCTGTATACATGCTAAAATTCATAGAACTGTACATACAGGTGAATGATACTGTATGTTACTGTAGTGTGTGTACATATATATGCATGTGTGAATGCATGTGTCTATTTTTTAAAGACATTCTCAGAGATAAAAGCAGTATCAAAATCTAAGAAAGCCAAATGAAATCTTTACTTCTATGTATACCAAAGGTAATAATACAGAATATCCTGTTGTCAAAATCACTTTTGTACTTGAGAAGTCAAGGATAATAATCCATTAGTGCTGAATTCACAAAAAGTTCTTCATTGATTGGCTAAATTAAATATAAAAATATCACATTATGAAGTAACGCTTTTAATGAGACCTTAGTTCCTATTCTCGGGTTTTACTATTCATAATCTTGCTTCACCTCTGAATTCCCAGCAACTGGAGCACCTATTAACACTTCATTTTCTCGCAGTTTACTGACACTCATAAGCACTTATAGATATGAAATATAACTCAATGGCATTGGGGTCCAAATAAGTAGGGAATAAAATTAGGTTTCCAGCTATAGGTTTCAATGAGTGCTTGTCCATAAAAATTAACCTGAACTTGTTCTACTTGATGTCCTCTGGAGGCAGGTAGCAATGTCAAGCTCTGTCATAAGACCCGCTAATGTCTTGGATACCAATCTTTAACCCCCTATACAATTTTCAGACAAGGAGAAAATCATCTGCAATTATTGAGTGAACTAGAGATATAATAGGGACCACATAGGTAATTGCCACAAAAATACAGGAGGAAAAGAGAAAGGGCATAATGGCTAAAACAGAAATGAGAAGTTGATGAAAGTTTAGAAAATCTTCCCTTCATATTTATTTATTTCCTTCAGCAGGGAGAGGAAATGAAATGAATAAATTTGATATAATTTTGAAAAGTAAATGGTTTTCTGATGATTTTGTGTATTAACCTGCAGGGCTATTGAGATGGTGGCAAGAATTGTCTCCATCCCTCATTGTTACCAAAAGGCAGACATTTTTATTATTTTTCCCCTGTTCTCTTTGACACCCTAATGAAAACCCTGACATCATCACCCTGAGAAAGAGCCAATTATTCAGGCTTCAAAAGAAGTCATTTTCCAATATTATTTATTCTTCTCATTTGGTTGAAGACAAGGGGTTTACATGGTGCTTTTCTATTTCCAAGACACCAGAAGGTCTTGACAGAGGAAGGGATCAGTTTACTTCAAAGCATTATTTCAGAGAGGAAATATATGAATCTGGACATGAGAACAAACCAAAATTGGAAGAAAGGAATCTTGTAACACACTTCAAAATAAATGGTTTCCCCAAATAAATGACATTTCATCAAAGAAATAATTGAGAGTTTTCTCTGTTTTAGCTGCAAGAATAAATACTTTACATACATAATTCAAATGAATTTTCCCACCAGCCTTATGAGGGAGTTATGAGAGAGCTGAAATAGGTACTTCGGGCAACATTTGGTTCTCAATACCAGCCTGCTACTTCGGTATCATCAATAGGTTAACAAGTAGTGGTTGAACATGTAAAATATAATAGTCATTCTGCTGGGTACAGGACTGAATAATGCAGAGATATTTCTGCCCCTCATGAAGCTTGTGCTCTGTGGGGAAAGACAAATAGTAAATAAATATGTATGTTCTAGGACAGTGCAATGGTGGCCCAGTAGCAGAGTTCTCGCCTGCCATACCAGAGACCCGGGTTCAGTTCTCAGAGCCTGGCCATGCAAAAAAAGAATATATATATATAGTGTATATATATATATATATATACACAAATGTGTGTGTATATGTGTGTGTGTTCTAGGTTTTTTTTCTAGTGGGGAAAACATGAAGGTCAGAGAAAGCTTTTTTAAAGAACAAATATTGACATTGAAACCTGAATAATACATAAGAGTCTCATGTCTCTTTAATGGTTGAGTTAGATGTCTCTTTAATGTGATGTTGCAGTCTACTCACCACACCACTCTATGCCCTAAGCTTAATTCTATCATGTAATCCACAGAACTAAAAAGGTCAAGAAACTGCTTCTGTCCTAAATTTGTGCTAGAAAAAGTACAAGTAGAAGATGAGATTTGAAGACTTTGAACAAGACCCTGGTTCCCAAGCATTAGCTCACTTCGTGGTTAATAATTTGAGGGTTAAAAATATTTATGTTTTCATAAGTCAATTATTAAACTACAAATATTCCTGGAATATGAATAATAACAGCCAACACTTATGTAGTGTTACTCCATGCCAGGTCGTGTCCTAAGGGCTTTACACATATTAATTAGATTAATTTTTATAGCCACCATAAAGGAAGATACTGGAATCATCTCCATTATGTAGTGGGAAAACCAAGGCATAGAGGGGTTAAGAAAATCCCTTAAGAACACACAGCAAGTGGGTTGTGAGATCAGATTCATGCCTAAGTTTCCTAACCTTTTAGCCTCTACACTAAATTAACAACCAGTTGAAAATAAGACCCTATAATTTTAAAACAAAGGACAAGTGCCAAGGAGAATGGGTGCTGATTGGGAAGTAGAATGTAGGGAAGGAGGAAGAATTACTTATGTGGGTATGTAGCACTCTGCTTTTTTATGAGAGATGAGAAAATAAAAAGGAAAACCTCATTTCTTTATAAAGCAAAATGACATCCCTAAATTGTTGTTTCCACTTATATTAAGTTATACAAAATTGGACTAATATTTAGACAGGTATAATTTATGGTCCAATGTGAAACTTCTCAAATATAAAATCCTACAAGAAAAATTCAAAGTTATGGCCCTGTCTCCAGAAAAATTCAGGCAAACACTCTTCCATAACATTCTGAGGGCTTGAAGTCCTACTGAAAATCATCCATGAGCCTGATCATTTCAGAAAACCATCTTAAGTGGTTCCTATATTAATTGTGATGTAATGATTTTATAAAAATACCAAAGTCAAAAAAATAATACGTCAGCAGTACTCAGAGTTTACCGCAAGAAAATTCAAAAATTCCCACTGCCTTTTGTAAAAACCAGAAGACTTTGTGACTTTTATGCTACATGTCCAGCAGGGAAATAAGAAAGCAGAGTGACTCTGAGAGAAGAAGTGGAGATAAATTAATCCTCCCAGCTTTTGATGGACTCTGCTCCATACCAGTGCCTAAGAAGTTGGGCAAGTCTCAGGGTGATGACTTCAGGGCATGTGGCAGATTGAATGACATCCTCAACAGTGTCATGTTCAAGTTCTAACCCCCATCCTGCTGGTGTGAACTCGTTTGTGACAGGATCTTTGAAGGTCCTGTTTCTATGAGGCCAAGCTGAACCAAGGTGGATCTTAATCCACTGGAGTCCTGTAAGCAGAGGAAATTTACATACAGTCAGTCAGTCAAGAGATACTAGAGAAGGTACCATGTGTGAAAGACAGAGATGCATCTACAAGCCAGGAAATCCAAGGTTCGTAGGCAAATCAGCACCAGAATGCTGCAGACTTCAGAAGCAAACATGGCCTGGAAGTACTTTCATTTTGGACTTCTACCCTCCTAAACTGAGACAATAAATTCCTGTTGTTTAAGCCAACCAGTTTATGGTATTTGTCACTGCAGCCCTGGCAAATTGTGCATTTGGGAAAACAGTACCTGAGCACTGGCATCCAAGGCCTGAAATATTTTTATGTCCCAAGCATGTCACTTGAAATACTGAAACACAGAGTTTCCAGAGAGTAATGATCATGCAAATTTGGAAAACAGGTTGCTTTGTGGCAACCAATATGGACCTAAGTTTGAATAGTCCTTCTGGAAAGTTTTCTTCAAAGCGAAATAACAGGGCCTTTACATGATTGGAATTTGGAGAGGAAACCCAATACTAAATTTTCAGACGGGGTTTTAAGGGTAATTTCATTTGGGTTTATGAAAATAAAGAAAAGTTACATTATTGTTAAACATGCTTTATTTAAAATGAATGTTTATTCAAGAGGCTAAAAATCTCATGTCAGTGAACACTTTTAGATGATATGAGATACTTCAATCAAATTGCTTTCCAATCAAACAAACCAAATACTAATGTATATATGATCATCATAGAAAATCCCTCTGTTACACTTTACTATGTCAACTTGTTATGTGTCAAGGTGGCTAATACATGGTGTCCAGTTGTTTGGTCATACACTAGCCTGCTTTTTTTTTTTTTTTTTTTTAGCATGCTCTATGGTGAAGTCACATTTCATTATTTTTCCATGTGAGTATCGCGTTATTCAGCACCGTTTGTTGAATGCACTCCCAACCTACTTTTTAATGTGAGGGTACTTGAGACGGGATTTGCAACTCTGATCAATTGATAACATCTGGGATCATAAAGGAGATTGCTCTCAGGAATGTGGGGGCTCTCCTCATCCAACTGCTTGGAAGTCTTGAAAGCTAGCACTAAGGATTTTCGAGGGAAGAAGAGGAACTTGGATTCAACTTCAGCACTTGGCTTTTGCTGGAATTTTCAGCCAGCCAGCATCACCTGGATAATTTGAACTAAGGACTTCAGCATCGCTCTTATTGGAGTTTCCAGCTTGCAGCCTACTTATGGAGTTCAAATTTACCAGGTCCAATAGCAGCATGAGTCAATTCCTTATAATAAATTTCTTTATATCTATATGAGTAAAGAAATCGTTTACACACAGAGACACACACACACTCACATAGCCTCTTAATCATGTTTCTCTGGAGGACACTTACTAATACACTGTATATCATGTACCCCAAAATGCACACTACCTGTCACATAATCTCCACAAGAAACAGGAAGGCAGGTACAAATGGATTCCATGTTATAGTAGAAGGTAAAAGATTATGGGACAGGGAGATGGTGAACCTCTCTATTTTCTAGTTTTCAAACTTAATTCTAAGTGAGCAACATGACCCAGAGTTTGAATTGGAAACGAAATTAGATAAACTACCATGTTAGCTGAAACATAAGCTGTGTTGCCCCTTTGACATGACCAGCTTTGATTTCTTTCCAGTTCCTCCACATCTGTTGCTGTTATCTTCCAATGCACCAAATGTGCCTTCTTCAATTAGCATGCCAGGCTTTCTGGATGACCCAGAGTCCTGGAATGAAATCAATGCTAATGGGGTTTCTGTGATTCTGGTTGTTTTTTCTTTATTGATGTTTCCTTCTCCCTTCATTTCATCTCCAAACTAATTTTTATTCTATTTGAAAACAACCCCAAATGATGAATTCATTTGTGCTTTGCCGCAATGGTAGGATTTAATTGGGTTTTGCTGGTTTTGTTTAATTTTTGACACAAGGAAGTTGGGTCCTTGAACACGAGGGACAACAATAGGTAAGATGGTCAATAATGGAGCCTGAGCATATGAAAGTGTATGAAAAACCATTATGTTACCCACATCTCAACCTTCATCTTTCCTTTATTTTGGCCAGACATTTCCAAAATCACATGAAGTAATCATTAGGATACAGAAATGTTGCAAATACTATTAATAGCTAAAGAAAATAATTACTTTTCTGGCCCATAGATAGGAAAATGAAACAATATGAATCTATTAGAATGTAGTAATATTTGGGTTTTCTTTCTAGAGATGGAAGAATTTAAACAAAATGCCAATGCATCACTGATCTATTGCTGTATAGCAAATTTCCCCACACCTAGCATCTTAAAACAATAACAACTTATTTGTCATGACTCTGTGACAGTTCTACTGCTGATCCACCTGGCTGCAATTAGCTGGTCCATTGCTGGGGCTGGAGGATCCAAGATTGTGTCACATCTATGTCTAGGGCTTAGGAGCTGCTTATCAGTTGGGCTCTCTCTCCACTTGGTCTTTCATTATTCATAGACTAGGTGAACTTTCTTTGATTATGGTGGAAGCATTCTAAGGGTATCGACGTGGAACTTAAGTGCTCTTGAGTCTGGGGCTGCTGAACTCTCACAACCCAAGTTTTGCCACATCCTGTCGGTCAAAGGAAGTCATCAGTTTAGTTTCATAGGATGGAAAATAGACTTCAACTTTTTTTGAAAGAGTGGCAATAAACCTGTGATCATACTTTTTTTATTTGTCACATGGAGAGAATGAATATTTGTATGAAATTTGAGAATGTATAAATCACAGTTAGACTGTGAACTTCTTGAAGGCAGAGAATATTTATTACATTTATTTTTGTATTTCAAGCTCAGCATGTCTGCCACATTTTACATCTCAATATCTACATGTTAACAAATAGTGATGTAATATGGGTTGAGAAAATATACTGAAAATGAGATTATGGAAACAATCCTTTATAAGATAATTTTTAAGTTTGGGTGTATGAGGCTGTTTTGTCATGTGAAATACATTTGGTCAGACCTAGAAGAGTTTAATTTCAAGTCATGTTAGAGGAAGAGAGTTAGTTTGAAAAAGAGGACTTGAGGCATTTTAGACTGGCAATATGAGTAAAAATTTTTAAAACTAAACTTAGAAAACAAGTTACATATGGAGGACAGTCAGTGTATTGTTAAGCAAATAAAAGAGTATCAAGGTTTTTGAACTATGTGGGATCTAGTGGATTCTTTTAACACAAGGTAGATAATATCAGATCTGAAAGGATAGGTAGGAGGAAGATACAGAGATAATTCTGGACTTTTAAAAAGTAATAAGACTTTACATGCAAACACTGATTTTCCCTCTCAAACCGAAATCATTAGCCAGATTAAATTTGACGGGGTTACATGGAATACGGAGTCAATTGCAGCCATGAGAACAGTAATAATAGAGTTTGTATCAGGCTGAAATTCTGTGCCTCTAGGTTCAAGCCTAGAGAACCCCTGTCTTCTAATTTTTGTCACTCCCATCCTATGTCATCTCTGCCAATCTGGCCACATCTGTGTATGTCACCTGGGGTCTGACGCTTCTCTTTGATTGCTTTTCTGACAAATACTTATTGTGTAAATACCATTTTGCCTTTTGGAACCTGTGAAGCATCCATTTATTGGCTATGTTCTATCCGTAACCAAATTATGAATTCCTTAAGGCCAGAAAGCTTGCCTTCTCTTTCTTCTGTTTCTCCCTCAATGATTGTATTCATTCAAATTCATAATTTAAAATAAACAGAAAAATGGTACCATTTTATCCTTGCATTGAAATAATATGCATGACTTTTATTTTCCTCTTTTTAATGAGTTAATATAAATATAGCACAATGTCTAGTGCCTACCATACAGGAATTGCTAAATGATATTTTACTGTTCTTACTTTCATTATCTTTACTACGTGTACATAACACATTGGCTGATGCATAAAATTAGGCAACTGCTTCCCTTGTAGATCCTTTGGGAGCCGGGGGCAAATTAGCCAACTGTACTTTCAGGTCATTAATGAATTTATTCATGTAACACATATTCATTGTACATTTGGCATGGGCTAGTTAGCATATTCAGTGGTAAGCAAAATAGCCATGGCTCCTTCCTCCACGGAGCTTACATTCAGGGCTTGGGAAAGAGGCACATATTAAATTAGAAAAGAAGCAAAATACAAATCTCAACAATACTGTGAATGGAAAGAGCAAGGTGCTATAAATAAAAATACAGAGGAGTAAGCAACATACAAGACAAAGTAGGTGGTCAAGGAATACCCTTTTGAAGAAGTTATATTTAAACTGAAATTCAAAAACACGATATGGACCCAACACAGTGAACAGTGGTGGAAAAATAGTCTGAACAGAGGACTGGTATGGGACCAAATGCATAAACACTGAAAAGACAGTTTAGCAACCTATAGAATAGAAGAATTTCAGCCTGGCTAGAGTGTAATAAGCTAGTAAGAAAGTAGTATGAGGTGAATTAAACAGAATGGTAGGGCTAACCCATGCAGTTCCCTGTAGCCCTTGTGCAGGAGTGAGTTTAATCAAATGGTAACTTAAAGATTATAAGGGGAATTAATTCATTTACAGATGTCTGGTAAATATGTGTATGGTGAATTAGGAGGAAAGTAGAAAGAGGTGGGGGGTGGCATTCCTGGTGAGAATAATGTCAGGTCTGAGAGGAAGGTACAAGAACCAATGGGTGGTGGTGATAGAGTCAAGTGGATATACAATTACGATATATGCTGTGGTGGAATTCACAAGTAATGCTCCAGATTGTGTGGAGGTGTGAATGCAAAGGATGTTTTGAGGATGATTCCCAGGTTTCTGCTGAATGATTATACATGGCAGATCCTGAAATAAAGAAGATTTAGAGGATCCAGAGATGAGTTGTGAGTGTTCTGTTTGAGATGCCTGTGATACAATTAAGTGGCAGAAAAAAAATTTGAATCAAAGGTAAGAATTTGGAAATTGACAGCATACTGGCATTATTTAAATTCATAGGACTTGATAAAAAAAATCACCCAGCAAGAACACAGAAAGAAGAAGAAAAAGAAGTAGGGCTAATATTAAGGTATTCCATCATTTGAGATATGGTACAGGAGGAATATCTGACAAAGAAGGTTGTACAAAAATGAAGATCAGAGGTAGAAAAACCAGGAGAACAGAGGCATATCCTGTAGATTGCAAACTCAAGATACAGCAGGGGTTCCAGAAAACTCATGAAAAAAAAAACTTGAATCCTGTGTAAAACTGGATATCTGAAAAGCTTGAACAAAACATCGGAGAGCAGGATTGGAGAGATAAAAGGCTACCAGGGAGAGAACGGGTATGATGATGGAGCCTGGCAAACTGGCAAAATTGCGTCAGCAGGGAGAGTGAGTGGTTCTTGGTGTAGCATGAGACTGCTTGAAAGACCGAACCAGGCCCCTCCCTAATTCCAAACTCCATCTGTAGAGTTGCAGGTTTTGGGAAAGAGAAGACTTTGCTATAAATGGAAGATATAAACCTTTAACACTAGGAATGGAAGTAGCTCCTTTTAAGAAAAAAAGCTAGGCATGAAAAGTAGCCTCACTTTACTGGCTGAAAAATAAAAGGTTAGAACTAAAGATAATAGTGTTCAGAAGTCCAGATGATGTCAAAAGCCTCAGACAGGTCTGTATGTTATAGATACTCAAAATATATTTATTGCATGAATGAATCAGATAGCGTAATTTTCTCCAATAATAGTGGTAAAGTGTTTATGGAGTGCTCATTTTATTTCTGGCCTTGTGCTAAGCACTTTTATATTAGTCCTTATAATAACCTATATATTTACCATTATCTTATCAACGAGAGGAAACTCAGGCACAGAGTGTAACCTATTTGGAATCACACTGAAAAGGAAAAGTCAAGATATGAACTCAGGTAATCAGCTGCAGAGCCTGAGAACTTGATCAACAACTCTGCTTTAGATTTATAACATAAATAAATAAAACTTGTCACCATTGCTATCTGACTAATGGGTCAACATAACAGGCTATGGAGTGAAGAATGGTTGTTGATAGTGAAAGCCACATGTAGAAGAATTGAGAACAATCTGTCTTGCTTAAGTTCCCCCAAATATGGATCCATAAATAGAGCTATCAAAGCCCATTCTTTTGTTTTAGAATTTTTAGCCTTTTGGATTGGTGGAATACATAAACAAAGGTAAAGTCTATTCTTGCAAGCAATGTCATCGGGAGATATTATTGTTCATTTTTTTACTGAGGAGATTTAGACATTTATAGTACATTCTACAACTTACATTTGGGACCAAGAAAATGTCGCTTGCAAGAAACCCCTTCTTCCAGGATATGGAGTAGTGGACTTCATTGCTGTACAATGCTATACAGTGCTCTTGCATTTTCAATCCATTTCTCATACAGTACCATATCACAGAGGATGCAAGGTTTTGTTGGAGGAGAGATGAAATTAGATCATTAGAGATCACAGGATAAATTAGCTTACTGGAGCAAAATTTGTCTTTGCCTTGAGAAGTCACTGCTTATCTTTCCATTAAGAACTCTTCACATCTTGAGACCTTCTGACTGACCACAAACCCTGAAGAATCTATGCTTTACTCGTCATCTTGGCACTGTGGGCTCTTCCTATGCTCTGCATCCATGCATCAGTGGTCAAATGCCCAGAATTTCATCGGCTCTACATATAAAATAGAGCAAATGTGCAAAGCACCTTAAGACTAAACACGATGTGCCATGCACAGAGGCAGGGACTAGCCCTCTATTCATAACTATATCCTAATATAATACCAGGCACACTCTAGAGGCTCAATAAGTATAAGTGGAATAAACAGATAAAGGACTGATTAGGTAACCCCATTACTAAAACAAACAAACAAAAACGTTATGCCTCTACTTTCTGCACAATGGCAAGGAGTAGTACACTGCCTAATCCTTGACTCCAACCTTGAATACTCAAATAGGGATCCCAGATACTTCTTCTTTTATGTGGGCCACTCTGGGAGCTGCTCACATATTTCTCAAAGCATCCATAGTAAAAACATCAATAAATGCCCTATTATCTTTTTTTCTTTCCCTGACTTGTTCTCATGATTGCTTCCTAGGATAGCCTCTCAAATAAACTATGTATACCCAAACCCTTGTCTCAGGCTCTATTTTCAGAAAAAAATCTAAACCCGTAAAAAGTAAATGTATTAGGCCTAGAGTCACCCCCAGAGAACCTCTTTTGTTGCTCAGATGTGGCCTCTCTCTCTAAGCCAACATGGCAAGGGAACCCACTGCCCTCCCCTCTTATATGGGACATGACTCCCAGGGGTGTGAATCACCCTGACAACGTGGGACAGAAATCCCAGGATGAGCTGGGACCTGATATCAAGGGATTGAGAAAACCTGCTTAACCAAAAAGGGGAAGAGAGAAATGAGGAAAAATAAAATGTCAGTGGCTGAGAAATTTCAAACAGAGTCAAGAGGTTATCCTGGAGGTTATTCTTATGCATTATATAGATATACTTTTCAGTTTATGGTATATTTCAGTGGCTAAAGGGAAGTATCTGAACTATAGAGCTTGTGCTCCAGTAACCTTGTTTCTTGAACATGATTGTATAAAGATATAACATTTACAATGTGACTGGGTAATTGTGAGAACCTTGTGTCTGATGTTCCCTTTATCTAGGGTATGGACAGATGAGTAAAAATATGAATAAAAAATAAACAAATAATAGGGGGAACAAAAGTTAAAATATATTGGGTAGATGGAAATACTAGTGGTCAATGAGAGGGAGGGGTAAGGCATATGGTATGTATGAGCTGTTTCTTTTTTCTTTTTATTTCTTTTTCTGGAGTGATGCAAATGTTCTAAGAAATGATCATCGTGATGAATATGCAACTATGTGATGATATTGTAAGCCATTGATTATATACCCTAGATAAAGGAAACATCAGGCACAAGGTTTTCACAATTACACAGTCACATTGTAAATGTTATATCTTTATACAATCATCTTCAAGAAACAAGGCTACTGGAGCACAGTTCTACAGTTTCAGGTACTTCCCTTTAGCCACTCAAATACATCATGTATGGAATGTTTGTGTGTTAAGGATATTTGTGTTTGTATGTTATTTTGTGAATTTAAATATTTTTTAAAGAAGTAAATGTATTATATTATATGTATGTATATAAATGTATTAAATTTATATATATATATATATATTTCCCTTCCTTCTTGTGATGGGTAGGTTCATGTGTCAACTTGGCCTGGTAATGGTGCCCACTTGTTCAGTCAAGTAAGCACCGACCTAACTATTACCATAAAGACATTTTTTGGACTTAAACCATCAGTAAGTTCATTGCATCTATAGCTGATTACATCTACAATCAACAAAGGAAAGTGTTTTCAGCAACATGAGATGTTTAATCCAGTCAGTTGAAGGTTTTAAATGGAGAAGTGATGACTTCAGAAGTCAAATGGGGGAATTTACATCTCTTTACTTCAGCCAGCCAGCTTCTTCTGAGGAATTCATCAAAAACCTGGAGTTGCCAACTTGCAGATTACCCTACTGAATTTGGATTTGTGCATCCCCACAGTTGTGTGAGATGCTGCTATAACATCATATAATATTTACAGATATCTCTTATTGGTTCTCTTTCCCTAGAGAGCCCTGACTAATAACTTCCTGACTCCTCTTCTTTAAAGTGAAGGAATGAAAGTGAAGGAACTTCTTTGGAAGTTGGGGGATTCTAGCTAGTACATATTTTAGAAATACAAAGTGGTATAATACTGTTGGTCTTTCTCCTCCTGTAGTGCTAGCTATGGTGTATGCTTATACAGCAAAATGAGAACATCTAAGATTATATTAAGTGTGACTGCTTGTGATAGGCCATCTCAGAAGCCAACTCTACTTCTTCTGCCTCTTTTGCAGAAGAGACAGTATTTTTGGAAAAAAAATCATGACTTCCTCTATACCTAACATTACGTTTATTTTTCTTCTTTCTCTCTCCATTTTAAACATAAATATTATACAAAATTCTAGGAGCTACCTAATAAAAAATATTTGGAAAACTTAAAATAAAAGAAAAGTGACATCAGAAAATCAGTACATATCTATTACAGTCAATTAATAGTCGGCATTTTCTGATGCACATGTGATTTCAAATATTTTCTTTTTGTTCCCATCAATGCATTTGTGAATATATATTTAAGGTTAAACACATGCATCACATTAAATATGTAAACTGTTATTCCTCACTATTGCTTCTCACCTCTGTCTGTTGTCTTGCTCCAAGTCCTCCCATCTGATGATCCAGGGATATGACATTTCACTAGAATGGAATGGTTGAGACCATTGACCAAAAAAAGCAGGGTAAGGAAATAAAAGAATTTTGTGATTTTATTTTAGTAATTAGAAAGATACATTCATATGTGTGCTATTCATCTAACTCTGAGAAAGAGAGAGCATGAGAGCCAGACAGATATACACTAACCTGTTAAAGTGAATGTGCATTTTCTTACTGTTTTTTAATTTTCTACAATACATATGTACAGTTTCTATAAAATTGCATATACATATATATCAAGAAACTTGAGCAAGACACTAATTTATGTTTGTTTGTTCCAGGGGATTGTATAACTCTTCTGAAAAAAAGAAACAAAAGAAAACACAGTTTCTTGCCAAGGATAAATAAACTCAGATGCCAAGAACAGGTTTTCAAGTTTGCCTGGAATTTCCAAGTTCATGAACGTTGAGTGGTCTTTAAATTTGGCAATGTGTTTTTCCCTTTACTAATAATAAGTCATCTCTGCTATCATACACAGTTTTGGTTATGCTAAATAAACACCATAAAAATAACCTCCTTTACTTCTGGCCATGCTGTTTCAAATGCCCACGACTGATTTTCTGTTCTTGCTCTCAAGGTCAGAATTCTTTTATCTCTTCATTTCAGTTTTATTGTTCCCAATTCTCTAATAAATTTGTTAAATACTGAAAGTCAAATAGGAAAGTTATTGAAAATTAGCAATCAATAATACATATAAGACCTTTAAATTATGTTTATTGTGTTCTTCGGGTTATTTTTTCACCTGCAGGATCAAGAGTTTTTTATACTTCAGTGTACTTTATATAAAGTATATTTCCTCAAAAAAATTGGGAAGAAAGATTATGCTATGTTGTTTTGGTTTGCCAAAGCTGCCGGAATGCAATATACTAGAAATGGACTGGTTTTTATAAAGGGGATTTATTTAATTGCAAATTTACAGTTCTTCAGAAGGCAGCAGACTTTCATCTCGGTTCCCTTGCAACATAAGAAGGCACACAGTGACATCCCTGCACTTCCCTCCAGGCTTTTGGGTTCAAATGGCTTTCCCTGGGGTGATTTCTTTTTGCATCTCCAAACATCTGGGTCTATGTCACCTCTGAGCTCTAAACTGAGCTATGCTGGGCTGGGCTGAATTAATTCTCTCTCTTCTGACTCCTCCGTTTAAGCCTCCAGTTAATTAAATTAGATGTCACTCATTACATAAGGCACTCCCCTTAGCAGATTGCAGATGTAGTCAGCCATAGATGAAAATCACATGCTGATGATTTAAGCCCATGACAACAGAACAACTGGGCACCATTCCTGGCCACATTGATACCTGAACCTAACTGCTACACACGTCTAATGGAAAGATGCAGTACAAACAATGAGCACATTTTCCCTGGGATTCTTAGATGACTCTTCCATATCTCCAGGTCATTTCCCTTTAAGATCTCTCTCCTCCACCATCACTGCCCTGTTGTGTCTGAGCAAAGTCCTGTTACAAGTATCTAAAAGGCACCACCCTTTATTTTCTTACAAAGGCAAATGGCTTCCATTGTGAATTTTGGAATGAGCAGGTCAACTCAATGTCATCATGTGAAAAAAATCCCGGAAATATATAAACAAAGAAATACACAAATATACAAATAATGGCTTCCCCTTTCCCTTTCTTCCTACCACTCTCTCTCTTTCCCCCAACAGCATCATTTCTTCTGCACTAGAACAAAGTTAGGGAGAGAGCTGCAGTCCCTGAAAATGACAAGCTGTGTGGGCATTCTAATTCTATTATTTGTAATGGCTAAGAGCCTTGCCAGACTGCTGTAATGTATTGATACTTCAGAGAAGCAAGGAAACATTTTAAGATTTCATTTACTTAATGGCTTATAGATTAATTGAGTTCATACAGCCCTGAATGTTGTACAGTTTTTCTTAAAATATATTGTACTATTTTTTCATACAATACAAATGACTCTTCCTTAAATACACATTTTTTTTTTTACATTATTAAATTAACTAGGTACAACTTACCCATCATATCAAATTCACATGTACAGCTTTTAGGCTCAAATAAATAAAACTGCATTATACCTCTAACTTCAAGAACAAGAAGAAAACAGGTTTCCACTCTACTGAATCCTCCAGTGGTACAATCCAAACACAGAGGCTGACATTAAAAACACTTTCAGAAATTTGAAAATTTACCTCAATAAAAAATCACATTATTTTCTGTTTCCTTATTATTTTCTTTCACTGAGAGTGAAAAAAAAAATGGTTTGACCCTCCAGGTCCTTAAGGAAGTTACACATTCTCCCTCAGTTGTACTGGAGGGAATTTAAGCCAACAAGCTTTGCTTAAGCAGTGCCTTCCTCTATGTAATAAGAACTATGTTGAATGAAGGCACGTCAGAGAGCTTTTTCATTGAATAAGAAGTTGAAGTAATGCTAGTCTTTTCTATTATTTAGAAAACAAAATAGACATGAAAATGTTTGCCAAAATTTCGAGAATCAAGTAATCTGTACATGCCATAGCAGACAGAGGAATGTCCTTGAGGAGGAGGAGGGAGTGAAATGCGCTTGGGCATGTTGGGGAACAGCGCTTAGGTCCACACACAGGTGGGAGTGATCAGTGAACCTCTGGTGGCAGGAGAGAAACAAGCCTGCCGGAACCAGACATTTTATAGGAAAGAAAAGTGGGAAATGAAGCCAGATAGGTTTGGGGACTCGGAGTAAGAAAGTATATTGGGAAGATGGTAAGAAAAAGAAGAGGGGAAAGCCTCAAGTTTCAGTCTGAAGCTTTTAGGTTTTTTATCTTTAGGCGTTAATAAGTCAGAGAAGATCTCTGAAAAGTTAAGATTGCCATCTCTGTAAAGGAGGGGAAAGCTAAGTAATAAACTATAGGAGAGGTAGGGGAGAGAGGGCTAGTTGTGTGATTTTCTCCTCTTATAATGAAGATGAAAGTGACAGACTTTGACATGAAAGCACATAAACCTATAGTAACAGCAGCAATAGAGCCACAAACCACCGCGGGTAAGAAACCAGAATGTTATATACTAATTGCTACAGCAAGTGGGTTTCTCCTAACACTAAGTGAAATTTGGCAATGAAAATAATGCAAGAGGAAAGAGTTTAGGCAAAAAAGGAAATTGCAAAAGGTAGAAAAATGCAAAGCATGGAAAATATCATAATGTTTTACTGCTATCAATGGCTGAAAATATGAGAAATTTGTCTTTCATACTATTTAAAATTAACATTAATCAGCTTACCTTATCTCTCCAGTTTCTTATAACCAGTCCACTATTCCTGTCATTGCCACATTGGACACTTTTCCTATATTAAATAGTTATCTACTAGTGTGTCCTATATTACCCGATGGATTTGGGATTTTTCCACTTCCTCAACTTTTCTGGCACCTGCTATGCTACGCTTCATATTCAATGTCTATTTTCTCTCTAATGTCCATTTTCTCTCTTTCTCTCTACAATTGTACATGGTACATTATAAATATTTTGATGTTGTTCATAATTCTAGCCTTTTCCTTTTATAGGATTCCGAAAACTTTCCCACAAAAGATCATTTCAAATATTTTTCTTCTTAAACATTTTATCTCTTTCTTTTCTTAGCTTTTAATTAACATTTAAGCTTTTAATTGAATTGAGAAGATTAAGACAATCTGTGTAGCTTGATTATGTACTTTTTTCACTGAAGTACATGACTGTCCGTCCCTAAACATATCTTTTCAATTCTCAGAGTGTTTATCACTTCTCCAATCTCAAATCCTTCTCCTATATGTTGGACCTTATTATTTCTTACCTCTTCTTGGGTTTTGTTTCCACCACAGCTATTTCATCTGCTGTTAAGTAAATTTTAGGCTATTATATCTTTAAAAGTTTAAATACACACTTTACTGAGAGAAAACGTGTTCTATTAGTCAATGGAATTCCGAGTGCTTGATTTCCATTTTACAAGTTCCTATTAGGAATTCTTATTTGGAAGGTTGACTAATCACCCATGACTACCTCTCTTCCTTTCTCAACTCTCATTGTAATGTGAGAAAAAATGAAAACAAAACTATAAATCCACTGTACCACTGCAAAAAGACACAGAGGAATTCCTTGACAGCTTAAACCAGATTATTTATGAAACCAACCAAGCCTAATCACCTCCAGTTCATAACAGGTGAAAGAGAGAGGACCCACCTAATGAAAGAATTTACTACACAGGACTTTGAAAATGTCCCAATTCCAAAGGTGCTAGAGCTAGAAGTAGGTCCAGACTTGCCAGGAGGTTAGCAGGTGATTAATTCAATGACTGTGGAACAGTTGGATCAATATCTCAGTAAGGAATTTTCCTAGAAGCTAAAACTAAGCAAATAGCACTCTAAATAAAATCGAAGTTCTGCCCAAGGAGACTCCCTGTCCAAGGAGACATTGGGTCAGTTGAGAAGCTGCTATGGTGAGCAAAAACTTGTGGTAGCTCTAAATTCTCTTCTTCTAAGAAAAGCACAGTCGTACACAATCTTTTCCCTGTTTTCACTTTGATTATATACACAGATATGCTTGCAATGATACTTATTGAGAGAAATAGGAGAAAAATGACACTGGAGATTATGCATTTCTAGAAAGAATAATAGCTGGAACATATATCTACCTGTTGATGTTCATGCTCAGGAAGGTATAACTCTTCCCTCTATAATTTGAGTTTAACGAGATACCTTTAATTCTTTGATATATGTATATATTTTTCCTTACTTAGAGGTTTTATTTCTTGCAATCAACAATTATCTCATAAAACATTGTCCCTGTTAAAATAGCAATAGGGCAACCGAAGTAGTCATTGCAAGGTAGACCGTAGTAAATAATGCTTTGTGATAATCTATTGTGTCTTTAGAAGGGTCATATTTTGATTAGTAATATTAATTTAAATCATTTTATAAAAGTTCCAAAGCAAACTGGTCCTGAAAGGTAACCAAAAAAACTTCTGAAAAAAATCACTCTTTATATAATTAAACAATAAATGATTATATTGAAGGTTAGAAAAACTGAAGAGTAAATCCCTGCATTGATGTTTTCTAAATAAAGCATCTATATTCCATTGTGGAATTTATTTCTTGATGTGTATTCCATGTTGATGAAGATAATTTAGGATTCTAACCCAGTTGTTTTAGAAAGGTAAGTCTGTAAAGAGAAGCATCTCAAGGGTTTGGAAACGGAAATTACTTAAATAAACACAGTTTTCCCTTGTCTTAACATTTATGAAAAATGTTTGTTCGATGGTTTCTCCAACCTAAAATCTTTGGCAAAGCATTCTTTCAAATGCTATGGAAAATGTATATGATTATCTAAAATATGTGGACATCCTAGAATCAGAGAACTGAGAAAGATTAAACTGAGTTCAGCATTATGAAAAATAAATTATCTATAATCATTATTATATTGAAAATTACCCTTTCCAGAAACCAAAGAAAAAAATGTGCTTCCTTTTTTCATTCTAGGATGCCTTGAAATGTTTTAAATTTCTATTGACAAAAGAATTATAAGCAAAACTAGTTAGATTTGAGAAACAAAATATAAACAAGGATCAAATAATCGGGGAGGACGCACAGTAGGGTTAGGGAATTAGGGAGTTACTTCTCTCAAGAGTCATTTTAGAACATTAGGTGCATGCAGACTGTAACAACCTATTAATTTTCCTCTTAGGCTGGCTTATTTTTTCCACTTTAGTGCTCAGCAAATGCAAAGCCAACTACCAAACACTCAGCTCTGAATATTCACTAATCAATAGACAATTCTCTTCAGCCAAGAACAGTCCAGACTGAACAAAGGGAATTTAGTAATTACAGATTTATGTCTCCAAGAAAAGGATGGATTTGCGGGAATAATTTATGCATTGAATATATTCAGAGAAGATATAGAACCCTGAAAACTTACTTGAAAACATACCCAGAAAAATATCCTGAATTTCCAATCTAATTTTTTTTTAAACTTCCTCTAACTAGGATGATTTTTATCATCTTAGTCAGATCTTGCAAAAAGAAATTTCTGTTGCCCTTCTCCCATTCCTGTGTGTCAGGAGTTGTCTGTGCTTATCACCTTCTGCTATGTGACAGAAAATAAAGATCTCCTACCAGCTAGCTGGCTAGCACTATTAATATTAATATTAAGAACTGTTTAAAAAAAACCTGTACAGAAAGAAGTGACTACGGGGATTTTCAAGTTCGTCAGCTTGTGGTTACAGAGAAAAATGTAGAAGTGTAGTGAGTACTTTGGATACCTCCCCTATTGCCAAATGTGGGTGACTATCAGCCATCTATATTTGCAAGTAAGAAGCTACTTTTATGGGAATTTATATTAGCCTCTCAAAGGGCCTCCATAAGCCTAAATTAGTTTCATGGCCAATAGTCCCAAGGATGAAGTGCTATCTATAAATACAGATGTGAATATCTAAGGAAAAGACCTTTGTTTTTCTTTTTGCTATTCTCTCACTATAAATGCAACTATAAAGCACTATAAATGCAACTTTGGGGGATATCTCCTCTGCATCCAAGGAGACAGGCTCACCTAAGGGCTCATATGCCCTTATTCTTGCAGGTTTCAGAGAATTGCTTACAGAGCTTTTACAAAGAATTATTTGTCAAGCCTTTTGTTACTTGCACATAACACAAGGCTTGGTTATTTAATCTTTTCTTTATTGGCCATATTTATCTCAATAAACTAGTCATTTTTTAATATACAGGCATCTTTCCCATGTGGTGCTAAAGAAGGAAAGCACACTAATTTGTATGCTCTGCTTTTCTTGATGTGAACCCAAGTCTTAGGGGTAATTGGTTTAATTTCTTTGAGCCCTCGAGTTCATAATTCTATTTCAACATGGATACATAAAATCTACCATTTTTATCACCTATGTACCAGATTTATAGCCTCCAAGAAGATGATAGAGACCTTCTATTTTGATAGAGAAAATCAAGGGATAGTCGCTAAATGAATCTGGCTGTCTATGAAAACTTTATCATCTAGCTGAGAGTCTAATGCCCAAGGAAACTTCATTTGTTTCCTGAAGGCCAGCAATGCCAAAAAAAAGCAGGGTATCTTAACCTCCAAATCCCAAATGGGATAATTTTACACAAGCATTGCATATATTTAGGTGAATTAAATCAACAGCCAAAGTTAATACAAGTAATCCTTTGTCCATGCAGATCTTCCTGTTCAAAAGTTCCCAGCATTGTTTGAATCGGATGTTTGTCACCTACATGAGTTTACATTGCAGTATTCTCACCAGTGCCATCCCTCTTCTCCTAACATGGGTATCAGACTTACGGAAGATAAAGCCTAATCTTGTTTCCTAAGTGTGACTGATGAACATATGACTAGAAAGCAGGAGATGCAAAGCTTGCATTGGTTGCTCTTCCTCAAAGTCAGGGTTCATGGCCTATTAATTACTTAACAGTGACAAATCCAGAATTTCCCAAGTTTTCCCTGCTTTGCCATGCTGCATTCATCATTCCCTTCTAAAGCAGTTTTCTTCTCCCATATTTTCTTCTAACTCCTTCCCATGAATTCTAATATCTTTACCAAATACATTCCTTTATTTTTTAAATAGATGTGATAAGCACAGTACTCTGGCAGGAACAAAATTCAGGTGGGATAATATTTTGGAAGAGTCAAATCTTTTGAACCTGTTCTACTTTGATTGCTATAACTCTTGTCCTGGAGAAGGAAAACACTTGTGTTATCTTTACTCCACTTCTGTTCTTGGAGAACATAACACGATGTTCAAGAGTAGTTAAGCACCAGCTCTAAAGTTCCATGTCGTTCTTGTGAGTCATAACTTCTGTGATGGTTTGAAGCTGTTATGTACTTCAGAAAAGATCATGTTCTTTTAATCCATCCCTACAGAGGTAGACCTATTGTGGGATCTTTTTTTTTTTCTTTTTTTTCTTTAACATGGGCAGGCACCGGGGATTGAACCCACGTCCTCTGACATGGCAGGCAAGCATTCTTACCTGCTGAGCCACCATGGCCCGCCCTAGTAGGATCCTTTTGATTTGATTATTTCAATTGAGATGTGATCCACCTCATTCAACATGGGTCTTAATCCTTTTACAGGAGTCATTTTTAAGAAGATAAAGAAGAAAATAACCAGAGAATCTAAGAGAGGCAAAAGCTAAAGGAAAGAAATGCAGACGCTCAAAGGAAGTGCTGAAACCAGAAAGTAGAACAGTGAAACTTTGAAGTGAAGGACCAGCTTGCCAGTATGGATCTTGAGGAAGAAGATAAATTTTGTTGATAACTTAATCTGGACATGTTTCACATCCTCAGTACTATAAACTTTTAAGCTAATAAATTCCTATTGTAAAAGCCAATCCATTTCTGGAATATTGCATTCTGGCAGATTGATCAAAACAGAACAGCCTCCTTTGCTAAACCTTGGTACTTTCTAAAAAAGAAACACATGAATAATATATCACCAAATTCTAGGAGCTTGAGCCAAAATTTGCCAGTTTGTACTAGTTCTTATCACTGACTCGTCTGTCACCAAATAAGGAATTTTGTTTTAGGTGCAGTGGGAAGACTTTGGAGGATTTTAAGTAAGGCAACTTTTCGTTGATTTTCATATTAAGATCACCATAGCTGCTATATGGTGTTATATATAATGCTAAAATGTCACATTTTACTAATGTATTTGAATTAGCAGACTGGCTACCTAAGTTCAAAATAGACATTCTTTACTTTCATTTTATGGATTTTGATTTTCTTGATGAGCACTCTAGAATTTACTTACCTAAAGGACCATGTAATTAATTTGGATAAGATGAAGTCACGGTGTTTTGGCCATGCAAGACTTCTATGGCCATAAGTAGAAGGGAATGCACCATTTGTTTAATTTTTAGTCTAAATTAAAACCAAATTTGGGAAACAAGTGAATATAGGCATTTAAATTACTAAATTACTATGCTCTGTTGGGAAAAAAGTTTCCAAATTACAGATGTAATGCTCATATAATGGAGCTCTGTGTTTCTCAATTTCAGTGAGTCTATAGGATTCATTAGATGTGAAATGTACAAGTAATGTGTGAGACTATTGAATGGACACATCACAGGAGGTGTCTTGTGATGATGAAAGGGCTCTTAAATTTACAAAGAAGTTAGAAACAGTTTGAGAGTTGAGGGCTGAACTGTGGATTTATGAAGAGCTGCTGTCCATTCTCTTAGGCCCATTCTGCCAAGAATGAGGAGGGGAGCTACTTTCCATCCTCAAGCTGAGTGAGAGACAGCCCCAAAGAACTTGTTTGCGTTTTGTGCAGTTAAGATGTTCAGTAATTGTATGTCACAAGGGCCCAGGTTGTCCTAAAGAGCACATCAGTAGCTATTGACCAGAAGCAGTGGGAAAGAGAGAACGAGAGAGTGAAGGAGTTGAGAGGTTAGAGAGAAAGAGAGTCAGAGACCCAGAGAAAGAGAGAGTGTCTATTTGGAAAGTCACTGCAAACTGCATTCTCACCAAAAACCAAAGGCAGGATCTGCAACAGTGCTCAGGTTTTCCCAAGGTCCAGCATCATCAGGCCTGGGGTCCTTTCAGACCTTGCCCATTAGGAATGTCTGGAATAGTGGTGAGAATTTCAATAGGGAGAGTTCAGGGAGAATGGATCCAGGAGAAAACAAGAAACTAAGGCAGGAGTAGTGGCATAATGTGGAAAGTGCACACAGCCTAACTGAAGCAGCCTAGTAGAGGCTAGGTGGCGATACCTGCAGGACCAAGAAAGGTACCCAAGAAAGAAAGACATAAACACCAGGAGGGTTCAGGGAGCATAAATCAGTTATGGTTATGTTAGTCTAGAAAGGCTTAGCCCTTCCTACCTCAATTTACTTTAAAATGGGTTGAAAGTCCTGCTTTGCAAATGGGAAGAAGGAGCAGAAAAAGGAGGAGGCCAACATGCGTGCAGTACCGTCTACTTGAGTTGGCCAGGTTCAGTGCTCTCTAAAAGCACAGAACTTAGAATAAGGGATACATTTTGTGTGTGGAAAACAAAAATAAATTTGCATTTATACTACGTCTTACTCACCAAGCTTGTTCAACATAACAGTGCAGGATTGTGGATGACCTTTACCCCAGATTTTCTTAGATTGAGGAGAACACATCATTTGTTAACCTGGAACAGTTTTTATTGCAATGGTTTTAGGTTTGGTCTTTAGGACAGCTAGGATGTGGCTAATTCTCTCCTTTTACATCATTCTGTCATTTGTTCAGTATTTAACATGTTTATTGAGTTTGTCTAATATCCATCAGGTGCCATTTTAGTAGTCTTGGTTTGAGGTATCCGCCTAGACACCTACCTTAACACAGGGGCCAGTACCACTGGAAGCTGACTTTTTCTGCCCAAGGGACTATGTTTCAGGAGCTATCCAAGTACACCTGGTATCAAGAGGACTAGCGTCTGGGGGACACAGTGAAGGACTATGCTGAATTGGTAGTTGGCCAAGGATGTATACATTCTTCATTACCCTTCTAATTCCCCACCTTATTAAAAGTTAAGATACATATATATAAATACATATATATATTAATTTAATCTGCAATAGCAGAAAACTAAACAAAATAAATAAATCCATAAATAAATAAATAATAAATAACTTTTATCTTACCTTTCCCCTTTGTCTTATTTCCACCCTTCTGTTGTTATTTTCCACTGATTTCCTTCTAGGCTACTTATCTTCCTGGGAAAGAAAGTTGCTTGCTAATATTATGCCACAAACTCACATGTGTTTTGCTATCCTCTACTTAAAAACTGACTTTATTTGAGTATATGTTTTATGAGGTTTGAACTTTATAATCTACCATCACTTTGATTCAATAGATAAAATGTAGGATCTGAGAATTATCATTTTGCACATTTTGCAAGTCATTGTGATGATCAGCCATACTTGGCTACTAATGGCATAGAAAGGACAAGCTATGGTGTGGGATAATGTTGGGCCATTTCCAGGTCTGTGCCTCTAAATTCCACATACCAAACTCATTTCACAGATGTGCATTCAGAGAAAGATGTGAATGTCTTGAGCAAATGTATTTTATAACAACTCAATAAACTTCTAGATCAGAGTTTTTCAACCTCACTAATATTGATATTTGGTTCCAAATAATGCTTTGTTGTGGGGATGGGGCAAGGGCTGTGTGTTCTGCCTTGCATTGTAGATTGCAGGATATTTAGTGGCATACCTGCCCAGGAGGGCCAATAGCAATACCTAGGCACCTATTCAATTGTGTGACAACCAAAAATTTCTCCAGATGTCACCACCTATCTCCTGTGGGGCAAAATTGTTCTTGTTTGAGAGCCACCTCTAATCTCTACACTCTCTTATCACATCAGAAAGACCAACTGAGGGCCTTCTTGAAGAGAAAGATATTAGTCAGGAAATATTCTAGAAAAAAACATAGAAATTAGCAAATATCACAGAACTGTCATTAATGAAGCTAAATGGAAAGAAAAACAATACCAATGGGGATAATAAAACGTGGATTGCAACTTTCTTTGTGAAGATGTTGCAACCAAAGGTGAGTTATAAAATAAACTTCATTCCATAAAATCATAACATATTACCTGAATTACAGGCCAAACCACAGATAATCACCATTTGATAAACAGAAACTAAATGCTTAGAGTGTAATAATCAGAGGAGTAACATGTAACTACATATTTTACAGCATGCAAAAGAGTTTGTAAACTTTTAAAATAAAAAGCAAAGCAACACTTTTTTTTGCGTGGTGGTTCTATAAACTCAAAGTCAGAACAGTAAGGTAATCAGATGTGCACAGAAACTAAATTTTTATGCTGGTTTGAAACTGTTATGTATCCAGAAAAGCCTATGTTCTTTTAATCCAATCTTGTGGAAGCAGACCTATTGTTGAGTGGGAACTTTTGATTAGGTTGTTTCCATGGAGATGTGATCCTGCCTATTCAAAGTGAGTCTTAATTTGCTTGCTGGAGTCTTCTATGGAAGAGACATTTTGGAGACAGCTCAGACCTGAGAGAAGCTCTTCTACAGAAATATTCCTGGAAGAATAAGCAAGCACACACAGAAGCCCAGAGACATTTTAGAGAGGAGGGCCAGCTGATTTTGTCATGTGTCTTCCTATGTGATAGAGGAACCCTGGATGCCAACAGCCTTTCTTCAACGTCAAGGTATCTTTCTCAGGATGCCTTAATTTGCACATTTTTGTGGCCTTAGAACTGTAAATTTGTAACCTAATAAATCCCCATTGTAAAAACTAATCCATTTCTGGTACATTGCATCCTGAAAGCTTTAGCAAATCAAAACACATATATTATGCAACTCTTTAAGGTCTGTTCTTTGCAACAAAAACTTTGATATATGTCTTTTCCCTTTTACAGATCAGGAAATGGAAGCTTCAAGAAACTATATAAATTATCCCAAATTGCATAACTAAGTAGCTAGGAAATGAATGATTAATCCAGGATTTTAAAACATTAATTATCCATCTTTTGCCCCTATCCATAAGAAAGCACAGAAGTATGTTCTTTGCATTATTTTGCTGACTATATTTGTTTTAGTTTATCAATTGAGATAAAGTAATTAAGATGTAAATAGAAATGAAAATTATGTCTATCAATTTTACATACTTGAAATATAAGTTTAATTATCATTCTATGGAAATATCAATATCCTTTTAATTATAGTATTACTAAAGACCACCTATTTTTGAGACAACTTTAGTTGTTAACTTGTCTAAAGTTCATCTTGCCTAAAATGATCATGTCATTGCCTACTAATTTTTACATACTTTGAGCTGCAACTTTTGCTCTTATTTTATTCTCCCTCATATCTTCAGCTCACAAAAATGGATTAGTGGCTGAGAAGCAGATTAGTAAGACATGAAATTAGCAATGAAAAGCATAGCTGAATAACGCAACTCAGAAAAATATCTCAAATTATGTCATTCATGATATCAAAAATATAAACCTGATAATGCTGTGACAACTGTACGTGAAAGTGTCAATGTTCACATAGGAAACTAAAGAAAGGAATTGCAAACAGGATACATGATGAATAAATATCTGAATATTGGGTATTATTAGACTGGAGTGCTAGTTAAACATTAGCTTAAAGCCAATGATGCCTTTGCACAATTAAAAAATATTCTATGGTTCCCTTGCCCCTTAATAAGTGAAAAAAAATCCAGTGAAAAAACTGATTTGCTTTAAATTAAAGGTAAGAATAAATTAAAACTATATTCCTACCATTCAGAATTGTATTCCTGAAAGTTATAATCAGCTCAAGTCATAGTATGGGTAAATGTTTTCAAATTCAAGCGAAAAAATATGAAGTGAAGTTCTGTTCAAAGAAAAAAAATGAACAACTTACAAAAAATGCAAGAATTCCTTCATTAAATGATGCTATCAGTCTTCACATAGTATTAATGACATATGATATCAAAAAACAATTTTTGTCACATTTGTGTTACCGGATATTTTGGTTTATAGCTGTCTGAAACCCTTGAAGTATGGAAAATGACTACTTTAGAATATATTAAGGTGCCTGTATCAGGGAGAAAATCTTGGTCAGTATATGATTCATTTTCTGCTAAAAACTTCAGCCACTAGAGATGGGATTTTCATTTAGTTTAGAGTTATATTCTGAGTCATCATTTAAAAAGAGGGCACTGATATCAACAATGAAGGAGAATCAATAATACACATATCAAGAAAATGAATTGCTGTCTGAAGAGAAGATGCTGACTCTGATAATCAACTCACACAGAGCTTTTCCCACAAACAATGGTTGGTGTTTAAAATTATGATTTGGATCATGATTCAGTGATGAAAGAAACAGTAAATATTTTAAATATTCTCAAAGCATGTTCTCTGAGTCTACATCTTTGCAGTGTGTTGAAAAAAGAAATGGGCAATAAGCAGGAATAGTTTACAATATGAATTACATTGCACAAAATTAAAGATGCCCACCTAAATTTAAGTAATGAGATATGAGATAAAAATTCTTAATGAAAGGATCTAATATTGAGAGTTAAAGCACATCTCTTATTTTACATGATATGTTCAAGTGGCATATAATAGTGATCTATTCAGCATGTTTCAGAGTCTGGAGCTATAATTTAGGGATCAAAATATGATTTTTAATTTTGGAGCTAAAAGAGCAGCATATCATAAAAATCCATCTGAGGAGGTCAATAGCTAGATTGGTGAAACTCTGACTTTTTCCCAACCCTTCATTATTTTCTTCACTCACTAAAGAAAAATTGATGATGAATTACTCAGTATATTTAAAAAAATCACATCAAAGTGAAATTATAGAGCACAAGAAATCCTGTTGAGTGCTGAATCCTTCTGAAAAGTAGATTGGGAATCCAGATGTCCCTTGTTTTTCCAGCTGAACTAGTCAACCTGGAAGCTTTTGACTGAAACATGCGAGGGAAAAGTGCTGAAAGGGGCTGTCAAATCTGATTAAATCCAACTATCCAAACTACCTGCAGAGCCCACCACAACCTGACTGCCTTTACCAGTGATCCATAATTACAATTTAAGATGTTTTCACTTAATAGAAGTAAAAAGTAAGAAAAGCAAGTAGAACCTGATTCATTGTTCAAACTCTCCATCCTCAAGACTGAATAAGATGTATTTATTTTTTGCTCACTTATAAGAAACAATTATAGCTATTTAAATAATACAATTGTGTTTTAATTTTAAATGTATTATTATGCTAAGACTTATTTTTAAAAAAACACCTAAAATTTAAGGTTGACATATATATTGAGCACATCATAAATGATCTCAAGAGGCGAAGTGTTTGAGTTCATGAATATAGAATATGGGCTTGCTGTGCTACATCCATTCAGCTCAGTGCTTCCTCCTTTACCCCGTTGCCCCAGAGAACATGGCACTGGTCGTGTATTCACTTTGTGATTCTAAATTAAGCACTTCAGAAGACAGACAACGTTAGCTTCATAGCTGTCACCTATAATTAGTGATTTCAACCTAGAAAAGGTTTTAGGAGGAGAAGTTAAAGGTGATAAAACTAAAACTATTTCATAATAAAGAAAGAATATGACAAAGTGAGTCAGAAATATTTGTGCTGGAAGGTTCTTTTTTAAAATGCAATTTCATTGAGATATATTCACACGCCAAAAAAATCTATCCAAAGTATACAATTAGGGGCTTACAGTATTATAATAGAGTTGTGCACTCATAATCACAATTTTTTAATATTCTCATTACTCCAAGAAAAAATAAATTAAAAAGAACATACAAAAGACCCTATGCCCTATTCCCAACTATCATCTATTTATTATTTTATTTTATTTTATTACTTATATGCCCATACTCTGAACAAAAGGAGTATCAGTCACAAAGTGTTCACAATCACATGATCACATAATAAAAACTACATAATCATACAATCATCATCAATAATACAGTCTTCTGGTTAGACTGTATTCTACTGGTTAGACTGTATTCAGGTATTTCCTTAGGTAGAAAGTTTTACTTGTTTCCTTCTCACTGTTCTAATACACCAGAAACTAAAAAGGAACATCTATATAATGCATAAGAATAACCTCCAGAAGTTGAAGTTTTAAACTACAATCAATATCATCCCTTACCCTATATTCCTATTTCCCAAAGTAGCCTTAACCAAATGTTTTATTCATAACTCTCATTGAGGTTTGATCTCTTTTTCATCTTCTTTAACGGTTGCTGTATGGAGTAATGCTGACTCTCAGAGGTACAGAACTCTCACTTTGAGTCTCAGATATTACATAGATACCCAGAGTTTCATAGAACTACCAAGTTATACACAAAGAGCTCAGCATGTCGGAATTTAGAATCAACAGTTAAAACTCAGGGTAGACGTGACTGCTGTAAAAGCTTACCATTCAGCGGCCTTTACAATAAGACTTATTGAACATTCTGTACTCCTTAATCATTAATTGCCCAATCTCTGCCCACATTCCATCCCCTGATAACCTAAGCTCTTGAATACAATTCTCAGTGTTTATTCTTTATAATTTATTTATTTTAGTGAGGTCTTACAATATTTGTCCTTTTGATTATGGCTTATTTCACTCAACATAATGTCCTCAAGGTTGTTTCATCTAATTGCATGCCTCGCAATATCATTCCTTCTTGCAGATGCTCAATATTCCACTGTATGTATATACTACAGTGCTCCCTTCTGCCCTTCTGTTCATCTGTTGATGTACCTTTAGGCCACCTCAATCCATTGAGAATCATGAATAATGCCATTGTAAACATCAGTGTACAAATGTCTATTTGTGTCCCTGCTTTCACTTTTTCTAAGCATATACCTAATAACGGAGTTGCAGGATCTTATGGAAATCTTATACTTAGCCTCCTGTGCAGCCACCACACCGCCCTGTAGGGCATCTGCATCATTCTACTTCCTTAAAACAGTTAACAGGTATAACATTCTCTCCACATCATCTCCAGCACTTGAATCTTTCTGCTTATTTTTAAACAGTTTTATTCACACACCATACAAGCCATCCTAAGTGAACAATCAATGTCTCCCAGTAAAATAGCATGGTTAGGAATTCACCATCACAATCTATATGAGAACACATCTATTTATTCTGCAAAGAAAGAAGGAGAGGAAAAATTAAAATTTAAATGTTAATATTCTTAAATAATAAAGAATAAAAAATAAAACAAGAAACAATAATATTGACATTTAGCTTTGGTATATTGCTTTCATTACAATTAATGAAAGAATATTACAATGTTACTGTTAATATAGACCTTAGTTTGCATTGATTGTGTTTTTTCCATATACCATCCCATTTTCAACACCTTGCAATGGTGACATTCAATTGTTCCCCCTATGTAAAAACTTTCTTATCTTTGTACATTTAATTCATCATTGTCCACTCTAGGTTACACTAAGTTATACAGTACCAGTCTTTATTCTCTATTATTCCTTCCAGTGTCATGAATGCCCCTAACCTTTCTCTTTCATCCTCACTCATCTTTATTCATTACACATAAAATATTGGGCAACATTCACATAGTATTGTGCTATCCATTTCTGGATCTTTACAATCAATCCTGTTGAAGGTTCGTATTCCTTCAACATTAAGTTCTCAAATTTCTTTCTATCTCTTGATAGTCTGAATTCTCAAATTAAACTCCCAGAGTTTCTTATTACAGCTGATTTATATTAGTGGTACCATACAGTATTTGTCCTTTTGTTTCTGGCTTATTTTGTTCAACAAAATTTTAATCCACGTTGTTGCATGTGTCATAAGTTTATTCTGTCTTACAACTGCATAATATTCCATTTTACATATACTATAGTTTGTTTATCCACTTGTCCATTGATGGAAATTTGGGCTGTTTCTATCTCCTGGCAATCATGAATAATGTTGCTATGAACATTGGTGTGTGAATGTCCGTTTATGTCACTGCCTTCAGTTCCTCTGAGTAAATACCTAGTAATGGGAAAGCTGGTTCATATAGCAATTCTAAAATTAGCTTTCTGAGGAACTGCCAAACTGCCATCAAGAGTGGTTGTGCCATTCTACATTCCCCAAAGCAGTGAATAAGTGTGCCTCTTTCTCCACAGTGTTGGTTGTTCATCACTGATGTATAGAAACATAACTGATTTTTGCACGTTGATCCTGTATCCCAACAAATTGCTCTACTCATTTGTTAAGTATCGTAGTTTTACTGTAGATTTTTCATGATATTTGCATACAGGATCATGCCATCTGAAAATAGTGAAAGTTTTACTTCTTCCTTCCTAATTTGGAGGCATTTTATTTCTTTTTCTTGCCTATTTGTTCTAGCTTGAACTCCCAGCACAATGTTAAATAACAATGATGACAGTGGGCATCCTTGTCTTGTTCCTGATTTAGAGGGAAAGATTTCAGTCTTTCTCCATTTAGTATGAAGTATTTTCATATATTCTCTTTATGATCTTGAGGAGTTTCTCTTCTAATCCTATCCTTTGAAGTGTTTTCATCAAGAAAGGACTTTGACGGTGAAGTGACATCATTAATGTGGTGACGTAAAAAGCTACTGAAAACATTTCCTGAGATTCGGCATAGAAAAAGAGAACAATTCAGAAATTGAGAGGAAGATATAAACTGGGATGGACCCTACTAATGCTGAATTGAAGAAATAGAACAAAATCTGATAGGAAATTTCTGCCCTGGACTGGCCAGCTCTCTCCCTTTTCCTTCACTTTGTTTCACACACAGTGTGTGAGGGCAGAGAAACAGCAGCAGGGACCCCTCCCAATGGGGATACAGGATACAAATTCTTTTAAAGCAGTGGGAGAGACCCTCACCCTTTAGAGACCCAACAACAGGGAAAACATTTCAAGGCCGAGGTCAATGAGAGACAGAGAGTCTGAGAAAACATAAACAGAATGTGGCTTTTCATCCCTAGGTCCAAAAGTCCTTCCCTCAGCCTTGTGGGAAATGGCAGTAGGTCACCAGATCTCTGCCTGGGGAAAGGTTCAAGACTGAGACACTTCTACCACAAATAGACCATTTTAAGCCAGGTATTGGCCTGCAAAGAGAGGGAAATAGGAATCCTGCCATCTCAGCTTAACCCAGTGAGATGCAGCCAGCGCTCTAAAGGCAAACAGCTCTGAGGATGATTAGGTTATTAAACAGTGCTATCTGCTGAGCAGACAAGAAAGTGCAAGGGATTTGAAGGGCTTTTTCATAGTTCAGACTAACAGGAGTAGGGCTAGACCCCCTGCAGGGGAACTCGTCCCTGTTTTGGCTGAGAAACATGGACAGAACAACTGTTAAAGCAATGACTTAAAATAAAGCCATGTCTTGTAGAATGGTTGAAAACAGAGCACCACTATGAGATAGCATACTTGTTTTACCGACAAAGACCTTGCTGTTGTGCCCAGTGCCTATTCCATTCCTTAGGCAGGTTGCTGTGGGTGTCTGGTTTTTTAGGAGGATTGGGAGGTAAAAGAAATCTGACAACTGGCTGGTGAGAAAAACTAACAAAGAACATGTCAAACCAACAGGAAAACTCCAGGCAAAAGAGATAAAATGATCTCTAGAATAAACTAAACAAGAAAATCACATCTCAACACCAGCAAAAAATCATCACTTATATGAGGACACATGAAGATATGGCCCAACCAAAGGAACAACTAACACCTCATCTGAGATACAAGAGTTGAAATAACTAATTAAAGACATGTAAACAAATCTTCTATATCAATTCAACAAGTTGAAGGAAAATATGGACTTTGGGACCTAAGGATGGAAAGATAAAGCAGAAACAGGGTGTCCATATAGAAGAACTTGACAGCTTGCAAAAACAAATGTGAGAACATATGGGAATGGAAGGCATAATAGAAGAGATAAAAAAATAAAATGGAGACATATAATACCAGAGCTGAAGAGGTAGAAGAAAGGATTAGTGAACTAGAATATAAGACATCTGAAATTCTACACACAAATTAAGAAAATCTTACACACAAAGTTAGGAAAAGGCAGGAGAGGTTTAGAAGAGAGTGTCAAAATGAAGATTTTCAGTAAAGGTAACTAAAAGGGCAAAAAAGAGAGAGAAAAATGAGATATGACATATAAAATCCAAAAGACAAAATGGTGTAAGAAATCACTGCCTTTCCAGTAATTGCGTTAAATATTAATGGAATAAAATTCCCCAATCAAAAGACAAAGTTTGGCAGAATGGATAAAAAAAAAACAGAATCCATCTATATGCTGTCTATAACAGACTCACTTAAGACCCAAGAAAATAACAAGTTGAAAGTGAAAGGTTGGAAAAAGATATATCATGCAAACATCAACCCAAAAAGAGCAGGGGGTAGCTATACTAATATCAGACAAATTAGACTTCAAATGTAAATAATTAAAATAGACAAAGGACACTATGTATTAATACAAGGGACAATTCATCAGAAAGGCATAACAATAATAAATATCTATGCATCAAACCAGAATTCCCCAAAAGACATGAGGCAAACACTGACAACACTGAAGGGAGAAGTAGACACTTCTACAAGAGTAGTTGGAGAATTTAATGCACCACTCTCATCAATGGAAAGAACATACAGACAGAGGCTCAATAAGGAAACAGAGATCTTGAAAAATAAAATGAATGAACCAGACTTAACAGATGTTTACAGAACACTGCAGATTTAACAGATGTTTATAGAACATTACACCCCAAAATAGCAGAACATTGCACCCAACAATAGTAGAACATTGTATCCCCCCCAAAATATACATTTTTCTCATATGCACATGGATCATTCTCCAGGATAAACTGCATGTTTGGTCTAAAATCAAGTCTCAATAAATTTAAACAGCTCAAAATTATACAAGCACCTTCTCTGATAACCATAGAATAAAGTTGGAAATCAATAACAGATAGAAGCCTAGAAAATCCTTAAATATGTGAAGGCTAAACAACACACTCATAAACAGCCAGTGGGTAAAGAAAGAAATTACAAAAGAAATCAGGAAATATCTTGAGGTAAATGAAAATAAAGACACAACATATAAAAATTTATGGGATGCAGCAAAGCAATTGCTGAAAGGAAATTTTTTACTAATATCTAGGCATCTGATTTCCTTGGTTAGTTTATTCTTCAGCCCATTTTCTGTCTTTTTCCTAGGATTTTCTTATTGATACCCAAGTTGGACCACTTATCAGTTAAGTCAGATTGTCTGGGAATGGAAGCTAGGCATTGGGACTCTTTAAAGATCCCATGTGATTCCAAAAAATGGAATGTTTAGGAACCATTGACATATAACCAAAAACGGTCAAGCTACTCAAGCTGCATAATGTCCTGTGGGGTGAGTGGAGTAGAATTTTTCTTGCTGCCCTTTTTATTATACTCAGCAGTTATTTTTCTTTTGGTCTTTAGCCCCAAACATGCTTTTCTAATTTGTCCTCTGCTCTGCTAAGGGCTAGATGCTTACAAACCATTTTCCTGAGCTTGTAGGGTTTTCATAGATTCTGCTGATAGGAGGCATTGGTAGGTGATTTGAAGTCAGGGGGAAGAGAAATCATTTCCCCTACTTTCTGGCTCGGTTGATCCCGTGATATCAGCAGTGAGTCCAGCCACATTAGAGTGTCTTACAAGCTCCTGGATTCTTGCTCAGTGGTTTCAGTGAAAGTTCTAATGCAGCAATGGTGCTTCCCTTTTGGATTCTGGGTAATGCCTAAGTATTCCTAAGAAACAGCAGTTTCTTGCATATACTTGCATTATCTCTTCCTTTGACTCTTCTTCCTTTCCAACAATGTGAAAGCAATTAGCAATATTAGTTCCTTCTGAGATATCTGGAGTTTTGAGTGAGTTTGTGAAATAGCTATATATGTCTTCTTTTATTTATTTATTGGTAGCCCTCCTCTTTCCTCATTTTCTATGTAACTCACTATTTTCAGAGACATAGACTTAGCAATAGGAATCCCTCCCTATTCTCAGAATTCTAAGGTTAGTTCTACTGCATTGTTTGTCATGCCACTTTTTCTCTATGCTTATGCTCAGTTTTCTTCCAAATAGATGATGACAACCTTATGTCCCTAGACTTCTAGTGGATGTACATTAGCAGTTTATTGAACACGTCTCAACCTCATTTGGGGGCATAAAATGTAATCTGAAGCTGGGACACTTACTATATTGCTTTGTTTCATCATTTCAATCCAGTTTATGGACACCTTTCCTTTTTTAAGTTCCCCTGTAAATAGTAATTCTCAAATCCAACTGTATAAGAGAATCACTTTGGGAGCTTATTAAAATGCAGATTTTCTGGTCACACTTCCCTCACCCAACTAGAGACTCTCATTCAGTAAGTCTGTTGTGTTGCCCAGGAACATGCAGTTTTAACAAGCACTCAAGAAGATTCTGATGGAGTCATTAAAACGATTCTACTTGGGAATTACAGCAAAAATGTCTACTTTTAAATTACTTTTCCATTCTGCATACCTTATTTGAGCTGTTAGAAAATACACCCACTCAAGACACTCATTTCACATCTTCCTCAGAATACATATCGGTAAGATGAGGCTGGTGATGAGGAATTTAGAGTCACAGACTTGGGTATGGTCCAACAGGACCTTACCTTACAGCTTGGCCTTTCTGTGCTATTGGTGGCCAAGCATGACTGATCATTATGACTTTAGAAACTTATAAAATGACAAATCCTAGGTCATACTTTTGATCTACTGGATCAAAAGTAATGGTGGATCATTAAGTTCAAACCTCATGAAATTCACACTTGAGTAAAGTTGGTTTTTTTGGTAGAGGTTTGCAAAACACAAATGGGCTTGTAGCATAATACTAGTGATGGACTTTCCTTTCTAGGAAAGTAAGTAGCCTAGAGAGAGATCAGTGGAAAATAACAACAGCTGGGTGGGAATTAGACAACTAAAAGGGAAAGAAGAGAAAAAATAATTTCATTATTTATGTATTTAATATAACTTAATTTAACTTTATGTTATTACAGGCTAAGTTAGAATTAGACATGTCTTAATGTTTAGGGAAAGGGCTAGAAACTAGAAGGAGTATTTAAAAAATGGAAATATGCTTAGAGGACCACCAATGCAGCATAGTCCTTCACTGTTTGTCCCAGACAGTAGTCTTCTTGACACCAGGTACACTTGGGTAGCTCCTAAAACATGGGGCTCCTAAACCCTGGGGCTGAAAAAGTCAACTTCCATTGATACTGACCCCTGTGTTAAGGTAGGTGTCTAGGCTGACACTTCAAACCAGGACTACTAAGTACAGTGCCTGGCAGGTATTAAGCACTCAATAAATATATGTTAAATACTGAAATAATTGGAGAATGCTGTTCAAGCAAAGAACTTACCAAATCCTAAATCCTTGCTATCCTAAAGATCAAATTTACAACCATTAGAATGAAAACTGTTCCAGGTTGGCAAAATGATGTATACCCCTCAATTGTGAAAGGAAAATCTAGGATAAGGGTAAACCACAATCTAGAAATTATGCTGAACAAGGACAGTGATTAGGATGTAAAAAAACGAAAATTTATTTTTGTTTTCAACATTTAAATGAATTCTTTATTCTAAGTCACAGTATATAGTTTCTATCTGCTAATAAGTAAGCCAGGACCTGTGCTTTTTCAGAACGCTGAACCTGACCAACTCAGATGGCATGCACTCTGCATGGACTACTCCTTTTCCTACTCCTACTCCCTTTTTGTAAAGCAGGTCGTGCAGCCTATCTCAGATTGAATTGATGTAGGAAAGGATAAGCCTTTCTTTAGACTAGAATGGCCATAACAGACTTATGCTCTCTGAACCTTCCTGGTAATTATATTTTCCTTCCTGGGTCCTTTCCTGGGTCCTTTATTTGTCCCCACCTAGCCTCTTCTGGCCTACTTCAGTTAGGCTGTGTGCACTTTTCACATTATGCAGCTGATCCCACCTTAGCCTCTTGTTTTCTCCAGGATCCAGTCTACCCTGAACTCTCCCTGTTAAAATTCTCACCCTATTTCAGACATTCCTAATGGACAAGGTTTGAAAGAACTCCAGGCCTGTGACTCCCTTACTTCCTGACCTTGGGAAAGTCTGTGCATTGTTGAAATTCTTGGATTTGTTTTTTAGTGAGAATGCAGTTTGCATTGATTTTCCAAATAGTCAATCTCTTGTTCTCTGGCTGTCTGGCTCTCTTGATTTCTCACCTCTCTACTTTTTTACTCTCTCTTTTTAACTCTCTTTTCTGCTTCAGGCCAATAGCTGCTGACTCTCTCCTTAAGACAACCCAGGCCCATGTCACACACTTGATTACTGAGTGTCCTAGCTTCAAGGAACACATAGCAAGTTCTTCAGGACTGCCTGTCTGTCCGCTTTAGGATAGAAAGCAGCTCCTTTCCTCATTCTTGGCAGAAATGGTCTAAGAGCATGGACAGCAGCTCTTCATAAATCCACAGTTCAGTCTCTCATCTATCAATATATATCCAACTTTTTTTGTAAATTTGAAAGCCCTTTCCTCACTGTAGGACACTTCAGAGGTATGTCCCTTCAGCAGACTGTCACATTACTTGTACCTTCCACATATATTGAATCCTGCTGACTCACTAAATTGAGAAACACAGAGCCCCATTGTTTGAGCACTATATCAGTAATTGGGAATCCTTTTTTATAATGAGCATAATGATTTAGTAGTTTGTAAATGCCTATATTCAGCTGTTTACAACATTTTATTTTCAATTTAGACAAAAATCAAAGAAATGATGTGTTACCTTCTACTCATGACTATAGAAGTCTTCCATGGCCAAGATACCTTCATCCTATCCAAACTGTTACACAGTCCATTTGATAAATTGCCTCTAGAGTGCTCACCAAGAAAATCTAAATCCATAAGATGAAAGTAAAGAATATTATAAATTACTTTGAACTCTGGTATCCATTGCCCTAATTCGAGTATGTTAATAAAATTAGACATTGGTAGCCTTATGTATACCAACACAGAGATCATAATATGAAAATCGTATCAAAATTTACCTCACTTGCAGGGCAGGTTTCCTGTTAGCAAATTCTCTCAACATTTGTTTCTCTGTGAACATTTTAAACTCTCCCTCACTTTTGAAGGACAGCTTTGCTGGATAAAGAATTCTTGACCAGCAGATTTTCTCTTTCAGAACCTTATATATCTCATACCACTGCCTTCTCACCTCCATGGTTCCTGATGAGTAGTCCGTGCTTAGTCTTATGTAACTTCTCTTGAATGTGATGATTCTTTTTTCTCTTGCTACTTTTCAGGACTTTTTTTTTCTCTTCATTATTTGACAGTTTAAATAGTATGTGTCTTGAAGTGGGTCTTTTTCTTTTCTTCCTTTCTTTTTTTTTGCAAAAGTAGGCACTGAGAATTGAACCTGGGTCTCTGGCATGGCAGGTGAGAATTCCATCTGCTGAGCCACCATCGCACTACCCTAGAAGGTGGGTCTTTTTGAATCTATTTCTAATTGGAGTTTGTTGGTCTTCTTTGATTTGCATATTTATGCTTTTTAAATAAGGGTGGGTAAGTTTTCCCCAGTTATCTCTTCAAATAATCTTCCTAGATTTTTACTCTTCCTTTCTTCTTCTGGAACACCAATGATTCTTATATTTGCATGTTTTCTGTTGTCAGTCAATTAATTCCCTGAGACCTAATTCAAATGCTTCCATCTTTTTCACCATTTCTTCTTTTGTGAATTTGAATTCAGTTGCTCTGTCCTCTAGTTCACTCATTCCTTTTTCTGTCTTTTTAAATCTACTGTTGTGTGTCTCTAGCATATTTTAAATTTCATCTACAGTAACTTTCATTTCCTTAAGCACTGCCATTTTTCTATTTATTCTTTCAAATTCTTCTTTATGCTCTTCTTATATCTTCTTGATATCCTTTTTTGTGTTTAGCCAATCCATTGAATTAATTTAGGTGATTTGTTTGAGCATCTTTGATCAGTAGCTCCAAATTTTGTCTCTTCCAGCTTTTAAATTTGGTCATTTGGCTTAACCATATCTTCTTGCATTGTTGTGTGCTTTGTGATTTTTTTGTTGGTTTCTTGGCATTTAATTATTTTGATAAGGTTATTTTGAAAAGTCATTGAATATTTTGTAGTTGTTTGGGTTTGCAATTAATGTTTTATTTGGTACTTAGTTTGTCAGTAAGTCCAGCTAAACCAGGTTTCGGGCCTCACACAGCAGATGCAACCCCCCTAGGAAGTTTTTTAGGGGCTGGGCAGAAAAGCAGTTTGCCTATCTTCCCAACAGATGATGCTCTTGGGCCACCTCTTCCATAGAAGTACATGTCTCCCGAACTGTGAGCTTACTGGGCCAGAACCCATCCAGGCAACAATGCAGACAAGGCCACAGTTCTCCATGAGCACTGAAGACCACCAACTCTGGGGATGGGAAAAGGACATTGTGCATTTTGGCTGAAACCCCACTTGTGAGCACAATGTGCTTGGTGTTTCCCAGGCTCCGGTGTGGAAAGGCCTTAGACTGTGGGACTGAGAGGTTCAACTTCCCCAGCCAGCAACCTGTCCAAGAGTGCTATTTTTTTCATTGGACAGTGAAACCTGGGTTTGTTTTAGCACATTGCATTGACAATTGGGTCATCCATATTTTTCAGCCAAAACAGGGCTGTTTTCCCATGCAGGAGATATAAACCAGATCTGATGAGCCTGGGATAGGACCTGGAAATGTTCTTAAAAGCCCCGTAATCGCCCTGCACTTTCTGGCCTGTCCAATAGGAGTTACTGCCCAGTAACTTAATTGTCCTCAGAAGCTATTTCCTGGAGTCCAGGAAGTATTTGACCAGGCAGAGCTGAAACTATGGTTTATCTACGCTCACTTCACCAATCAAAATCTGACTCAATGTGGGGCTCTATTTCCCATTCCATATACTTGCAAGTATAGGCTGCCAGCTGCCCCAAGATCATGCTTCCTGTTACTGTTTCCCTCAGTGGTGGGGGGCACCAGGACCCAGGGATGGAAACATCATCTCTTTACACACTTTCCCTGACTCTTTATCCCTCACTGACCTGGGCCTTGAAATGTCCTCCTCTATTCCCTGAGTCTTCAAACACTTGATATGGGTAGTCTCTGTCTGGCTGCTTCCTGCTTTTAGAGAAGATTCTGTGGTCCCCTCCCTAGTCCTCCATTTTGGAAAATCTTCCTTACTGCCTTTTCGTACTGTACCTTCTGCAGAGGCTGGGTCCTGCCACAGGTCTCTGTGGGCTTAGATTTCTGTGTCTGGACATACATGGAGATCTGCCTCACTGTTGTGAGAGATCTTAAGGTTTGTGTCTGGGTGGGAGTTGGGAGGGGTCCTGGTTGTTGCCTCTGAGACTGAGCGAGGGTGAGGGGAGAGGACTGAGTGGTTGGGGAGGGAAGTTTCCTATCTGATATTTTTCTCTTCCTTCAATTCAATGTTTGTGGGATCTTTCTCCAGTTTCTATAATCTTCCAGAGTTCTGAATGAATGAAAATTATCCTCTTTATCACTAAATCTCTGGGAAGAAGTTTTCAGTAGTTGTTTATGTCACCATGTAGATAACATCACCCCCCCCCACACACACACACACATGAATTTCTTTTTTAAAAAGCACAAAGGAGGCTATAAGTCATCAAGAGCCAAATAGAATCATTGGGCTGGTGATAAACTATTTCTGAGCATCCTGTTATGTTCTCCAAGAAGAGAAATGGAGTAAAGAAAAGAAAGAAGTGTTCTCCCTTCTGTAGGGCAAACCAGCAAACAAAAAAAAAAAACAGATTCAAAAGACTTGACTCTTCCAATTTAACCCCCCTTGTATTTTCTTCCCTCGAGTATATTTTATCATATTTATTAAAAATTATATTAAAAAGTAAAGGAATATATTTAGTGGAGATCTCTATGATTAGAGTTCATATGAAGGAATTAGGGGAAAATATGGGAAAAGAGAACTGCTGCAGAAGGGAATGATGAATGCAGCATGGCAAAGCAGGGAAAACTTGGGAAATTCTGGATTTGTCACTGTTAAGTAATTAATAGACCATGAACTTCTGACTTTGGGGAAATAAAGAGCAGCCAATGTAAGTCTTGTGTCTCCTGCTTTCTAGTCATATGCTCATCAGATTAGGCTTTATCTTCCTTAAGTCTGATACCCATGACAAAACAGGAGGAATGACACTGGCCAGAATATTGAAATGTAAACTCATGTAGGTGGCAAACACCCTATTCAAGCAATGCTAGGAACTTCTTTTTGAATAGGAAGACCTGCACCTACCTGGACAAGGGATTACTTTATTATGATTTCAAACAATTAACTTCACTTAGATATATACAACACTTGTGCAAATCATCTCACTTTGGATTTGGAAGTGAAGATACCTTGTTTTTTGGCATCGCTGACCTTCAAGAAACAAGTGCAGTTTCTTTAGGCATTAGACTTTCAGCTCGATGATAAAGTTTTTATAAATAGCAAGATTCCTTTAGTGACTATTCTTTGACTTTCCACATCAAAACAGTAGGTTTCTTCAGCCTCTTGGTGGTTGTAAATCTGGTATGAAAGTGATGAAAATGATAGATTTTATATCCATGTTGAGATAGAAATTTGATGTAGGAGTGCTGAAAGAAGATAAACCTTAATCTTGAGTTCACATCAAAAAAGGCAGGGTACTCAAAAATGCTTTCCTTCTTTAGGAGTACATGCCAAGAATCTCCATGTATTGAAAAATAACTATTGAGTTGTGAGAAATACGACCAGTAAAGAAAAGATTAAATAACCAAGTCTTGTGTTATATGAAAGTAATAAAAAGCATGATGAATCATTATTTGTGTAAACTCTGCAAGAGGTTCTGTGGAATCTGCCAAAAGAAGGATATATAAGCCCTTAGGTGAGCTTGCCTGCTGATCTGGAGACTCAGCCAAAATAAAAAATAAAAAATTAGACTGACAATTAAGAATATTTTCAGGTAAGTTTCAGGGTTTATATGTTGTCTGAAGGTATTTAAACACACGAATTATTCTATTGAATCCATCTTTTTCTTGGAGAAATAAAATTACATTAAAATCTCTTTGTTCAATATGGGACTAGATCCTTTAAGTCAGTTGCAAAGATGTCAACTTGGAATCTCTCTTCCTCTTTCATGGAAAGTCTTTTCCTGCATTAAATCTGCTGCCTGAAATACATGTCTCATTTTTCCATTGTTTACTCCCATTGCTTCCTGAGAAAGGACAAACAGTTAGGAAGCATTTTTTTTGAGACTTTACAATTGACTGTTATCTTGACCAAGGGCAGAATCTTAAGTAGAATTAATTTACCCTCTAAATATGAAACTATTATTCCTTTATAATTTAATTTCTAGTGTGGTGGAAAAGTTTGTTATTTTATTCTTGCTGCTTTACTTGTGTTGAGCTTTTTTCCCCTTTCTTTCTAGAAACATTGATAATACTCTTTTGTCCCCTTTTTTCCTAAATTTTAAGGATAATGTGTATTTTATGAATCTTTTCCATGTCATGAGCTTAGGCACTTGGTAGGCCTTTTAAATCAGGAAACTCTAATTTTCACTTTACAGAACTTCTCTTAATTATCATAATTTCCTACCATCTATTTTCTCTTCAACAGAAAATCCCTGTATTTAGATACTCAAAATTTGGGACTGATTTGCTAACTTTATTCTTATTATTCGTGTGTTTTAGATTTTTATTTTTGTTGTTCTCTCTGGTAGATTTTCTCAACTTTATTTTCCAAAATATTTTGTTGAAATTTTCCTGACATTATCTTTTTGATTTCCAAGTTTTTTTAAGAGGGCAGGGAATTATTTTGTATATTTTTTGAGTATTCTGTTTTATAATTTCAGTTCCTTCTATAGAAATAATTTATCTTTACTTATCTGAGTATGTGTGGGTGTGTGTTTGCGTGATTTTTTTTCCCTTCCCTCTTCATCACTTCTTCCTTTTTTCCCTTGCTTTTGTTTTCTTTTTCCTCTGCTTTAATTTTATGAATTTGGTTTAAATATATTTGCTGACTCTCTGTTCTTATTTAGAGTGAAGTAGCAGAAATATGTTTAGAAGAAGGATTTTTCAATGCCTGGTTTTACAGTAAGATGATATAGATGAGGCATTTAATTTACAGATATTTTTATTTTTATAATCTTAGGCTTTTCAGTTTCCCCATAAAGGATATATCTAGTTCCTTGCTTGAGAGGAATAAGTCTGGCTTCCAGAATTTTCTTAAATCCAAGTAGGAGAAACAGGAGTAGGAGGTTTATCTTCTGAGAAGGAAATTTTCATTTAGTCTCTGTTTTAAATGTTATTCCTACCTTCATATGTGCTTGGTGTCCACAAATCCAAGCTTTTCTTATTCAGCCTTTAGTCCCTCAATGGCTTGAGAGGAATACCATTACCTACTTGTATTTGTTTGTATTGCATATTTTGATTACTCTGGAGTGCTTCAATAGAAGCAGACTCCAAACTCAGAAACTGAGAAGATTGATGGATATGATGATACAATAAAGAATTTTTACATGACAAAATACATCATACACTAAATTAAGAGACAGGTAATAGAAAATTTACATTGGATGATCTTCTGTGAAGCATATTTTAGTTTTTAAATCTATTGGCCCACAGAGTGCTCCTTTTTTTCCTTTTTTACTATATAATATATTGTATATACAAAGCAAAGAAATTACAAAGCCATAGTTCCCAAAGGAAACCTCAACAAGTACTTAAAGGACAGGTTCAGAGTTATTCATGGGCTACCATACTATCATCTCAGATTTTTCCTTCTAGCTGCTCTAGAATAAAGGAGGCTAGAAGGCAAAAATATTTTTTATCATCACAATTGACTTTTTTCTCTTTTTTTGTGAAAAATAACATATATACAATAAAAAACAATAAATTTCAAAGCACAGCATCACAGTTAGTTATAGAACATATTCTAGTTTTGACATGTGTTCCAATTTCACAATTTTAAGTTTTTACTTCTAGCTGCTCTAAGATACTGGAAACTAAAAGAGATATCAATTTAATGATTCAGCAATAATATTCATCTGTTGCATCCTATCTTCTCTGTATAACTCCACCATCACATTTGATCTTTCTATTCCTCTCTTTAGGGGTGTCTGGGCTGTGGCTATTCTAACTTTTTCATGTTGGAAAGAGCTGTCAATAATTTGGGGTAGGGATATGGAACTATCTGATGTTCTGGAGAGGCTGGGCCCTCTAGGTTCCAGGACTTATCTGGCCCAAGGAACCATCTGGAGATTGTAGATTTCTGGACAGTTATACTAGTGCATGGAACCCTTGTGGAATCTTATGCCTTGCCCTAGATGTCTTGGTTGGGGTTTGGCAGGTTATGATAGGTAGCAATGTCTAACTGGAGCTTGTGTAAGATCAACCTCCAGAGTAGCCTCTCAACTCTATGTGAACTCTCTCTGCCACTGATACTTTATTAGTTTTTATTAGTTACACTTCTTTTCCCCCTTTTGGTTAGGATGGAATTGTTGATTCCATGGTGCCAGGGCTGAATTCATCCCTGAGAGTGATTTCCCATGGCAGGAGGAAAACTTACACCCCTGGATGTCGTGTTCCATATAGTGAGGAGGGCAAAAGATTTCACTTGCAGAGTTGGGCTTAGAGAGAGTCAGGCCACATCTGAATAACAAAAGCGGTCCTCCAGAAGTAATTCTTAGTCACACCTATAGGTAGGCTAAGCTTCTCCACTACCTACCTAAAATTCACAAGAGTAAGCCTCAGGATCAAGGGCATGACCTATTGATTTGGGTGTCCCTGAAGTTTGACACAGTGTCAGGGGATTCCCTGATGGTAAGGTTTAATAGTTCCAGTTTTTATCTCCCATCCCTCAAGGGACTTTGCCAATATTTTTTGATTATCTGTTTAATAAACTCTAGGTTGTATCCAGGCAGTACATTAATCTATACAGGATTAAAGGACCTCTTTCTTATTCTGGACTCCCTGTGTTTCACTTGTTCAAATGAGCTATACAGATAGTTGAGCTAGATTATGTACTACAGAAAATTTCAGTTCCAGACCAAATAAACCTTTCTTCCTTTGGTCTCAAAGAGTGTATGTGGTTATAAAACATAGACAATGTCTTCCTTACCACTGTGTCCTGAATTACATTAACTGCAATCTGGTCAGCTTTGTTCTGCCTCTAAATATCAGGATATATATATGTCATATATACATATCATATATATGATATACACATATATACATATCATATATATATATATATATATATATATATATATATATATAGAGAGAGAGAGAGAGAGAGAGAGAGAGAGGTTGATATATATAAAATCCAGAAATAATAATGACCACTCTGGACTTAACGCATCTGCTATAAGAGCTTACAATCTAGGCCCTTGTTTTCTTATAAGCATTTTCTAAAGGAGATCGTACTGTTGTTGATCTTTTGTTTCTGGCTTATTTTGCCTCACCAAATGCCCCACATGTTCATTCACATCGTTGTATACCTCATGATTTCATTCCTTTTTGTAGCAACACAACATTTGTTCATAAGTATACACCATCATTCACCAATCTACTTCTCAGTCAGTGCATCCTTCAGCCACCTGCATTCATCATGCATCATGTATAGTGCCATAGACCACAGTCCATCAACACTCTCAATTTTAGATAATTTCACTATTCTCAAGAGAAGAAAAAAAGAAAACAATAAACACACCATCACCAAATAGGAAATCTAAATCTCCTCTAAATTTTTGTACCTCACCCCATTATTTACCTCTGCTGTTGCTTTGGTAGTGCTGATGTTTTCCTTTTGAACATAGCCCATAGCATGCAATAACAGTTTTATCCCTTGTGCTGGACTTAAACAATCTTTGCACATGAATAATACCTTTGAAGTAGTTCTTGCAAGAACTAATTTATATTTCTAGTGTTTATCAGTGGGACACGAAGTTCTATACAACCCCTTTCAATCTTGTTCATCTTCAATATGGTATTACTTATAGACCCACTAGAGAACCACCTTCACTTCTAGCTGTTCCCTTACATTGGAGTTCAACCTCATTAGCCAACTGTTCCCTCATCTCTAGTCTCTATGAATCTTTAAGTTCCCTATATTCTGTATTATAAGCCTCTGATTTTACCTTTATGATGGTCATAAAAGTGTAATCATACAGTATCTACCCTTTTGTGTGTGGCTTATTTCACTCAGCCTTATGTCCTCAAGGTTCATCTATCTTGACATGTGCTTCAGGACTTCACCTTACTGCTGCATAATATTCCACCATATGTATATACCACATTTTGTTGATCCACTCATATGCTGATGGCCATTTGGTTTGTTTCCATCTTTTGGTAATTGTGAATATGCTGTTATTAAAATTGGTGTGAAAATGTCTGTTTGTATCATTGCTTTCAGTTCTTCTGGTTATATACTAAGTAGTGTTATTGTTGGGTCAAAGGGCAACTTGATATTTAGTTTCCTAAGGAGCCACCAAATAGTCTTTCATAGTGGCTGCACCATTGTATACTCCCACCAGCAGTGCATAAGTGTCCCAATTTCTGCACATTCTCTTCAACATTTCTAGTTTCCTGTTTGTTTAACAGCAGCTATTCTTATAGGTGTGAAGTAGTATCTCATTGTACTGTTGATCTGCATTTTCCTTATAGCCAATGAAATTTAAGATCTCTTCCTATGCTTTTGAGCCATCTGTGTTTGCTCTTCAGAAAAATGCCTATTCATATCTCTAGTCCATTTTATAATTGGGTTGTTTCAACTTTTGTAGTTGAGTTGCATGATTTCTTTGTGTACACAAGATATCAAACCTTGGTCTGATATGCGATTTCCAAATTTTTTTCCCATTGAGTTGACTGCCTCTTCACCTTTTTGACAAAGTCTTTTGAGATGCAGAAGTATTTGATTTTAAAGAGTTCCCATTTATTTTTTTCTTTTGCTATTTGTACTTTGAGTGTAAAGTTTAGGAAGCTACTTCCTATTATTAGGTCTTGAAGATGTTTCCCTACATTTTCTTCTAGAATCTTTATGGTGTTACTTCTTATATTTAACAATTTGATCCACTTTGAGTTAATTTTTGTATAGGGTGTAAAATAAGGGCCCTCTTTCATTATTTTGGCTATTGATATCCAGTTCTTCCATGTTCAATTGTTGAAATGACTATTTTGTCCCAGTTCAGAGGATTTGGGGGCCTTGTCAAAAATGAGTTGACCATAGATTTGGTGGTCCATTTCTGCACTCTTGATTTGATTCCATTGGCCAATGCTTCTATCTTTATGCCAGTACCATGCTGTTTTGACCACTGTGGCTTAATAATAAGTTTCAAAATCAGGGAGTTTTAATTCTACCACTTCATTCTTCTTTTTTAGGATGCTTTTACTTATTTGGTGTCTCTTTCCCTTCCAGATGAATTCAGTAACTAGCTTATTCAAATCTTCAAAGTAGGTTGTTGGAATTTTGATTGGTACTGTGTTGAATTTGTAGATCACTTTGGTTAGAATTGACATCTTAACTATATTTAGGCTTCCTATCCATAAGCAGCAAATATCTTTCCACCTATTTAGATCTTCTGTGATTTCTTTTAGCAATGTTATTTAGTTTTCTGTGTTCAAGTCCTTTACATCCCTAATTAAGTTCATTCCTAGGTACTTGATTCATTTAGTTGCAATTTTGAATGGAAATTTTTCCTTACCTGGCTCTTTGGTTGGGTCATTGCCTGTATATAGAAACATTACTGATTTTGCACATTAATTTTATATCTTGCCACATTACTAAATTTGTTTATTAGCTTAGGTAACTTTGCTGCAGGTTTCTCAGGGTCTTCCAGGTATAGTATCATGTCATCTGCAAACAATGAAAGTTTTACTTCTTCCTTTCCAATTTGGATGCCTGTCATTTCCTTGTCCTGCCTGATTGCTCTAACTAGAAGTTCTAGCACAATGTTGAATAATGGTTGTGACAGTGGGCATCCTTTTCTCATTCCTGATCTTCAGGGGAAAGCTTCCTGTCTCTCTCCATTGAATATGATGCTGGCTATCCATTTTTCATATATTCCCTTTATTGCATTGAGGTAATTACCTTTGATGCTTATATTTTGGAGTGTTTTTATCAGAAAATGATGTTGAATTTTGTTGAATGCTTTTTCAGCATCATTCGAGATGATTATGTGATTTTTCCCTTTTGATTTGTTAATGTGCTGTATTACATTAATTGATTTTCTTGTGTTGAACCATCCTTGCATTCCTGGTATAAATCCCACTTGGTCGTGGTGTATAATTCTTTTAATGTGTTGTTGGATTCGATTTGCTAATATTTTCTTGAGAATTTTTGCATCTATATTCATTAGGGAGGTTGGCCTGTAGTTTCCTTTTCTTATAGCATCTTTATCTGTTTCTTTCTTTTTTTTTTTTTTTTTTTGCATGAGCAGGCACCAGGAATTGAACCCAGGTCTCTGGCATGACAGGTGAGAACTCTGCCTGTTGAGCCACTGTGGCTTGCCCTTTACCTGGTTTTAGTATTAAAATGATTATTAGCTTCATAAAATAAGTTAGGTAGAGTTCCTGTTTCTCAAATTTTTTTGGAAATGTGAGCAGGATTGGTGTTAGTTCTTTCTGGAATGTTTGATAAAATTCCCCTGTGAAGCCATCTGGTCCTGGGCTTTTCTTGGTAGGAAAATTTTTGATGACTGATTGAATCTCTTATGATTGGTTTGTTGAGGTCTTCTATTTCTTCTGGAGTCAGTGTAGCTTGTTTGTGTGTTTCCAGGAATTTGTCCATTTCTTCTAAGTTGTCTAATTTGTTGGCATATAGTTGTTCATAGTATCCTGTTATGATTTCTTTTATTTCTTCAGTGTCTGTGTTTATGCACCCTGTTCTAATTTTCTAGCTGCTGTAATGCAATAAAACAGAAACAGAATGGCTTTTAAAAATGGGAATTTAATAAGTTGCAAGTTAACAGTTTTTAGGCTATGGAAATGTCCCAATTAAAGCAAGTCTATAGAAATGTCCAATTGAAGGCATCCAGGGAAAGATATCTTGATTCAAGAAGGCTGATGAAATTCAAGGTTTCTCTCTGAAAGAGGAAAGGCACATGATGAACACAGTCAAGGTTTCGTTCTCGGCTAGAAAGGCACATAGTGAACACAATATCATATGCTAGCTTCCTCTCCAGCTCCCTGGGAGGCATATTTCTCCTTCATCTCCAAAAGTCGCTGGCTGATGGACTCTTGGCTTCATGGTTCTGCAGCATTCTCTGCTCTCTCAGAATCTCCAGCCTTTTCCAAAAATGCTTCCTCTTTTAAAGGATTCCAGTAAGGTAATCAAGACCTACCTGGAATGGGTGGAGACATGTCTCCACCTAATCAATACTCACGCTTGATTGAGTCACATCTACATAGAGATAATCTAATTAAATTTTCCAACACATAGTACTGAATAGGGATTAGAGGAAATGACTGCCTTTACAAAATGGGATTAGGAATAAATATGACTTTTCTAGGGTACCTAAATCCTTTCAAACCATACATTCCATCCTCTGGACCTTAAAAAAGACATATTTTCCCATATACAAAATACATTTATTCTATCACAATATCAGAAAACTTTAAAGCATTTCAGTAACAATCAAATGCAATACAAGGTTAAAATCAATAGAAAACCTCATCAAAGTTAGTTACAGGCATATTCTGTTCTAAGGCAAAATTCTCCTCTGGCTCTGGACCTGTAAAACTCAGAACTAGTTATTTGCTGCCAACATACAAAGGAGGAACAGCCATAGGATACATATACCCATTTCCATAGGGAGGAAGGAACATGGGGGACACTGGACCCATACAGTTTCAAAAACCCACAGGGCAAAGTCCATTAGATTTCAAAGTCTGAGAGTCATTTATCCTCAGGGCTTTAGAAAGCAACAGTCCCACCCTTTCTAAGGGCCTACATAGTGGCCCACCTCTCTCCAAATGCAACCTTGGGGAACATTGGGGAGAACATCTTTTTCTCAGCTCCACCCTCTCCAAGGATTGGGGCTGCACCCAGGCTCTCTGCAATCTCTGAGGCACACACTAAACACCTCCATGTGGTAGCAGCCAGGTTCTCCCCAAACCCAAAAGTGAAATATGGCTTTTCTAGGGTACATAAGTCTTTTCAAACCAGCACATACCCCTTCTCATTTCTGATTTTGTTTATTTGGATACTCTCTCTGTTTTTCTTTGTCAGTCTTGCTAGCGGCCTATCAATTTTATTGATTTTCTCAAAGAGTTAGCTTTTGATTTTATTGATTCTTTCTATTGTTCTTTTGTTCTCCCATTCATTTAACTCTGTTTTAATCTTTATTTCTCTTCTTTTATTTGCTTTGGGGTTAGTTGCTGTTCTTTCACAAGTTCTTCCAGGTGAGCTGTTAAGTCCTCGATTTTTTGCTCTTTCTTGATTTTTAATATAGGCATTCAGGGCACTACATTTCCCTCTCAGCACAACCTTTGCTGCATCCCATAAGTTCTGATAAATTGTATTCTCATTTTCATTCATCTCCAGATAGCTGCTTATTTTCAGCAATTTCTTCTTTGACCCACTGGTTGTTGAAGAATTTGTTATTTAATCTCCATATATTTGTAAATGTTCTCTCTTTTTTTGGTGGTTATTGAGATCCAGCTTAATTTCATTGTGATCAGAGAAAGTGCTTTGAATAATTTCAATGTTTTTTTAATTTATAAAGATCCATTTTGTGCCCCAGCATATGATCTCTCCTGGAGAATGTTCCATGAGTACTAGAAGAATATATAACTTTATGTTTTGGAGTACAATGACCTATATATGTCTGTTAGGTCTAATTCATTTATCAAGTCATTTAACTTCTCTATTTTTTTGTTGATCTTCTATCTGGGTGTTCTAACTATAGAAGAGAGTGATGTATTTAAGTCTCCTACTATTATTGTTGAAACATCTATCACTCCCTTCAATTTTGTCAATGTCTGTCTCACATACTTTGGAGCTCCTTGAATGGAAGCATAACTTGTGATTGTTATATCTTCTTGGTGAATTGACCCTTTAATTCATATATAGTGTCCTTTTTTGTCTCTGATGATGTCTTTACATTTAAAGTCTATGTTGTCCAATATTAGTATAGTTATTCCTGCTTTCTTTTGGTTACAACTTGCATGGAAAATCTTTTTCCATCCTTCATTTTCAATCTATTTACAGCCTTGTGTCTAAGATGAATCTCTTGTAAGCAGCATATAACTGGATTGATATTTCTTAATCCATACTGCCAATCTATCTTTCCAGTGGTAAATTTAATCCATTAACATTCAAAGTTATTACTGAAAAGGTATTTCTTGAATCCACCATCTTATCTTTTTAAATTTTATTTTAGATCTATGTATTCTTTTCCCTCTTTCTCTTTTTATCCTTTAAGTTACACTTACTGGCACTCTTCAATTCTGTGCCCTTCTCCAGACCTTCCTCTCTTGTCTTTTTTTTTTTTTTTCAAGTGGCATAACTCCCTTTAGTATTTCTTGTAGGGTCAGTCTCTTGCTGACAAATTCTTTCAGGACTTCTTTGCCTGTGAAAATTTTAATCTCTCCCTCAGTTTTGAAGGACAATTTGATTAGGTACAGAATTCTTGGCTGGAAGTCCTTCTCTTTCAGGATCTTAAATATAACATATCACTGCCTTCTCACTTCCATGTTGCTAGTTGAGAAGACTGAACTCAGTCTTGTGTGGTTTCTCTTATATGTAGTAGATTGTTTTTCTCTGGCTGCTTTCAGAATTTTCTGTTTCTCTTCAATATTTGACAGAATGATTAGTATATGGCTTGAGTGAGGCCTATTTGGATTTTTTCTGCTTGGAGTTCATTGGTCTTCTTTGACTTGTATATTTAAGTCCTTTATAAGGGTTGGGAAGTTTTCCAACATTATATCCTCAACTACTTTTCCTAGCCCTTTACTCCTCTCTTCTCCCTCTGGGACACCAATGATTCTTATATTTGTGCACTTTGTTTTGTCTATCATTTCCCTTAGATCCAATTCACAATTTTCCATCTTTTTTGCCATTTGCTGTTTTGAGTATTAAAAATCAGTTATCCTGTCCTCTAAAATGCTTACTCTTTCTTCTGTCTCTCCAAATCCGCTATAGTGTGCTTCTAGTATGTTTTTTATTTGGTCAACAGAGTATTTAATCTCTGTGATATCTGCTCTTTTTCCATTTATTCTTTCAAATTACTCTTTATGCTTTTCTACTGTCTTCTTGATTCCCTTCATGTCATTTGCCATCCCATTTATTTTATTAAGTAGTCATATGAACATCTTTGTTTAGTTTATCCAATGTCTGTGTCACCTCTGGTGTTTTAATTTGGTCATTAGGTTGGGCTATATCTGTCTGCATTGTGATATACTTAGTGATCGTCTGTTGTTTTCATCGCATGTAATTATCTTGATTGATTTACTTTGGGAGTAGATTTCTTTCAGTAGACTAAAGCCTTGTGTTTGTGAGATGGATGTGTAGTAGGGTGCAGGTTATAGGATGGGAGACAAGAGTGTGGTGACACATTGCAGTGCAGGTATAGACACATGTTGGGGATGTTAGGTTGGTGCTTGTGAACTTGGGCACCCATGGTCAGGGAGGGTATAACTGTGTGGATACACAGTTCTGGCAGGTATAACCCTGGTATACACTGGTCTAGGGTGTGGGGCCCTTTGTGCACATACATAGAGCTATGGCAGCAGGTCGGCCTTATGTCTTCATAGGCTGGGGGCAGATGTGACCCAGCTGCACAGTCAGTGCTTTCTCAGAGCTGGGAAGCATAACTGAAGCTCATGCACATATGCAGATCTAGGAGTGCCATGAACTGATGTTCACAGAGCTGAAGGATGTGATTGGAGGTTGTGCACATGCATGGGTCTAGGAGTGCCATAAACCAATGTTCCCAAAGCTAAGGAGCATGACTGGGGGCTGAGTGCATGTGTTGTTCTAGGAGTGCCATAAACTGATGCCCAAACTTAGGGGGCGGGGGGGGGGGTAGTTAGTAAGGTGAGGGGGTGTGATACTGTGGGTTGGGGTGGGTTTAACTTGGGTAATTAGCCCCGCAGCCTTTATGCATTGGCAACAGCCTGCTGGGAACAGGGAGGGAGAAGCAGTGCTTGGGAGGAGTGCAGGAGAGGTGGGTTGGGATGCACTTGGGGGGGTTGTGGGGTGGGTACACATGCTGGGGGTTGGTGGGGCAAGGGTGCTTGAAGCTTGGGCTATAGGGGTTGGTGACAAGGTTTGGATGCATGGGGTGTGGGATGAGTTGTGGGTCACAGGGCTGTGCTGGTGAGGGTAATGAGTTCAAGGAATGCGGCCTGGATACTTCCTATTTCCTGTCTCCGCATCTGTGCACTCCCATGGGCTCCATGACCCCACACCAGGCTCTAGCTTTCTGCTTCTCAGTTCCTCAGCCTCCACAACCAAGGCCACCCTATGTGGTGCAGAAATCTCTCTAAGGTCAGTTGTACTCTTGAATCATTGGCTCAGTTGCCTTCCTGCCCCTTCTCTAACTTTTTGGTGGAGTAGGGCTGAATTTGAGCTACCCTATTTGGCCATCTTCCTGGAACTTACCTGTACATTTTATACAAATATTCAGCTAATTCTACTGTGTCCACACTTTATCCTGCACCCTCACTTTTAGAGCTATGTGGAGCCTCTAATTTCTGAGGTTTTCTGTGATTCTTTGACACAAATCAAAGAGACTCTGAGATCGGAGTTATGTCCTTATAAATTCTATCTGTTATTCTTTCTCTTTCCAATTCCTCCACCCCTTCATTAATCTGTCAATCTTGTCAGTAGTTTGTTTATTGTTGATATATTTAGAGTGAATCTATCACCCAGGTTTTTCCAGAAAAATGGAATCAACAAGATTAGATATAGATAGATAGATAGATAGATAGATAGATAGATAGATAGATAGATTGATGGCCTTATCATAACGATTCATAGAACAGGCCAGAGATTGGAAATTCCAGTGAGAGTGATATAGGCTTCTTCAGTCTGAATTACTTAGGCTAGAAATTCCAGACAGAATGAATGGGGTAGTCTTAAAGCAGCATTCTTTCTGTTCTCTGGACTCTTCAAATGTTCCAGTTAAAACCTCCACCTTAATGAGTGAAGCCCATCCACAGTATGGAGATTAATCACCATTACTTAAGGTAACTGGTTGTGGATGCTAATCCTCCCTATGAAATACCTCCATAGACACAATTAGGTCAGTGTTTTACCAAACAACTAAACATCATAATCTAGCCAAGTTGGCACATAAAATTAACCATGACTAGAGGCAATAATTCAAATTATAAATCACTTGAAAAATAAGATGAAGGAGGTAAATGGAAAATAAAATGTTTAAAAGTTGATATTACATAATATCTCTTTTATCTGAAAGGAAGTGGTCTTGCTATTACTGAAACCCAGAATGAGAAAAACTTACCCACCAAGCATCACTGGACATTTGCAGAACTCTAGCTCTGAGTTAAAGTTACTCTTAAAGATTAAAAGTACAATATATAATGCTTACAGGAATGTGATGATCACACATGCCCTATTTCTCTTTCTAAACTCAACCAGTCAATTCTTTGGACAGAGATGAAGAGTGGGTAACAAGAGTTAGAGAGAATTATGCCTTTCACATATGGGTGTTTATCTGAAGTATGGAGGAAATATCACTACCTTCAATGTTCCCCACAGTTTTATGCTCTTAACTCGTTGGCTTAACTTTTAAAGTTATGGTCACTTTGGAGTATCCTATTTCTGTCTTGGGAAGAGATTAGTTATCCATCAGAATACTCCTTCATGAGGCCACTCTGAAATCACTAATCATAAATATTCTGAGATTTATTACAAGAATTGGCTCAGATGATTGCATTGGCAGGTCCAAAATTCTTAGGGCAGGCCACAAACTCAGAACTTCAAGGAAGGATTTGATGAATTCCCTAGGAGGAACTGGCTAATTGAAGTCGAAATAGAAAAGTCTTCTGGATTTCTGCTGAAATCATCAGTTCTCCCTTTAAGAACTTCCACTGATTGGATGAGACTTCTCTGATTGCTGAAGGAAATGTACTCAGCTGATTGTAGACATAATCAGTCATGGATGCAATCAACTGACTGATTATTTTAATCCATGAAATATCCTCAGAGTAACAATTAGGCCAGTGCTTACTTGACCAAACAACTGGACACCAAATGACTTGACCAAGTTGACAAATGAACTTAACTAACACAGATGCTTCCTCTTTACTTGGCCCTCTAGGATTAAAGATGGCAATTGTTTCACATAGTAGACAGTGCCTGGAAAACTTCATCTAGCCTTGTTAGTTTCTTTAACTCTGCTAACAATTCAGTAAATAATTCCTTTACACACTCTACACCATCAACCCTTTTGAATATGACATTCCTGTTGTTAGAGTTTTGAATATCACTTTATACATGTCTATTATATTAAAATCATTAATTATATTGTTAAAATGTGTATGCCATTCCTTTTTATGGAGGTGAGGTCTTCTTTGCTTATGTATTATTAAGAGAAATGTCTCAAAATCCTACTCTTATGGTACATTAATGTCCCAATTTAATTCCTTGGTGAATTGTCATGTTTCCTCACATGTAGCCATCCTCTTTATTCCTCATTTTTTTTTGTTATTATTCAATTCACATTATACTTTTTTTTATTGGTATATAACTTACATAGAGCAAAATTCACTCTTTTTTATTTTAAATTCCATGAGTTATGACAGAACCCTAGTTGTGCTACCACCACTAACAAGATGTATAAGTTTTTTCACCTCACCAAATTCCCTTATTTTTCCTTTGTAGTCAACATTCTCTTCCATCCCAAGTACTTGGCAACCACTAAGTTGTTTTTTGCCTCTGTACTTTACTTTCTCCAAACTGTCTTGCAAATGGAATCATATACCATATAGCCTTTTGACTCTAGCTTCTTTCGTTTAGTATAACGTCTTTGAAATTCACCCATGCTACTGCATGTATCAGTTGTTTGTGTTTTCTTGTTGCTAAGCAATATTCTATTATATACATGTAAAGCAATTGCAGCTTTACCAGTTGATGGAAATCTGGCTTGTTTTTAGTTTGTGTTGCTTTTGAATGAAACCACTGTATAAATTCACTTTATAGTTTTTATATTTTTTCTCTTGGGTGAATACTGAAGAGTAGGATTAATGTGTCATACATTAAGTATATATTTTACTTCATAATAAATTTCCAAACTGTTTTCTAAAGTGGCTTGAAAATTTATGCCATTTTGCATTCCCATTAGCAGTCTCTCTTTGATTAATCTTGAGTAATATCTTTAGATATATTATATAGTGTATTAATTTTCCCTTCATTTATGTCCTATCTATATCTTTAACAAATTCATTGAGAGTCTTAATTTAGATAATTATATTTTCATTATTAGAAGCTTTTGTTTGCTTGTTTTCACACCTTTCTAATAGTTTTCTAGAAACTTCTTTCATTTTTTTTTGGAGGTCTTTGTTTCAGTTCTTTGAAAATTTTAATGTAGTTGCATATTCTCTCTGATATTTCATTATTTCATATTCTTAGTGATTGATTTTTTGTTGATGGTGTTGTCACAGATTTTTGGCCAGTGAGGTTTATTTCCTAGTATAATTTGTAATTTTAGATTGTTAGTTCATGTTCATTGAATTTTATATGTGAGAATCCATTAAGTCCTGGATTGAGGGTATATATCAGAAATTATTTGTATGTGGTTTTTCCAAAGACCCCAGAATTATCCTAATTCAAAGCTAAACTAAGTTAATTGTATTGACTTGAGGATATTGACTGTGCTAGTTTTAAGCTATATGTACCCTAGGAAAACATGTTCTCAAGTTTCTTCCATTATTGTGGGTGTGAGACAGTTATAAATAGGCCTTTTTGATAAGGTTATTTCAATTAAGGTGTGGTCTACCTCAATAAGGATGGAACTTAATCCTAGTATTAGAGTCAGTTATAAGTGGAGTAGAATTCAGACAGGCAGAGAGAAAGCCACAGGAAATAAGAAGCTGAAATCATCGAAACTCAGAAAAGAATGGAGAGGTTAAGGAAAGCAGCCATGTGAATTGCCATGTGACAACTGAAGGACCAAGAATTATCAGCAGGCAGCCCCTGAATAACAGTCGTCTGGAAGAAAGCATCAAATGACGCCTTGATTTGGACTTTCTTTTAGCCTCAAAACCATGAGCAAATAAATTCCCATTGTTTAACCTGACCCACTTCATGGTATTTGCTTGAGCAGTCTAGGGCACTAAAACATTAACAGTAGGCAATATATATTTGAAAGCAAAAAAAAAAAAATATATATATATATATATCATTTTTGTCTCACTTATTTAAGGAATAATTTTTTTAAAAACTTTTACTCATTATTTAGCTTTTGAAAGTTTCTAAGTTTGCCCAGGTTTCTCAGTTCTATTTCCTCTCATTGTCAAGGTGAATACCATATCTTCTTCCCACATGGAAATTCTGGATTACTGAGGTAGGCAAACTGCAGTTTCACTTAAAATTTTGCTTCAACGTATTTTACTTTCACCCTTTGGATAGATTCCACAATTAGACATGTTATGGTTTTGCATAGTCAATATTTTTTTAATTAAAGATATTTTGTCGTTTCTGCTTACTATTCTAATTTCACAGATCACCTTCCTGGTTATTTTTTTGTGTTCCATATATAATTTCCTAATATTCTATAACTGATTATACTAATATATGAAATTCTTATTTGTTGTTTCACTGAATTTCACTCATGTTATTGGTTAACTTGGATATTAATACTAGATCCAAATCAGAATTACATACTTTGACAGAAGATGAAATTTAAGAGATCAGCCAGTGGAGTTACAAAACAGAAGAAATGACCCACCAAAATGCATGCATTCAGTTGGCAGAGTAGCCAATCCGGTATTTGATAAAATATATAAGATGCTTCAATGGACATGAAAATACATATGAGTGCATCACTCAACATCTGGATATCTGTAGCCAAAAGAATAAATTCTTAACTAATTTTCTGATTTCCTCTCTTCTTCTTATCCATTTCTAACCTCAGGTTCCTCATTAATATGATGTATAATCTCTTATAATACATTCTGTGGTATTAAACTAAATAAAGGTTGTTGCAAATATTCCTTACAGGTTTTGCATTTTGAAGATTATAAATCTAAAACCTGTTATACTGCAATAACTAATGTATTTAGTTATTGCAATAACTAATTGCAGTTTATATATACTGCAATACCATATTAATCTGAAATTCACTAATTTGTAACTAACAATCAGTTCGGATGAGCTGGGCTGGAATTTACTCACATTTTATTTGTGAAAAATGAATTTCTGAGCAAATGTATGGTATTTACAAACTTCAGAAGTGTGATTAAGTACTTTAAAAGAGGAAAATATTTTCACAATTAACAGAAACATGTTTTAAATAGTTGATACATACTATTATAAATCTTATCTTCTCAATAAAGTGAGACATAGATATTTAATGTGCAAAGGTTTGTCAAACGGACTTAGACTTCATTATAGCAGAACTCAGTTTCATTTAAAATGGCATAAATTAAGACATTACAAATTTGGAATCCATGTCACCATTTCAATTAGCTGGAGAGAAAAAAGAGGTGTGTTCAGACTTTGTAATTTTCTGTTGTGAATTCATTTTCCAGTATGAAAAGAATAAAAAATGGTAATAGAAGTAGTTTGTGCACATTTTTAAAGAAGCTATTTTGGAAAAGGAGTAGACTGAGTTAAGTCTAACCCTAAATTGTAAAAGAATGAACACTGAGAGTTATCCAATTTCTTACTTTCTTTTCTCCCTTTTCTATGGAGCCACCATCATTATTGTTCCTTCAGAATTCCTGTCATATGGCAACTTCTCTAAGAAAACTCTTCTGACCTAAGGCTTTGGTTAAATACCATTATTCTGTTCTCCCAACAACATTTGCAAATTATCTATCATTGCACTACTAGTGTGAGAGTGTAATAGTTGATTTACTCGTCCAGATATCACAACCTTAATCTTCCCATCAAGGCAATTTTACATTGATTTGTTTGAAGATGGGGACCATGTCTTTCACTCACATTCTGACCCAATCGTATAATCTGGCATAGGGTAACCACTCAATAAATATATGGGAAAATACAGCTGGCTAGAATTTAAAAGTGCTATTCCCTAGAAATAATTTGACTATTTTTATCACAATGATTTTAATTATACATGCAATTTATTTTATAGTAAGTTTCTTCAGAAGAAAAAATGACTTATTCTCAATAGTTCCTTTTTGTTTTTAAATTATAAGCATTTTTCTTTGATTCATTTCTTAAATTTAGCTAAAAAATTTACAAACTTCATGCAATTAAGCAGTCCTAGCTCTTTCACAGTTAGAGAGAGAAGATTAGGTAAGAATAAGAAGCAAGAGCAGAAAGTCAGTTAAGAATAGAAAGAAAGAAAAGAGATATAAAGTAGAATTGAAGAAACTGAGAAAGTCAATTAACATTAAAACAACTTCATGGAGAACCTGCCATGAACTATATACTAGGCGTGATACCAAATTGAATTTGGTATGATCCCTGAATTCTAGCTTGAGAATGAAAGATGAAAAGAAGGACTCAATTTTTATCAACATGTTACTAAAGCCCAAGAATGGAAGAAAGCTATAGGAAATTCACTTCTCTATTCATTATATTCTTAACTTAATAGATAATTACTAATAGGATATAGATATTATTCTTGTTGTGCCACTTCATAGATATTCAGCATATGGAAATTCATTTAACTGCTCTGATTTTCAGTGAAAATGCCATTTCACAGAATTGTACAGATTAAACATTGAGAAGAAAAAAACATAAAAATACCTAGTACATAGTAGGCATTTGTGATAGTTAAATTCATGTCCACTTGGTAGATTGTGATGTCCAGTTGTTTGGTCAAACACTGGCCTGGTTGCTACCATGAAGTTATTCAATAGATAGGATTTGCACCTAAAATTAGTTGATTGCACATGCTATCAACAAAGATCTCACTCAGTAATGTGGAGGTCTTAAAGGCCAGAACTAAAGGTTTCAGAGATGAAGAGAAGTTCTGCCTCAACTTCTTGGGACAGCAAAATTGGCTCCTGCCAGAATTTCTAGCCAGCCAACTTCCCCCAGGGAATTTGGACTAAGGACCCCAATATCACCTTTACTGGACTTTCCAGCCTGTAGCCTGTCCTATGGGGATTACATTTACCAGCTCTGCAGTGGAGTTGCTTATAACAAACAAATTTCTGTATGTATAAATACACATGGACACCTACATATGTACATACACATATTCTGTTGGCTCTATTTTTCTGGAGAATCCTGACTAATATAGCTATCAATTTAACTTTGTAGATATTTTAGTGATATTCTTTATCTTTTATTCTGAATTAAAATAGGCTTCTTCAAAGCATTACAAACACTGAAAATCTGAAGAAATAGAATATCCGTTTGTGTTTGCATGTTTTGAAAGACAGTTTCAGTGTGCTGTCCTGTAACACCAGTGCCGTAAAATGACAGGCTAGAGTTGTGCTTCACTCAGAAAAGCTGGAATGAAGCAACAAATTCTCAAGGTCCAGCTCATCCCAGGTGTCTGTTGGGCTTTGTTACATGGTGAGGGGTAATAAATGGTTATGTTTCCTTTCAGTTCTATTGCGGTAAGACCATAATTGGTACATCTGTGGTGAACAAAATTCCTTCTGTCTTGAAAATGATTACTGAAATAGAAATTAGGTGGTTCTTTCTTCTTAAATGTGTGATTGCTCTTCTTGTCATGCACACAGAAGAAGGGAAGTCCCTGCCTCCTTAATCTACCAGAAGGGAATGACAGAAGCCTAATTTCCCAGAGATTATTCTTGCTCCTGATAGGGAACAATGCCAGAGATGTATGGTTAAAGGAAGAAAGAGATTGAGGTTTCAGGTGGCTTCCCAACTTTATGCTGAGATTTCTTAAGCCAATGGAACACATATACAAATATATAAGCCCACAGAGACACATCTTACAGGCACACATGTTAAACTTACTAATACCCACATTCACTCAAACACATCAGTAGAGAAGAGAGTAAGGAGAGATGTGAATGACTAGAAAGAAGCTTGTAGGTAAGCAAGATGGTGGGGAGGTGATAAACAAGGGAATATGAAGTGAGCTCCATAGTGTCCAAAGAATGCTAGTATGCAGTGTGTTTCCATTTAGAACATGAACATAATAGTTTTAAGAGCCAGAGGGCTCACATCCATTCAGGAGGTGAAGATTCTAAATTTGTCTGTGCTATTCGCAGCCATCATATGCAGCCACATTTGGTCTTCCCCAGGTGCTGGCTGTCTGATACCAATCAAGATATTTAATTTGAAAAGACTACATCTGGTGATATTTTTTCCTGAAGAATATGAAGACAACCTTTATTTTCATAGAAGATAATTCTTCCATGACGAATAGCAAATGTTTTAAGCCTTTAAATGGAAATATCTTGAAAGCAATATTCACATTCATCTTCCAAGTGCTTCTTTCGCCTCTTGTCACCATTAGGCAGGAATGCCACTTGACAATCTGTACTTGACGTTTCTGAATTTCGTATTGCTGGGATGGAAGTGCCTTGTTTGAAACAGATCAAGGATTATCATCTACCAATTAAAAGTCACTAATGTTCCATATCTGATATTCTGCTATTTCACCATTGGGGAAAATTTATGTGCAGTAAATATTTTGCAATTTGTGGAATTAAATGATTTAAGTAAATAGCACATAGTACCAAGGGCAGATTTTTAAATTGTGCTCAATCATGTGTATATATATATATATATATATATATATATATATATATATATACACTTTTTCCTTTAAAGAAGGCTTTGCTCATAAAAATGCACACACAGATCCATGTGCAGATACACACTGATATACTCACAGGAGTTGATATTTAATCTAGACAGCCCAGAATTTAAAGCAGCACTTCCTTGTGCATAGCATTGTTCTGACAGCTGATATGCTGCTGGGGCAGTGTGACTCCCTTCAAAGCAGCATGGTTTCAGGGATTTTCTTAAAATGAATACAGTAGCTTCATAGCCCAGGAAGCTCTGCCAAGTTGTCTGGCCTTATGGGAAGTGACCCTTTCTTTGTGGAGAATATTTTAACCAGCCCACTCTGAAGAGCTGGTACTGCATGATGTGTTGTCTTCATCTCTGAGGTTGGTTTTACCCATCCCTAAGGCTCTTGTTCTGTGAGGCTCTAGTTGGCAGAGGGAAGGCTGGGGAGATTATATTTAGACTGCTTTCTATTCTCTTGGAAACTGAGATGATGATACCAGTGATGCCTTTCCTTAATCTATTTGATCCTTCTGGGCCCTGACATCCACAGAACGCCTGGGGTAAGTAACTTTAATAAGCGCTTTTTTTAAAGCGCTAATTATTTGTTAGATGGTCATTTCACCTCTAGCATTACATTGAATTCCAACAAACTGGCATTCTGATATTCATTTGAAATATGAGCAAATTGAAGCTAAAATGTTAAATAATAGACAAAGTCCATCTTGAGAATGAATGATGGATCAGAATTTAAACCAGGTCAAAGCTCACAATAAAATCATGGAAGTTTACCATACCAGGACTTCACTCATAAATTCATATGAAATACAGTCTGAGGGCAGCCACATAACAGCCTACTGCAGTACACTTCAGGCTAGGAACGATCTCAAGGGAAAGTCTGGGAGGAGCCAGTTTCAGAGTAAGCACTGGGTATACTTTCTGGACAAATGGCTGCCCAGAATCTTCCTTCCAAAAGTGCATTGTACTGACAGGGATGCAGATCTTATCCAGGCAGAAAAAGTCATAGCATAATCTGAGGAGGTGTCTGTTTTCTGACAAATCTCCCTTCTCACTTAGTATAGTCCATGAGGCTAGAGATGAAGGCGAGAAGAATGTTCTCGCACTCATTTTTGTTCCCAGGAGGATAGAGGCTCACTTCCTGGCTTGGAAGCAAGGCAGTTTTTCTCTCCAACCTCACTCCTGCCTCCACATCCCGATGTGTCTATTTAACACATATTTCCTTCTTGTAAATGGTGTAATTTAAGAAGAGAGCAAGCATACGACTTCTGAAGTCAGAGCAGCACTTCAGAATTAACACTACCTTAAGGTTCCAATATTTTTTAAAATAGGATGCCAGGAAGTAACTGAGAAGCAACCAAGAAGGGAAGATTAGATGCCACTTTTAACTGTGTTTAGGCAGTGGTAATACTGAAAATCTTCAGAATTGTTTGTTTCAATTGCTAGCATGTGTAATACTTGCTTAACTGAGTCCTTGTCTCCAGAATTAGATGTAAAACACAGTATGGGTTCCGAATAGCCTGGATTCAGTAGCCAATGAGCTGCCTCTACAAATGAGGATAAGAACAGTGAACAGAGGCATATACTTTTCCCATGCAGAAGAATGGGTTTGAGGCAGACCACACATTCCTTCACATGAATACTTCACATGAGTTCCTGTAATCATTAAGACAGAGGGGCATATTTGGAATGTTCTCAGTGGCAGCTTTTCTCTACATAGTTATCATTTATTGGACCATTGAATCTCAAGTTTAACCCCAAAATAAAGACAGATGAAAACATACTTCAAGAATGACAAAAAAAAAGAATAATGTAAAAAAGAACAATTTTCTCATCTTGATACTTCCTTTCTTAGATCAGAGAATAGATTGGAAATTTTAGAATGGATCTTTGAGATAATCCATTTCAACCATGACAAAAATGGTGGGGAAGTGGGTGTCAACTTCCTTGCTTTCAAGTTAACGTAAAAACTTTGAGGGAAAGGGCTGTGCTAATTTCTTTTCCTGTCTTTAACAGTACTTAGCATGTTTCCTGTATTCAATAAGCCTTATACAAATACTTATTTAATTTATTGAATTAAATTGCCTCTAGCCACACAACTAAAGCAAGGCAAGCTGAGGCTAGAGTTCAGATGATTTGAAACGCAGCATTGCAGTTTTCTCATTATACCACACAGTCATAACTAAAAGAAAAGAGTGAACCTACATTTTCAAGATGAAATGCTTATTGTAAAATTGCAAAAGTTTATTTGTGGTCTCATCTCTGCTTTTCTGAACTTCTTCTTCATAGTGTAAATTGTCACCTATATTGTACCAGTGATCTAATGACAAGATGTATAGGGATCTTCAAAACACCATGTCTATGTGGGTATTGTCATTACTGATGCTTTCTGTGCTCATGGGGTTTGATCATAATTGAGATAGAGCAGGATAAGTCAACAGTCTTTTCATTACTTAGCCTACTAGTATCCCCTCTTAACCAGTACTTGAACTTTAGTATCTAGAATTTGTAGAATAATATTGAAGCTTAAAGTGTATACCATGAACAATTAGAGAGTTGGGTGGAGAAACAAAGACAAAGGAAAGGAAAATTTTACCGAGAGTGAAAGGTAATACTACTAAATTACCGATAGAAGTGGAGCTTGTCAACGGAGATGGTGTTAGAGAGTTGACAAGGACAGGACAAAATGATCTGAAGAGGGAAGTGAATGGTGAAAACTGAGTAGAGGAGGGCTTGAATAATAAAAATATTAGGGTTGGTCTTAGGAATTATTCATTTATGCATCTTTAATTTATATATGAGGAAATACAGAACAGAGACAGAGTCAAGTCAGAGAGAGAGTTGATGGTAACTGGGACCGGAACCCTGTTTGTTTCACAGGTTTGCTGAGCAGTGACCTGAAAGTGGATGAGAACACAAGGGCAAGGACATGCAGCAAGCTGACAAATATTCTGAGGCTCAGAAAAGGAAGACAACAGTGGGCGTGGTTGACTCTGGAGTGGGAGAATCCTATATAGTGAGAGAGGACAGCAGAAAGGATCATCTGTCTCTATCTATCTATCTATCTATCTATCTATCTATCTATCTATCTATCTATCTATCTATCATCCGTCTGTCTGTCTGTCTATCTAACTGAAGTAGGTAAGTACTGCTGTTCAATTCTTTTTCCTCTCACTACTAAACATTTTGATAAACGACTTGAGATCTATGTGATTTTCACTTATTGGAGGATTTTTTTCTGTCTTTTAACCAGCCTCTAATTTTCAGACTTACCTGAAACTAAAAGCCTTTTTGAGATGACCACATAGGATAATTAAGTGAGGGTGGCACCATAGCCCAGCTTTATGGGCAATCATCCAGTTTTCTAGAGGATGAGATGACAGAGCTGAAAGCAAAGTATTTTATGTCTGTGAACAAATTGGATTACTGTCTGGCAAATCAGTGACTGAGTTCCATCTTTAAGAGATTCTCAGAGTCTCTAATGAGATCAGACAGTGATGCTTGATGTTTCTAGTTTGTAATTAGAGGGTTGCTCAACAATTATGTGGGTGCATTTGCATAGGGTCTTTGCACTCTCATGCATGCCTCTATTTTGATGAAAGTAATAGATAAATTTTAAACAGTTTTTAAAATATTAATTGATGTGAAAAGTCCTATTAGGATTCTGAATAATAAGGCAGTATAACTATTTTCAGCTTCAGAGACACTAAAAACAAAGTTAGATGAAGGTGAATTGAAACCTACCACTTTATGCTTCAGTTTCCCTTGTCTGTAGAATGGGGATGATAAAAATAATAATAATAATAACATCTACATCACTGTGTTATTGGGAAAATTATAAACATAATACATATAATGCACTAGACCAGAATAAACTCCTAGTATTAGCATTTAGAATTATTAACATTTATTATTATTATTATTATTATTATTAGAGCACCTGTTTATGTTTTCCATTCAAGAATAAGGAAAGGTTTAGGAAAGGAGACAATAATAACTGACACTCATTAAGGACGTACTTTGAATCATTGAATCATATGCATTATTATGCATCACTTCATTTAAATAATGAATCGGAAAGTATTATCATTCATTTCTAACAGATACAAAATGGGAGGTTCAGAATGTTAAATTTAGTTTCCCCTAACATCATATAGCATACAAGTAGCAGATACAGGATTGGAAATACAAGTTTGCACCCATTTTTTAATAAATTATATGAATTGTTCCTTTCATTTGGAAATCAGTTTGTTGGAATGAAAGTAGAAGATTCACATGTGACTATATTGATTCAACAGGTCTTCACTAAGCTTTCACTTATGTAGCTTTACCAAAAAATTCATAAAAGCAACAGCTTGATTTCTTTCCCCTAAACCCTCATAGTCTGAGAAAGGAATGTCACCCTTCCACTCTCTCCTTGGTGGCAGGGAGGGAGTTACTTACAAATGGAAACTGTCACCTGCACAGCCAAATCAGCCTGTCAGCCAGCCAGAGACAGACGCTGATTGCACAGCTGACATCTGTATCTCATATTAATCACAGTGTCCCATCTTGGCCAGAGACACAAAGACACAGACAAGGAAGCAGCAAATAACCCCAGCTCCTCTGCGGTTCTTCCATCTGTCTATCAGAAATGCATCAACATGATTGAATATTACAAAACTGATGTGTTCATGAGAGAAAAAGGCTATCAGCAAAAGATCCAAGGACAACACTCCAGAAAAAATGTTAGATATGATCAACATTCCTATTCAAGACAGAGCTTTTATAATTCCATACATGCTAATCCTGAAAAGGCATGTATGCGTTATTTGTGAAATATTGTCTCCTATTTCTTCAACCCATGCGATCAATTCCATCATGCTTTCTTAGTGCTTTTCGAGTGTGTATACTAAAGCCTGGAAAATAATAAAAACAAATGACAATTAAATAGAAAGCAGAATTTTTTTTTCCTGAACAAAAATGGCCACTTTTGAGGGTTCTTCTCATTGAAACCCTCTCTATCTGACAGTCATTCTCAAGAAACATTAGATCAACAACAGCCAATGACATCCCTGCTAAAGACACATTTGACATTCTTGATTCTTAACATGGGCTCCTGTCCTGTGGCATTTCATGAAGGACTCTTTACCCTCTGTCTTGAGTCTGGAGATTTCAGTAAGATTTAAACATCTAGATCATTTCTTCCTTTTCAGTGACTGCTCTAACTTCTAGATCAGTGGTTTCTAAGCATATGTAAGAGAATCTAGTGAAATGAGGATATCAAATTTTTAAGAAAAATAATGAGCTAATTAAGATTTGCAAATGTTATATATGTATGTATATGCATTTCTATATGTATATATCTGCATCCATATATATATATATGTGTGTACAGAGGTGTCTGTGTGCAGATAGGTAGGTAGGTAGACAGACTGATTGACAGAGAGACTGATGTCATCATCTGGAACACAGGCATTAGTCACAAGTCACTACAGACAGTGAAGTACCCTGAGGGAAGGTGAAAATGCCCCAATGAGCAGAGGTTGAGAGCAGTAACCTCACTTATTTGATATCAGTGCATCAAGACATTTGAAGTTTGTGTATGTCTGATTAAGTGGATTTATGCATCATAGCATCCAGTTTAACCTAATCAGCCTTTGTAAAATGAGAAAATCCCTAAGAAAGTTCCTGTAAGGAAACTGTGGCATGACCATAATCCAATAATGCTAGAACAAATGAACAAGAAAATGGTTGAACTGACAATTCTAATTTGGTACAACATCTCCGTAACATCTCCATCAGCAACTATAAAGATATAGACAATTACTGTCAGTAGTGTGTTGCCTGGTAGATATTGGAAAAAGTAAGTGTATAATCCATCCCTTTAAAGAAAAGAAAGTAATTATACTTAATTATGCTTGAGAGAGTGACTGGCTTTTTAGAAGAAATTTGTACCATGGAGAGAGCATTTTTTTTAAATTGCATATTCCAAAATATTACTATGGTTATGTGCCTTTGTTTTGAATTAAAGCTAATTGAATTTGGAAACTTTAATAACTTAGAAGCAAAACACAAAGCAAACTTAAATATAATTTTTTACTCTATGTAAAAATTGCTTATGAATATGGGATTCATTTGTTAAAAATAAACTGCCATTTCTTTCTCTATATTCACAGGAAACAATTATTGATATCAGGGAGGAATTAGAACTATAGATAATTACAATTGCATGTGTAAACATATGAATAGAGGTATTCAAGAAGTATAGTAGAGATACAGAAGAACTGAGCAGCTCTGTTGCAGTAGCATATGCGGTAAAAGGATAAAACAGAAATTTTTAATATTTTAATATTAAATATTTTAATATTTCTAAGCTGAGCTTCCAAGGATGAATTAGGTAACAAGGGCAAAGGTATTTCAGGGAGAAAAATACTCAGAGAACACACGGTGCTACTTCATTAGAAGAACCATTAGTGCAGCACTGCTGGAATGCGGCTAGCAAGGTGCAGGTAGCAGTGAGGCTGAAGCTGAAGAGGTGTGCTGGGTCAATCAGGAGAATAGATTGTACTGTTGCAAAGAATGTGATATGTAGAGGTGATGGGAAACAGCCTAGGAAGTGAAGCACCATGGTCAGATTTATATTACAGAAATATCAACCGAGAGGCAAAATGGAGAACTGTATGGGAAGGGCTGGTTAATTTGGAAGTACAAAGCTCAATAAGAAGATGTCAAAATATTGTAAAGTAACAGATAATGGGGACCTGAAAAGAACCAGAAACAATGGGTTCTACTGAGATGAGGGTCAAAATGGAAAGATATTTAGAAAATAAATGCTCTTTAATGGACCCCACACTTAGCAAGGCAAAAAGGCCTGAGGGTTAATGAAATTTTGTAGACTAGCCACAGTTAACTCTGTTTCGGCAGTTGCAATGTGAATTTAGGAGTCTAAGCATTTGTTTGTGCTTATATTATTCAAAGATGCCTTTACATAGTATAGATCATGCAATCTCTTCTCCAAAAATCTTTATTTTCCAAATAGAGATGCTAAAATATATCTCATTTCTAATTCCTGGTAAGATGATGGTTATTAAAGATACAAAAAATAAATAAATAAAGGGCACCAGGCAATATAGAGTACAGCTAAAGATCATTTACCAGAAAATCTGAACAAAGATATCTGAACAATGGAATTGTCCTAAATATATACATATATTTTTCATGAACACACTCTTTTAAAATCAATCTATGGTAATTGCTGAAGGACAATTTACTATAATGCTCAGCTCTTGGTGATGGTATATGCCAGCCTGCCCATGACTAATGTGTGATGTTGCAGTAAAGCAATCTATGCAGTATGGGCAGGACAAAACATTGTGACTAAGGTTGGAAAATGATTCTGTCAGAGGTTATATTATGTTGGGAAAACATCATAGCTATTATGGAGTAAAGTCTTGTTACAGAGGAGGAAATACTAGATATGTATATGTTAGTGCAGAAATTTGAAAAGATAAGGCATAGTAAGATCAAGCAGATGGCAATGAGAAATCTCTTCAGAAGAGCTACTGCATCACTCTCACCTTTCGTTTTTGCAGGTATGAAAAAATCCACAAACCTAGCTGCAATACAACATGGGTTTCCTGCTAACTTACTTTTATCAAATCGTAGCATGATATACTTTTTGCCATTTCTAAAAGTAAGTGAATTCAGAATACTTATTTTCAGTGTGAGAATTATTGGGAAAATGCATGTATTATGCTTGTCCCCATAAATTTGGAGTTTTATGCAATATCTTTTCCATATTTATGTAAACTCTGTTGTTTTATCACTATGAAGTGTGACAGACATATATGACATTCTACAACTATATTCCATGATATATTTATAGCATATAAAGGGATTTCCAAGATATATGTTCTGAAAAACTCATTTACTTTACATATCTTATAAGTTTAGCTGCTTTTTTACCTGCAGTGATATTTTGAATGTAATATATTTAAATTCTGGAAAAAAATCTTTAACTGTCTGGAGAGTCAGGATAAATTGAACATTAAAATGATTTCAATGGATTGTTTGTTGCAAGTTATCAGATTCTAACAGTGGTCAAGAGACAATGTGTGGGCATGCAGAAAATATAATTCTGACGCTTAAGATATTCACAGTCTAAGGAAACAGACTAAAAATGTGATTGCAATATGGCAGGTAATCCAGCACTAGCTGCCTTAAGAATAACACTCAAGTGCCTTAAGCATGCACTGTATGCTTCCAATAATATTAAAAGTAAAAAAGAATTAGCCTTGCATGGCAGATTACAAATATGTATGTGTATTTAACAATACGATTAATTTTGTCTCTTTCGCTGTGTATTTATAAGCACCATTCCAAAGTATGACATTCACAGAAAGAGTTCTTTTTTTTAGTATTAAATAAAACTCCTAAGGAAATCATAAAAAGGCCTCTAAACTTCAAATAAGGCCATTCTCAATATTGAGCAGGAAAAGCTCTGGAGCACGCCTGGGAAGGGTCTTTTAAAGGAGGTAAAACTCACTAGGACCTTGAAGTGTGTCAGTTGGGAAGAGAGGAGGAAGATTCCAGGCACTTGGAAGAATTCATACAAAAACCAAGATAGATCATAGACTCTAGCCTGATCAGCCGTAATGAAAGCTGTGTTTCACTACATAGGACAAGTGGTGTGGTAAGGAAAAAAGAAAAGAGCCAGGTTATCACATGAGGACATAAAGCTGGAAAAGGTGAGCTCCAGTCGTATTGGGGAGGGACCCAAATACCAGGCTAAATAAACCTGAATTTTCTCCTCTTGGCAAAGAGAAGCAACAGGACGATTTCAGCAAGAATGTAATGTGTTCATGAGTTTCATGAGACGATCATTAAATAACCTAGATAAGAGATGTACTTTATGAGTACTGTATGTCTTTGTAGGACTTGTACCTTCAGGTTTGTGAGGTAGGTATCATTTACCATTTTTTTTCTTTTAATGGAGAAACCAATGGTTAGTTGAAGTAAATTGTCTGAGGTCATGAAGAAATTATAACCCACTCTAGGGGAGCCATTAAATCCTAATGTTTCTCATTCCAATATCTCTGACCTCATCTTCCTTCTCAGCAGGATGCAGAATTTTAAGAAATAAGAACTATGTATTATTGGCCAATTCTTCCTTCAAAATGCTAACTATTATCATTAAATACAATTACTATTAAAATATTTATTCTAGTGTCTCATGCACTGTATGCTTCCAATAAAATTAAAAGTAAAAAAGAATTAGCCTTGCATGGCAGATTACAAATATGTATGTGTATTTAACAATACGATTAACTTTGTCTCTTTCGCTGTTTATTTATAAGCACCATTCCAAAGTATGACATTCACAGAAAGAGTTCTTTTTTTTAGTATTAAATAAAACTCCTAAGGAAATCATAAAAATGCCTCTAAACTTCAAATAAGTCCATTCTCAATATTGACAAGGAATATTCAGCTTCAACTCCAAATCCTATGGAAATTCCAGACATGAGGAATCCTAAGACAAACCGATCTGGTTCCTCTGGGGCTCAGTTCTGCTGGGCCATTGGCACTCTTTCCATAGCCTCTGTTTCTTAATGCTCTGACGCTAATATCAGTTAGAAATGGGTTTGATACCAGCTACACCTTTAAGAAGTTACTTAGCATTGCTTTCCCCCTTTGTAACCAAGGATAGCAATCACATGCTCAAAAGAGTCTTTTGAGGAGTAAATCATTTAATCCATGTAAAAATCTTTACCCAAAGTCTGACTGAAAGTAGCTATTATTGTAGCTATTATTATAATCACCCATTGAGAAATCACAGTGAACTTCAGTGATCACCTCAGCAACCACCTGATTTTAAAATTGAAAAAACTGAGGCTTGGACAGAAAGTATTTGCCCAAGGTCACAAAGCTAATTCTCCATAGATGCAAGACTAGAATCTATATCATTTAGATTCTGGTCTGGTGTCCTTTGCATTATAACATACTCCCTTCAGTGCTGAAAGACATACTCTAAGACGTCTTATAACAGATGCACAGCGGTTCTGTCTGGCATAAAGGTGCACAGCCCAAACGCAATGTGCACAACCCAAACTCAAGCAATATGGATATGCCCAGGGGATATGCCCAAATAAATAAAAGTGAGCTACATTCTCTGGCACAGACTGAAGAATCAAGCACATTTGAAGGTGTACTGCTGTCTTTCACCCTTGTATTCTTTGGGATTTATAGATCTTTTCACATAGGAAGCTGACTCCTTTGAAAGACAGGTAGTATGACATAAATACCCTGAACTCCAGAGTGAATAGCAGCTGAAACAGCTGCTCAAACCCCAGCCCCGTCTCTGAATACCCCCTTCATCTCCAGGCTGACAGATAGTAGCTGGCAGCATCTGATCTGTTAGCTCCTACACTCCTCCAGAATGAGCAAATAGTCTGTGCCCTGCTCTAAGATGAGGAAAAACATCATCAGTAAAACTCTGCGACTGACACACAGGCAATAGCAGTTTATAACCGTGAAAAAGAGTCATACAGGTGATAAAGAAGGCCACATTTTTATTAAATAGCAAATAAGGGCCTGGCGTGACCCATCTTCAAAAGGGAAGAAAATCTCCATCAGGACCTTGCTCTAGCAGAACCAGTTTCAAGAAAACATTTTCAAAAGTGAAGCTGCTTAACTCTTGTTCAACTTTGGAAATAAAATTTCTAAAAAGCCAACAACAGCAACAGCAATTCTAAATGGCAGAGGTATCATCACAAGCCAATTGATATATATTTTCCCCTTAAAAGTCTCCATATGTGATTTTGGCAAATCACCCTGACTCTGTATTTTATTTTTATGTGTGAAATCAGACTATTCAATTAGAACACCTTTAAGGTCCCTTTCATTTTATGTAAAGTCTTAATAATGAGCTTAATTGTTTAATGTTTAATTGTACCTAGATATCTAATTTTATTTCTGTATGATCATTTACTAGCCCATAATATATAGAATTCCCATTTTACCCAGGAGTATTAAGACACAATTTTCCAGAACTGTTAAGAACTATTTAACCTTCTGATACTCGGAGAAAACAATATCTAAGAACCAAGAGATGAGGAGAAATAGAATAATAACAACAACAATGTTTATATGAAAAACGTTATATAGCTTTTCAAACATTTCTGTGTATCATATTTTATATAATCCTAACAAAACCCCAGGGCATACATAGTATCTCATTGTTATTTGAACTCTGGAGACTCAGAGAGGTAATGGGAATTGCCAAGAATATGCAGCTTCAGCCACACCTCAAATCTAAGGGCTCTGATTTTAAGTCAAACTTTCTAGCATCAGTGTATGTCTGGCTCCTCATGAAGTAGGTGGTATTGTCCATTTAGTTACACCATTTTAACAAAGAGATGATAATGTTAAAGGGTTTTACTTTAGTGACTGACTTAGTTTCCAGGCTGCTATGACAAATACCACACAACAGGTTGGCGCAAGCAATGGGAATTTATTGGTTCATAGGCTTGAGAATAGAAGTCCAAAATCAAGGCAATAGCAAGGTAACACTTTCTCCCTAAAGTCTGTAACATTCTAGCACTGGCTGCCAGCAATCCTTGGCTTAAATTCCTGCCTGTGTCTCATGACAGTTTCCTTGGCTTGTATTCCTTCCTGCCTTATGTCTTATGGCAATGCCCTCTCTTTTCTTTAACAGGTTCTATGAACTTCTGGCTCCCTGCTTTTGGCTCCTCCTGATGGTTTCTCTTTATAAAGGCTCCAGTAATAGGATTAAGACCCATCCTGATCTGGTTGGCCACAGCTTAAATTAACATAACATATTATAAAGTTCCTATTCATAATGAGTCTACACCCACAGGAATAGGATTAAGATTAAAGACATGTATTGTTTTGGGGTACATAATTCAATCTATCATAATGAAAAATACGAATTTAATATAAATTGTTTACAGATATAAACATATGCAGCAAAAGAATGAAACCATCCTGTAATCAAAAATGTAATGTTTGGATCAAATTACTTTTTGGAATGGGGCAGAGGAATGAAATGAGAAGGTTATCATATGGGAGTTTAATTTTCTCTGCATTTTTAAAAAGAATATATATATATACATATATATAGAGAGAGAGCAAATACGAAAAATATTAAGAATTGACCAAGCTGACAGAAGGTTGCATTACATAAGTGTTCATTACATTATACTCTGTATTTTTCTGCATGTTTGATATAATTTGTTGAATTTTTCTCAAGAGAATACATTATAAGTAATGTTATGACCATTTTATTGCATACTATTACCTCCATGTATGCTTTGAAGAGAAAGAATAGATATTACTGATATGCTGATATTACTCATTTCCAAATCCTAGTATCTAGGTATCTTTGTGTATTTTTGCTTGTTTCTATAGTTTAAGATTTAGATGCCTCTATAGTATAATATTTAAGGTTATTTTAAAATGAGAGGCACTTGGAGACCAGAATCATTGGAAATTAAGGTAAAAGAAAGATAAACTTTATAGTTATTCTGTAACTAAGAAATTAGGATTTAAGGGACAATTTTTATTATTGAATCATTATATAGATATTCCCTTTTGCTTTCTGGTATATTAGAGGAAGCAAAGGGAAATTCCTGAAATCTCTAAATTGTAATCCAGCTGCCCTGATCTCTGATAATAATTAGAGTATAACCTTTATCTTCTACTCCTGTGATTATAAAAACCTTGTGACTAACTTTCATTTGTACCCATTTATCTAATTTTTTCAGCTTTAGAGTCTTGTAGTTACTAACGACAGCCCCTAATGTTTATTAACGAAGGGTCTTGGGTCAGCCCAAAACTATTCCACCCCAAGTCCAAAATTAACTTGATAACCGAGATTGGATCTAACCAAAATGGGCCTGCCTGACATGTGCAGTAGCTTAGACTTTAACCTACAAGTCACAATAAAATTGGTCATTTTAGCACATCTGGTAATAGATCCCACAACTTTTCTGGTAACAATTTCATAGTTTGGCTAGTTTCTCTCCCAACAGTGTAACAGGAGCAGGATAGAGTTCTCCCAGTAGGGAATATTATTGGGTGGTGTATTCAGAGTATTTATTGCAATGTTATCTATAACTTTCTATCTCTTTGATTTTAATGGACTCATATACTCTCTATGCACAATGTGAAGCAATTGTGAGATTCTCCTTTCCAACTACCCGAAGGTTTGTTTTGGAAAACTTGGAATTTACAAAGAAAATATAATAATTTGGAAGCTGTATGAGTCAGGATTCTCCACAGAAACAGAATCATTAGGATATATGGATATTAGATAAACAGATAGATAGAGACAAAGAGAAGGAAAGAGACAGAGACACATGGAGATACAAAGAAAGAGAGATTTATTTTAAGGAATTGGCTGATGTGACTCTCAAAAACCATTGTTCAGATCAGCAGGCTGGAAACACTAACAGGCATTGATGTTACGATCTGAGGCAGAATTTCTTCTTTAGGAGACCTTCATTTTACTCTTAAGTCCTTCAATTGGTTGTATAATTATATGGGGTCCACCCACAATTTGAGTGCAATCTCTTCTATATAAATCAATTCATTATAAAAGTTAGCCCAATCTACAAAATACCTCTACAGCAAAACCTAGATTAGTGTTTGATTAAACAGTTGAGTAATATAGCCTAACCAAGTTTTTACATAAGACTATCACAGAAGCAATTCCCCCAATGAGACATCTTTAGCAAAACATGTCTTGCTGTAAACAGAGGAATTATTTACTACCAGTTGAAAGTAAATCTTAAATATTGATGACTAAAAGCATTGTGATGTGATTTGTATTTTTAGTTATGAAAAGGAATCTATGATATGGGTCTGAGATGACATTAGATATAGTTTAATATTTTTCCTATCTGCCATCATTTCTGGAGCTCTAGAGTGCTGAAAATGTAGTTGTATTGTTTTGCTTGCTTTATGTTTGCAATTTTAAAAAAGATTTGAATTTTGATTTGTGTAAGGCATTATTCTCTCTTACCGTTAAGAATATCTTTCAATCTAAATATCTCTGTTGTTTAATTCTAATAATTTTTGCTCAAAACTCCTGCTTTTAATCAGGTTTTAGGTGTGACTTTGTTCTTCCCATAATACAGAGTGATATTGTCATATTCTGTTAGTCTGTGTATTCTTAAAACCTGTTACATAAGAATTTGCCAGTTTGAAAGTTCTTCATTACATCTGGGAGAGATGTTATGGCTGAAAATGAAATCAGTACTTTTTACTCCTTTTGTCAGTGGAAACTTGACATTTTAAATTTTACTAATAATCTTTCTTGCCAATTATCAGCCCTTTTCATCTCAATTTTTATAAGGTTTATCATCATTCTAAGAGACACTCTGAAACTACATAGTCTTAGAGTACTTTTCAACCCTACACTTTTCTGCCTCCCACATCTGCCAAGCCAATAATCCTTCTATTTCAACTTTAATATCATTCTGCAAATATTGAGAGGAAGGAGAAACTAGTATCTTGGTCATATCCCTCATAACTCATGCTTAGATGACTCACTCCATCTTGTAGGTGCTAACAGGAATTACTGGGGAGAGCCCTGAAAGAGTTTCCCTGGCAGTGCAGACCTTGGAGAAAAGAAAAGCAGCTACTATAGTAAGGACCCAGAAATAAAGCTGAACCCTATCATCCTATCCTCACCATAGAAAAAAAGTCTTCCTTTCCAAGAGAATTACAAACAAAAATTGACTCCCACAGATCACTGGTAAAGGCCATTTCATCTGGAGGAAGGGAAAGAAAAAACTCTTTACTGGCAAGGAAGAGGAATGAATACTATGCCCTAGAGCAGAGACAGGAACAATTGTCAATCTACACTTTAAGACCCAAGGACACAATGTATGCCAAAGACTGAGGCTTAATTAGAACATCAAAGAGTATCCCCATAACTCCCATAAAAACACCAACAAGGATTGAGTAGATGTAATATGGAATACTTCCAGGAGAACCATTTTTAAAAGCCGCAGCACTCCTTTAAGGTATAGTATAAAGAAAAGAGCTAAAACTGAGGTTGAGGCAAACATCGAGGCAACTCTTTGGCAAACCAGCCCCCATGCTAAACACAAGTTATCATTAGAAGAATGTAGAGCCTGTGTTGCATTGAGGGTAGCCATTGCAACCACAGACCTCAAACACAGAATCTCTCCTGACTAGATTAACAGAAACCTTCACACTAAAAGCTTAGCAGAAGGAAAGGCATGCCAACTTCTCAAAATAAAAACTGTTGATGTAGTCCATATATATTATATATCTTTTAACAAAAAAAGTATGACATACCAAAGGAAAGAAAAAGAAACATACTCCTATCAAAGAAATCAACAGAATTAGATTCAGATATGACAATAGATGTTGAAACGCTATGAAAGAACATTTAAAATAGACATGATTAATATGCTAAAGTTTCTAATGAAATAGGTAGATAGTGTGAGAGTTCGGTTAGGCAATTTTAGCAGAGAAATAGAAATGATAGGAAAAATTCAAATGGAAGTGCTACAAATGTAAAACCTACTGAGAGAGATAGAGTATGCCTTTGGCAGAATCAGCCAAGGAAAGAAACAGTGAATTTGAAAATAAGTCAGAAAAAATTATGCAAAGTGAAGCACAAAGAGAAAAATAGGAACAAAAGAACAAAGCATTCCTAAGCAGTGAGAAAATATCAAATATGTACTGTTAGAACCACAGAAAGAAAGGAAAAATAAAACAAAGTTGACATATTTCAATAAACAATTACAGACAGTAAACCACAAATCCAAGATGCTCAAAGAATGTCAAACTAAATGAATAAATAAAACACACTTGGCACTATCATATTCAAATGAATTAAAGTAAATTGGCACTATCATATTCAAATGAATTAAAGTAAAAGAAAATGAAATAACCTTGAATACAGCCAGAGGAAAAAACACACATCACATACAATGTACCAGAGATAAGAAGGACAGCAAACTTCTCATCTAAAACCATGCAAAATAGGAGCCCATGGAGTGCATATTTAAAGGACTAAAAGGGAAACATGAAAAAGAGCTGTAAAACTGGAATTCTTTACTTAGTGAAAATATCTTTCAAAAACTAAGAAGATATATGGACTTCCTTAGCAAGCGGAAACTGATGTAATTATAATTATGTTATCATTGGCATTATGTCTACTCTAGAAGATAGAAATTTGGATCTAAAAAAAATGAAAGTCTGTGGTAATTGAATAAATAAAAGAAATTAATTGTATCATCTTGATTGCTGTTTTCTATTTATTCAATCTGTTCTTTCTCCCATCTCATCTTTTTATTGCCTTTCCTTTGATTAATTGGCATTATTTTATGATTTCCTCCCTACCATAGGCTTATTATATATCTCCTTTTAAATATTAATGGGTTTCTCTAGAGTTTACAATATACACCCTTAGTTAACAGACTATAAGTTCAAATAATATTATACCACTTCCCATGTAGTATAATATGATTCACTATAAAGGCACATCACATCCATGAAATTCTTACAAAAAATGCATAACTTCAAAAAATTATGAGAGAACAAAGAATGCCTAATTTCTGGGCAGTTTACAAAATTATTGACAAGGACTCTTTGAGAGTTAAGGATAAGAAAGATAAAAATTACTAAGAAAGTATGACAGATTAGAATACACTAAGGGACACTGTAGTTAAATCCAATTTGGGATGCTGAATTGGAATGTAGAACAGAAAAAGGACACTTACAGAAAAAAAAAGCAGCATTCAAATAACACCTACAATTTAATTATGTTATTGTATCATATCAATGTTAATTTCTTATTTTAATAATTTCTCAATGATAATGTAAGATCTTAACATTAAGGGAAACTGAGTGAAGTATATATGAAATTTCTAATATTTTTTCCATTTTTCTTTAAATTTAAAATTATTTCAAAATAAAAAGTAAAAAGAAGAAAACCACTTTAAATCTCATCAAAAATAAATACTTAGGAATAAACATAATGTTATTATTTTGGTTTGCTAAAGCTGCTGGAATGCAATATACCAAATGTAGATTGGCTTTTACAAAGGGGATTTATTAAGTTACAAGTTACAATTCTAAGGCCATGAAAATGTCCAAACTAGGCATCCAAAAAAGGATACCTTCTCAGAGGAAAGGCTGTTGGCATCTGATGTTCCTCTGTCACATGAGAAAGCACTTTGCAAGGTTTGCTGGTCCTTTTCTCCAAAATATCTCTATGAGAATTTTCCTTCTGTCTTAGCTTCTTTTGCCTTGGGGATCTCTCCAAAATGTCTTTCCCTTAATGGACTCTAGCAAGCAGATTAAGATCCACTTTGGAATTGGTGGGGTCACATCTTCATGAAAACAATCTAGTCAAGAAGCTCCACCCAACAATAGGTCTGCCCCTACAGGAGTGGATTAATAGAACATAGGCTTTTCTACATAACATAACAAATTCAAACCAGCACAGATACATATGAAAAAAATAAGATATACTCAAAACTACAAAATATTGGAGAAAATTAAAGCACTAATAATTGGATAAATAAGCCATATTTGTGGAACCGAAGATTCAATCTTTTTAGAATTATTCTATAGAATGTTATTCTATAGAATCAGTGTAATCCCAGGTAAAATCTTCAGAATCTTTTCTGAAGCAATTTACGATTAATATGTGGTGCAGAAAAGGATCTTGAATAGCAAAAATAGTGATGAAAAAGCAATGGTTAGAAGACATACACTACCTGATTTCAAGACCTGCTCTAAAGTGAAAGTCAATGAAAGTGTTGTATGGATGTAAGCACAGGTATGCACATGCACACACATACACACACACAGAACAAAATTAGAGTCTAGAAGTAGAATCACACTTTATGATCAATTCATTTTCAAGAAAGGTGCTAAGGTAATTCATTGTGGAAAATAGTGTTTTCAATACATTGGCTAGAACAACTGGAAACACAAGTGAAAAAAGAATTTCAACTTTTTCTTCAAACCATACAAAACATAACTTAATTCTAAGAGCTAAACTATTAAATTTCTACAAGAAAACAGAGGATAAACTATTTGTGACATTGAATTAGGTTGGTGGTTCTCAAGGTTCTCAGCTGGAAACAACTTTGCCCCCCATGAAACACTGGGTAAAATCTAGACACAGTTTTGATTGTCACAACTGAAGCATGCTCCTAGCATCTATTAGGTCAGGGCCAGAGATACTGCTGAATCTCCTGTAATGCAGAAAACAACTCCTCCCAATAAATAATTATCTGGCCAAAAATGTCAAAGTGCCAAAATTGAAAAATCCTATGTTAGGCAAAGTTTCCTTAAATGGGAAAAGAATAACCACAAATTTGAAAACCATCCAAGTACAAATATACATTGACTTATGAGCAAATAAATATATAAATATAGCTCTATGGCATACTAGTCTGTAATAAGAAAGAATGGAATATTATTATAAGCAACCAAATGAATAAATTTTAAAAGATTTGCTTTTGGTTCTTATGGGGTTCTAGCTTGATGGTGTAAGATTCATGTATTACTCTGGCAGGTGCTAGGGATTTCATCAACAAAGGACCCCCTAAGCTTATTTATTTTGTATTATTTTCTAATATTGGACTTTCAGAACCTGAAAGTATGTGAAAGAAGTTATACTTAAGTACTATGTTTCAGTACTAAGTGAAAGTACTCAAGCAAACAATCTTCTATCAATTCCTTTATGTAAAATTCTAGAAAAAAAGCAAAAATTAATAATGATAGAAAGCAGGTCAGTGGTTGCCTGTACCTGGTATTGGAGGAGTGGTATGGAGTATGAAGAAACATTTTAGGGAGAAGGAATTGTTTTTTATCTTAAGTGAGGTAGGTGTTAAACCACTTTGAAAATTACCAAGATTCATCTAACTGAGCAATGAAAAATGGGAAAATATTATTTATAAATTATACCTCAAAGAACCCCTCTCCCGCACACACAAAAAAGATAAAATAAGCCAACAAAGATCAAGGGTCTGCTGTAGGAAAGGCAAACAACAGAAGGGGAAAATCTTCCAGTTGGTGAGCAACAACAAAAAGGGATGCGGTAGTGTGTAACTACTATAATACTAGCAGATAACTTTTTTGTTGTTTCAAGTATGCCAGGAAACTCTCCAAAAGCCTGCAATGTATTAAGCCAATTAATCACAATTCTGTGAGAGAGGGACCATTATGACCCTAGTTTTACAAGTGCTGAAACTGAAAAAGTGTAAAAAGGGAGTAATTTTCTCAAAGTTACATAGTAAGTACCATTTATTTTGACAATGTCTTTCCCCAGTTTCCACAAATATCTAGCTAGCCAGTTATGCTTTCTTAGCATTTTGAAGCTCTTTCCACAGTGTCTTCCGGATTGTTGAGAGAGGATTCATATATTTTTCTGGCAGGTACTTAGGGATTTCATCAACTCAAGACATCTTTAAATTAATCAACTTTGTTTTCATATCTTATTATACAAGTTTGGACTTTCAGCCCCTGAAAGTATATAAGAGCAGCCTTGTTTAAAAATTATCAAGGTTGTTTTTTTTGTTTGTTTGCTTGTTTAATGGTATGTTTGTTTTTCTTTTCTTTTTCATTTACCATGAGATATGGCTATATGACAGAAATGGGCATAGTTCTTCACTAAGCTACAGCATTCCAAGACTTCAAATTTTATTTGTAATTTTCTGTTTCTACTCTTAAACCTACATGGAACTAAAGCCTGTTTTCTATATCCCTGGTCCATTAAAACTAAAGTTCCAGCTTACTAGGCATTAACAGTCCCCACCTTTAATGCTCAATTTCCATTCTGGACTTGTGCAGTTGCTTTGGTCTTAGCCTTTGAGGATTTACCGTCTTTCCTTTCAGTTCTGCCGTGAATTTAAAAGTGCATTTTAAAACATTTAATTTGGAATGTCTGGTGTTTTATGAAGACTTTTCAGACAATTTAATCTGTCACATCACTGGAAATTGCAATCTCCTTTTCTGGGCATTTGCAAAATATTTTACAAAGAACAAAAATTAATATTGCACACCAAAATTAAGGAAGTTGTGTGTTTATATGCTTAAAGATGTATTTGTTGCAATTTTGTTAAAATGCTGATAAATTTACATTTATTTAAATACAATTAAATTTTAATGATGTGCAAAAATGCTCACAATCTGATAAAATTTAGATGTATAAATGCAATTAAATTTGAAGGAAGTGCAAAAATGCTCATAATATGAGATTAATTATAATAGAAAAATACAAAAAATTAAATGATTCAAAATTTTAATTATATGTGTATCTATGTAAGTATGTAGAATAAGGAAAGTGGAAAAGTTAGCTTGTGAAAATCTGAATGGTGCATATGTATCATTTGATGATGATGTAGATGGTTTTTATTTTATTTATTTAAAATACTTTTATACTTTCAAAGGTCTCTGTAATGAGTATTATTAAACCAAAAAAATTATTTATTATGAAATCTTCCCAGAGCATGTCAGAGCCTGTTATATTGCCAGCAAATTTCAAAAGAGCGCCGCTTAAAAAAAAAAATTGGCCATACCTCAGTTTGCCCAGTGGCAAAAAAGTACACAAGATTTCAAACATATCCTCTGCTTTATTGCATCAAGTAATGCAATTACTGACAGTCACACATTTACATTAAACATGTAGGTATATAGGCCAAAACATTGTAGTTGTACAGGAAGTAGAAAAAGATATAATAAGAACATAGATAATAAATAGTAGATTACAGGGTAAGAAAGAGAATAAGTTGAAAGCTAAATGTCACGGCATTGGTAAGATCATGACTTTCTTTCATTAATCAGGTGGAATACAAACAAGGATACTCTTTCCAAAGGTTTTCATTTTAATAACCCTGTATATGACTTTTTTATGCATAAATCGTGGTACTCGTGTGAGTGAAAGTGTATGCCTAAGTTTTTGCCCATAAGTAAATATAGTACTGAATGTACATCTTTGGGCTTTCAGGCCAGTAAGATTTAGTAAAAAATATTTAATTTTCAGTCATCTGATCCTTTCTTTTTCTTCCTTTGGAATAAATTTCTTAAAGATTGGAAAATTCTCCTATTGACATTTGGAATATTTTATCTGCATGTGTCTGGAATATGACATTTTTCATATACTGACCCTACTGACAATATTTTATCTGTTGATGTTCTAGTCACAGTTCAAGATATTCCTTTCAGATGACTTTTTCTCATTTTATAGGAGCTATTTTAACTTACATTCACAATATTGCTAACTGCTTTCTATATTTGATTCCACATGGAAAGTTTTTAAAACTTTCTTTCACCCTTCTATGCAAATTGAAACAACAAATTTATTAATTTTTTATGTAGAGAATATAAGTTCTTTTTCTCCATCTTTACCAAGAAAGTGAAAAAAGGAAAATTATTTTAAATGAAGCTTAAGAAAATCAGCTAGCATTTTTTCTTGGGCTTCTGACTAAGATCAAGGGTAGAAAATTAGGTAGCAATGACAACCTTATGACTCGCAAGTTTGTGAGAATCTATAATAATTTATTGAAAAAGACTACAGGGACATAATGGGTTTGTTTTTGTTCATTAATGACTATTGCAGTACTATGTATCTTTTGGGAATCAAGTACCATTTATCTGAAAAATAGCTGGTTAGTTATACTGAAATTTCATTCAATTCAAAAGGTTCAAGTGCAGCACTTTCAGTAAAATGATGAGTTCATTATTCTATAACCTTATAAATTATTAATAACTTCAAGAAAATAATATTGTGAGCTGTATATTTGGCCATCTACCATGCATCATAGATGAAATATGACTTTCAAAAGGTGCCCATCAATGTTGCCAGCAATACCATTATATTGCTATGATAAACTGAAGCCAATATCCATGACAAAATTAAATTTGCCTTCGTTTTACTTCATAGAGCACACTGACAATCCCTCTGTCTGCTTCTGGTAACATGTAGCTTTATTCAAGGCCTTACTCTCTGTCCTTAAGTTCTCAGAGACCACGGGCTTTCTAGACTGCAGTACCAATCCTTTAAATTCTCCCACTTTTTTTTTTTGTTTCCCCTATTATTTATTTTTAATCCACATGTTTTACTCATCTCCTGAAAAGGTAGATAAAAGGGGCATCAGACACAAGGTTTTCACAATCACACAGTCACATTGCAAAAGCCATATCATTACACAATCATCTTCAAGAAACATGACTACTTGCACACAGCTCTACAGTTTCAGGCAGTTCCCTCTTGCCTCTCCATTACACCTTAACTAAAAAGGTGATAGCTATTTAATGCGTAAGAATAACCTCCAGGATGACCTCTAGACTCTGTTTGGAATCTCTCAGCCATTGACACTTTATTTTCTCTCATTTCTCTCTTCCCCCTTTTGGTCGAGAAGCTTTTCTCAATCCCTTGATGTTGAGTCTCAGTTCATTCTAGGGTTTTTCTCAATCCCTTGATGCTGAGTCTCAGCTCATTCTAGGATTCCTGTCCCACACTGCCAGGAAGGTCCACACCCCTGGGAGTCATGTTCTATGTAGAGAGGGGGAGGGTGGTGAGTTTGCTTGTCATGTTGGTTGAGAGAGAGAAGCCACATCTGAGCAACAAAAGAGGTTCTCTTTATTCTTAGGCCTAATTTTAAGTAGGCTTAGCCTATCCTTTGTGGGGTTAAGTTCCATATAAACAAACCCCAAGATTGGGGGCTCAGCCACTTCATAGTCTTAAAATACTCAGAGAACAAGTGACCAGCAAGGTTCATAATTTCTGGCTAAAACAGAATGACTGTGAGATTATGATGGGGAAAATAAATAAATAAAAACAGCACATGTTAACAAGAATGCTTATAAAATATACATAGTAATGGCTAAAAGTCTTTTGCTAGGCTAATATGTTGAGAATAGGATTGTTGGGACTGCAATATGGTAAGTAGATTAAAGTTCTCAATTACTGAACATTGAAGGGGAGGTTGTTTGTGTACCATGCCATCAAGAATTCTGTCTTTTCCTTTTAAATACTCAGTGTCCTCCATAGCCCTTTCATAGCACTACATAGTTCTTTCAAATCCATAGATGAATAGAAGCCATTCAAGCATTAAAATAAATATGCATAGGCAAGGAATTTGCACATCTGACTATGAAAGAATAAGTACCCTAGGTCTATATCTCTGTTATATGTAACCATAAAGCTAGATAAGGTATTAGGTATACAATCAGTTGTTTGTAGACCTTGTACAACAGGCAGGAAAAGATTATGATCCATATGAGAGGGAAAATACTCAAGGTAAATCACAAGATTACTCTGTCTTTCTGCCTTGAACAAAACTTCCCAAGCTCAGAATAAAGAACCATTGTAAAAACAATAGGCCAAAGAAGGACCAGAAATCAGACAGGGCTGTATATATTTTCTGTTCTCAACAATTGGAGCAGAGAGACATACTAATGCATTGAAATTTGACTAGAGTACTCAGAAGTATTTTGTCTTAGTAGTAAGACTAAATTAGCTTCAGAATAAAGACTGCTCTGGACCCAAAGACTGCTCTGGACAAAATAAAGTTTTAAAAGGGTGCAACTGATTCTTAGTATTTTAAATGTACACTAGAACAAATTCAAAACTCTTTAGAAATATTCATTGTTAAACAACATAAAATTCACAAACTCCAAATCCAGTAAAAAAAAGTATGAGGCATTCAAGGAAGCAGGAAAAAATAAACCATATCCAGGAGAAAATCAATCAAGGGAAAGAGACGTAAGAAGATAAAGATGATCATTTTGACAGACAAAAACTATAATTATGCTGAAGGATATGAAGGAAAACATGAACAATTGAGGAAAGAAATGAAATAAATAAAAATGTCTAAATTAAACTTCTACAAATGGAAAATGTACTATTTTAAATTTAAAAAGACACTATGGAATTAACAGTAGATTACACACTGTTGAAGAAAATATCAGTGGACATGAAAGGAGAAATACGAACCACAAAAGGAAACAATGATATAACACAATTTAACAGATCCCCAGTAATCTGCAAGATAATATCAGCAGACAAATATGCATTTTATTTGTGTACTAGAAAAACTAAGAGGCAGTAAAAATATTTGAAAGATAAATGCCAACCTAATGCAAAATTTGACAAAAATTATAAAACCCAAAAACCCAATAGACAATGCATAAGAAACATTTTGTTTAAAAACAGGAAGACAAATTTATGAAAACCAGTGATAATCAGAAAAATCTTAAAATCTTAAAAGGTACAGATTAGAATGACAATAGATATAATAGAAGTCAGAAGACAATAGAACTGCATATTTAAAATACTGGAAGGGAAATACTTTAAGCTACAATTCCCTAACCTTTGAAAATTAAGGTGAAATATAGATATGTTTCAGAAAAAAAGCAGGAGAATATAGCACCAACAGATCATCACTATAAGACATGATAAGGAAATTATTTAAGCAGGCAGAAAATGATTTGAATTACATTAAAAACAAAGCAAAAGAAAACACAGAAGAGTAATGAAAATGATAAACTTGAGAGTTAGTATTTTTAAATGGTCTCATTATTTATTCTCTTTAAAAGATCATTGTTTGAAAGACTACATCAATGTATTATGGGCCTTAAAACACATAAAGAAATAATATGCATGACAACAACATCACAGTGGATGGGAGGGGTATATTTAATCGTAATGTTTTTATATTATATCAGAAGTTGTATACATCAGAAGTTTGTAGGAAGACTGAGATACATTAGAAATAGGATTGTAAACCCTAGAGTAGGGATTGGCAAACTATAGCCCACAACCAAATCTGACCTATTGCAGGCAACTTTCATCATACCCATTCTATTAGTCAGGATTCTCTAGAGAAACAGAATCAACAGGGAACATTCACAAATATAAAATTTATAAAAGTGACTCACATGACCGTGGGAACGCACAGTCCGAAATTCACAGGGCAGGCTGCGAAGCTGACGATTCCAATGGAGGGTCTGGATGAACTCCACAGATGAGGCTTGCCAGCCAAAGCAGGAAGAGAGCCTGTTCTCTTCTGAATCCTCCTTAAAAGGCTTCCAGTGATTAGGTTAAGCATCACTCATTGCAGAAGACACACCCCTTGGCTGATTACAAATAGAATCAGCTGTGGATGCAGCTGATATGACCATGATTTAATTCTATGAAATGTCCTCATTGCAATAGACAGGCCAGCACTTGCCCAACCAGAAAAACAGGTACCACACTTGGTCAAGTTGACACATGAACCTGACCATGACAGTCCACCCCTTGTCAACTTGGCAGCTATACATATCACCTTAAACCATACCTAATATCTAAATAAAAAACAATAAAACATATTTTTCTTTCACCTAACAATACTCAACTGTCCTGCATATAATGGGAAACGCATTAAATCTCTCCAGAATAGGGTGCAAGTTCTTGGGTAGTGTTCATTCTTAAAATTGATATCTTAAAACTTAAATAGTATAACAGGAACAAAACAGCATTACAGTCCCCTTTTCTGTAACTTATCATGTGGTCATAGTTCATATTTATCACTAAGTTCTTCCACTACCCATTCCATGTTCCCTTTACCTTCATCAAGCACTTCAGCTGGCCATGGTTCTTTGCCTGGTGGGGTGATCCAAACCTTCATTCCTGAAGTTTCAGACCCATTGGTAGTCCTGCCTGGATTGGTTGTTGCAGTTTTCCATTGATTTTAATCACAAGGCATAGTAGTACTAAAAGATGCCCTAGGGGATCTCATATATTCCAAGAAAACTCTTCTTTATCTCCATTGTGCAGTTGCAGTCCTATTTCCCTCTGATAGTCATGGTCAATCACCCCAGACAATAATGTAATCCCCTACTTGGCTTGTTGATCCAGGGGCATGAGTAGCCCAAAGTGACCAGGTGGCAGTCTTAGGTTCCAGATCAGTGGAATCGTTGTTATTTCTCCTGGTGGAAGCACTCCCCCTTTTGGAACTAAAACCTGTAGACCAGCAGAGCTCAGGGTCACAGGGATAGGAAGCAAAAATTTTCCTAGTGGATCACTAAAGGCAGTAGTGAGTGGTACCACTCCCATTTCCACCCCTTGGTTCCTGGACCCATGGATCCTGGCTATGGAAGAAACAGCACCATACAACAGGCACTGATTCAGAGCATATACAGCTTCCTGGAGAACATATTCCAGCCTTTCAAATACCTAGTTGGCACCATAATTGGATTTCCTTAAGAGTGGCAGTAATTGCTGCAATCCCTCCAGGAATCCAGTATTGCTTCTGATTTACTATTTTGCTAGGTAGGGGCAGTTCTAGTGGCTTCCACTTGGCCTTCCCACCATAATAGCCCTCACTGCATGAGTTAGAGAGACAATGTGGGGATTCTTGCCAGATGCTCAGTATGTCTATTCCAATTATACATTCTGGAACTGGGAAAATAACTACAGAACTACTGTGAGATGGACCTGAGCTAAAACTCCATTGATTGCCTGGCTTCCATAAGCCCCCACTCTGACTGGTGGACCAGAGTGATGTTTTGGGCCCCTGGAATTAATGTCACTTCTGAACCAGTGTCTAATAATTCCTGAATTATCTGATCATTTCCTTTTCCCCAATGCACAGTTACCCTGGTAAAAGCCATCGGTCTCCTTGGGGAAGGCTTGGAGGAAGATTAATAGTATAAATCTGTGGCAGTGTAACAAGGTTCTCCCCCAAAAGGACCTGGCCTCCCCTTCAGTCAAGGGACTCTGGGTCTGTAAACTGTTTCAAGTCTGGAAATTGATTAAAGGGCACAACTCTGTGTTTTGTAATTCAGGTTAGACTTCTGTCCACTTGACCTAGAACTCGTTTGTTTATATAGCTCAAACAAGAATTAGTAATCTGCCCTTCTATTGTATTTCTAGGTACCTCATGATTTACTAGCCAATGCCACAAATCTCTGTGAGTCATATAATTTTGACTCCTGCTTTGAGTTTGCTATCTATTGTAATAGCCACATCTACCCTGTTTTTGGGAATTAAGTGCTGCCACCTGGCTTCTGCCAATTCGGTATCCAGTCATCCCCATTGTGCTTAAGGATTCCAGCTCAGTGACAGCAGTTCCTACAGTAATATCTGACCTACAGAGAAGTGCAACTATAGAGCTCTTCAGGGATGATGGCGCTAGTCTCACAAATTTATTTCTCACTGTTTAGTAAAATGTGCATCCTCTGAACATTCCTGGGTATAAGAGCAGACTTTGCATGATAAATACAATCTAACACTCCAATCTCTCTAAGCCTCTGGGTCCCCTCATCTACATTATACCAGGGCAGTTCTGGTGTTTCAACCTCAGGTAATGTTGGCCACCTTTTGATCCATGGTTCAACCAACCATCCAAACAAACTGTTAATACCTTTTCTAACCCCTCAAGCTATAACACTGAATGCAAAATTTCTGCTTAGTGGCCCATATCAATAAATTCGGCCTGATCCAGCCTTATATTCCTCCCACCATTATCCCACACTCTTAAAATCCATTGCCACACATATTCCCCTGATTTCTATCTATATAAATTGGAGAATTCACACAGTCTTTTGGAGTATAACATACCTCCTCATGTGTGATACTTTGTACCTCACCTTTAGGGGTCTGTTGGGACTTTAGTCTAGTTATAGGTCTGGAAGAAATGAGGGGTGGTGGGGGTGGGTCATGAAAAGAATTAGAAATATCTTCCAAGTCATTTGTTTCAGGGCATTCATTTGCAGTTTCATCTGGTGAAACGGGATTAATCACTCCAGGGCTAATCCTTTCAGGAAGAGATTGGGTGGCCAACTACTCAAGGCAGGCTGGAGGTGGGGTGGCTATGTCCTCAAGGCAGACTATTACAGGGTTATCTAGAGAAGACTCAGTATGACCTAGGGTTTCAACCTCTCCACCGACATCATTATCAATCCATATGTCACCATTCCATTTTTCAGAGTCCCACTCCTATCCAAACAATGCCCTCACGTTAATGGCAGACACTATGCAAAATTGAGATTTCAGTTTACATTGTAATGTTGCTACTCTAACAATAAAACTCTGAGTCTGATTTTCAGAGATCTCAAGTCTATGGCTACAGGAAATACGATTTTCCTTCAGGATATTCATAGAAAGTTCTACATCTGTCAGACAGCACTTAAGCTTCTCGTTTGATGCCTTAAGCCTATCCCTTTCACTCCTTAATGTATGCAGTGTATCTAACAACAACCAGCCAACATCTCTATACCTCTTATTTCCATAAAACTCTGTAAAAGTGTCAAAACCATTATCCCCCAGAGCCTGGCTTCATACAAGTGAAGCATTAGGAGAATCAAATGGTGATATTTTGACTATCTCTTTTGCCAACTCACTCCATGGATTGGGAGTGTCATTCTGATTATGGGAATCAGAGTCCTTAGTGCCTTTGAGTCCAGTCAAAGTAGAAAACCATTCATAAAAACCCATTTTTAAGATTCTGTTTCTTAAGAACCACTCCTGTTACCAAGTTGTATTAGTTAGGGTTCTCTCGAGAAACAGAATCAGCAGGGAACACTTGCAAATATAAAAGTTATAAAAGTATGTCATGTAACTGTGGGAACGCAGCGCCCAAAATCTGCAAGGCAGGTTGTGAAGCAAATGATTCTGATGGAATGTCTGGATGAACTCCGCAGGAGAGGCTCGCCAGCTGAAGAAGGAAGAGAGCCTGTCTCTCTGAATCCTCCTTAAAAGGCTTCCAGTGATTAGATTAAGCATCACTCATTGCAGAAGACACTCCCCTTGGTTGATTACAAATGGAATCAGCTGTGGATGCAGCTGACGTGATCATGATTTAATTCTATGAAATGTCTTCATTTCAACAGACATGCCAGCACTTACCCAACCAGACAAACTGGTACCACCACTTGGCCAAGTTGACATATGAACCTGACCATGACACCCATTCTTTCATTTATTGTCTGTAACTGCTTCTGTGCTGTAAAGGCAAAACTGAAACATAGCCTATGTGACACACAAACCTGAAAATATTAATTGTCTGTCACTTTACAAAAAAAGCTTACCAATCCCTGTCATATTCAATCACTACATAATAAAACAAATAGATAAGTATAATAAATAGTGAAGAAAATAATGGAATCATACAAAGCAAAAGAAATCACAGAAAAGTGGGGAGTGGAACAAAAAACAGATTAAACAATTAAGAAAACAAATAGCAAATGATAGTTTTAAATATAACCATATCAATAATTACATGAAAGGTAAATGCTCTAAAACCTCCATTAAAAGTCAGAAATTATCAGATTAAATAAAAATCCAAGAGAAATAAAAAAGACAAGAGAAAGAACGACATATGACACACAAAAATTTGTACATATACGTCCTTATACCAATTCTATAAGTTTAAGGACAAACTGGAAACTATTCAAATGCCCATTAATGAATGAATATATAAGCAGATTATGGTATTACTATTAAGGTAATACTATTCAGCAATAAAGGGGCAAATCACCAATCTATACAGTAAGCTATATAACCTCACCAGTATCATGCTAAGGGAAAGAGACTGAAAAAAAAGGCACTATGCTATATAGCAGCATTTATATGAAGTATTAAAATAAAGAGGCAAACCTGCAGTAAAAGGAAGTAGAACAGTGGTCACCTGTTCTCATGATAGGAGGAGAGATCAATTGCAAATGGTGACAAGAGAATATTGTGGAGTGATAGAAATGCTAATTGTTAATTGTAGTAATTACACAAATGTATACATTTATGAAAATTTATCAAACTGAACACTTGAAATAGTTGACTTTATATTATGTAAATTATAGCTCAATAAAGCCAATTTAAGTATATATGGGTAGATTATTATTATTGTAAAAATTAAAAGGATTCCATGGTTTTAGAAGTCAGGACAGCTCCAATGGTTGGAGCCATGATCGGAAAGGACACAAAGGAATCTTCTGAGAAATTTGTACTATTTTGTTTCTTCATTTGAAAGCTGGTTAAAAGGATGTTCACTACGGAACTGAAAATTTTCTAAGTGCGGTTTTCTGACTGCATAGTATATATCAGCACATTTTCAGAAAGAATGCAGTAGAAGCAATAGCAGGGCACAAATAAACATTGGGATTTTCCTAGTGGTGATAAGATATCTAAATGGTGATAACTTTTCTAAATTCTTTGAGTCACTATCTTTAATCTTTAAAAGGAAGGACAGTGGATTCAAGTGGTCATATGAAATGTTTTTCCAAGGTATTCTAGGAAGTTGAACAGCCAGGAGTAGCAACAGAGGTATAGAGGAAGGATTGGAAGACATGACTGAACCCCGGATCAGATTAGCGGAAGGAGGAAGACATTGGGCTCCAGGCCTCGATTTAGTAATCCTAAAAAGGGACATAGAGAAAGGGAATTAATAAGACCTAAACACCATCTCCTGAAGGCTAGACAATCACCATGGATTGAGCTATTGAGGGGACCAATGAGAGATAATAGCAAATTTTTAGTATGTGGATATTTGCTCTTCATAAATCCTAAAGTATCTCTTAAGAGCTTATAAAAGCTAGGTTTGTGCCAGAGGAATCATAATAGACAATTTCATTCATGATTCTGGTGACTTCACTGAGAATAACAACAGTACTTCCTGCTGGGGGAATGTGTAATCATTTCAGATGTGCTTGAGTACTGTTGAGTGGCAAATGGACACAGCATTAGATAGCACAGTATGTCCTTGCACAAAATTTCCTTATCAGAAAGCTGATAAGTTCTGATTTAATCAAGGGAAAATTCTATTTGATATCAGTTTGTCTTTAACAGGCTTGTAAATATATCCCTTTTTAGCAAAAAGCAAGAATCATATCCTGATCTCGGAATTTAATATTTTCATTTTGTTTTGTTTTCACTATAGCCTTCTATTTGTGATAAGTGACCAAAGTGTTCCCACTGAAAGTATTATTGCAGAGTTTTCCTTTTAAAATAATTTTGAGAAAAAGTTGGGCACTAAAAGACAAATATGAAGTAAATAATGATATTAATGGTGCTAGTTACACTATATATGTTCTTGATGTCTGTGGTATGGTCTGCATCCCCAATATGCTGACGTCCTAACCTCTGGCATCTGTGTGTTTGGTTTTTTTGAAATAGAGTCTTTGCAGATGTAGTCAAGTTAAAATGAGGTCACACTGAATTAGGATGGGTCTAATCCAATATGACTATTGAACTTATAAGAAGAGGAGAAGAGACAGAGGGAAAACAGCCACCTGAGAACTGATGCAGAGACTGATTATACTGCCACAAGCCATGGAATGCCAAGGATTACCAGTGCCAGATGCTAGGGAGCTGTGAAGAGTTTTCCCCTAGTTCCTTCACAGGAAGCATGACATGCCAATATTTTGATTTCAGATTTTAACCGTCAGAACGACAAGAGAATACATTTCTATTGTTTCAAGCCACCCAGTTTGCAGTAATTTCTTATCGCACCCTTTGGGAACTAAATACAGTGAGTAAAGAGAAACAAAAAGAAGAGAACTGGGGCAAAAAAGGGGTTGTTAAACTCTCCCTCACCTGACAGCTAAAAAATATATAAATTATTGGATTAGTGAATCCTAAAATAAATTCTCATAATCTTTAACCAAATCTAATTTTCCATGCTCTGGGATAAGCCCTGTCAATCAATTTGTTGCTGGGGGAAAAAATTGTCCGTTTTCTCTAGGAGAAAAAGGGCTATAAATCAAAGAGAGCACTTTCTGGGATGCTGAGGGAACTGTGAGTTGATTGACCAACAGAAATGAGACTCTAAAGCTTCTGCAGTCAGATGGGCCTGACCAAATCCCTTGTGACATATGAGGGAGAGAGGAATCTAATGTTCCCAAGTACGACACCCTGACTCTGAAGCCACTGAGGGAAAGAAACCTGATTTAATCAATAAAGAAATAGATTTTACCTTGAAGATACCAGCTCTACAACAATGGGGTGTTAGAGGTGACCGTGTGCTTTGCGTGGCCATTTTCTGAATGTAACAGCACTTGGAGGATGACCGTTTAACTCTTGTTATTTATTTAAGCAATAAATTGAGAGGTGAACACACTGACTTCCAGAAAACTTTAAAGTGACCTCCTAGTGGTTCTATAAGCAAAAGAAATAAAATGAACAATAGCCAGAACCCTGAGTCATCCTGCAGATAAAGCTTTCAAACACACTGTATTCTCCTTATTTTTCACTTTAAGGGCTATGTAGTCAGAAGAAAAACGCAGATGAATGTAATGAAAGAAGCTGCATAAAGCTATTCTTTAAGGCTGTGGTTTTAGCTACATTTTTAGTACAAGAAGAAGCCATCAAAACTTGTATATATATATGTGTGTGTGTGTAATAACATCCACACTTTGGCATTAATATCAGTAAATTAATATACCATGCTTCTGTTTGCATCTCTATTCTCAAATTCAATGGCTGAGCAAGTGTGTTCTGTTTTTATTAATGTTTTCAGACTAAGAAAGTGATTGCTGAGTCTGTTTTCAAGGGCATGCAAATTTTATGAAATCCAAACATATTTGAGAAATGAAAATACGCTTATATAGCCTGAGCATGATAACCAAGGAATGAGCTCTGACTTCAGAAAAAAAAAAAAGGCTCCATCGTTTCAAAATCTATTCATGTGCGTTAGAGATGTATTTGATCATCTCAGCCTTGTGAGGTAGAGAATGCTATAATTTCTATATTATAAATGGAGAAACTGCAACACAGAGAGGATTATTTTATCAAAGTTTTAATGAAGGATAGAGCTGGATATTAATCTTAGATCCATTCACTCAGAAGACATTTTGTGCAGATACAGGGCTGAGTGATAGAAGAAAGGAAACTAAGGCAGAGTGTCAACCTCAAGTGGATACATAACAGTGGGGAGATAGATAATAAGCAAGTAAAATATGTTATTGTTGTCAAGAAAGTAAGTCTAGAATGTTACTATGGAAATACATAAAAACATCCAGTTGTCCCAGTTTATCTGTGTATGTTAAGAATTACTAAAAGTTGACAATTAAATGTCTCTCATTATTAGCAGTCATTCCACAATCACTGTCATAGTCTGAAAGGGCAGTATCAATACATAATAAGGATCAGATTTCTGCCTGACCATGAAACCAAGGAATCCACAAGTGGTGCAGGATGGCTGGAGCACAGATCCATGACAGAAGTGGCAACAAATGAGATTGCAGAAGTGAGCAGCCAGATTATGAAATGTCCTTATGTAATGCCAAGGAAGTTGACAGTCTGAAGGCATGGGAAGCCATAAAGACATTTCGTTAAGAAAGAAGCATCAGTAGATCTGTTTTAATTTAAAATAAAGGAAAAAAAACAACAACCCACTGGCAGTAATTGGGAGAACAGCTTGGAGGAAGGCTTGGCCTGGAAGAGATGAGTTAGAAAGCTATAGCAGTTCAGAGCCTTTATTAAGGGCAGTGGAGACACTGAGAAGAGAAAGAGCACAAAACATTTTTAAGCTCAGTAGACACAGCAGAATATTCATCAGTAGTCAGTTGCTAGGATAAGGAAATAGAGAACAAAGGACTTGGCCAACAAGGTGGATACTAAAGACAGGAAATGTAAATGGCGTTTAATTTTGAATATGTTGAATTTTAATTTTCAATGGGACATTCAAGTGGAGTTGTTGGAAAATTGAATCTAGAGATCAGAAACTCTGACAAAAATTCTGTTGTGAACTGTCAGTGTTTACATAGTAAGGAAAATGGATTAAATGCATCAGACGGAGTATGAAAAATAAAAACAGAAAATAACTGAAAACCAACCTCTGTAGAAGAACAATGTGCAAAGAGGTCTGAGAAGAAGAGAAATATGTAAAAAACTGGACACCAAGCAATCAAAAGTCAGTTTGAGTAGAGCAAATCGGCAAAAGGGATGGGGACTGAATACAGTTGAAATTCTAGTAAGAGCTCTTTCAGTGGGGTGGCACAAATAGAAGTGGTTACAGGATTGATTTAGGAGCAAATCACAGGTGAAGTAAAGATTCAAGTATAGATGAGCCTTTCTGGAAGCTTTGTTGTAAAACTAGGAATGGAATTGAGCAGTACACAAAGGAAATATAGTGCTTAATCCTGGGTGTAAATACCCTAACTCCAATTCCTGTGTTCCATGACCCCTTTTGTTAAAAAAAAAAAAAAAAAAGAAAAAAGAAAGAAAGAAAGCTTTTCATAAACTACTCAGACAGTTTCTTCTGAGCACATTAGTTTAGCTGGTTAGAATTTGGCTTTATGAGGTGAAGTTCTTCCTCAGTGATAGCTTGCATCCTTGACCCTAGTTAATGGCTTTGTAAATTTGCACCTTTTGGATAAATAGTGGAAATTGGGATGGTGGGTGGCTCCACAAACCTCATTATCATCCTATGCAAACTATAGGTCACAGATTGAAAGGCTCCTCTTGCATAAAAGGATAAAGCTCTCAAGAATGGTAGAAACAGTGTTAAAGTCTTCAGAGACTCTAATGTGAAGACAAAGAACTTGTGAGTTATATTCTTAGGTTTCTAACCAGAACTTGAACCATAGCTCTGTTCCCCAGACCCCTATTTTCATAATGGCAGTGCTAGTTCTCAGTAACAGTATAGAGTCATTGTGTTATCCCTTTAGCTATCCAAATTCTGCATATCATACTTATCCCACCTCTCCTTCAGACAACACCTATTTATTGAACCTGACCTTTAGGCCAGGTAGAAAAGTGCTGTGAGATATTTAAAGATCGGAACCAGTCCTCCATAAATGGAGGGGAAATGCCATACATTCCCCTTGGTAATCTTCCTCTCTTTTGGCTACATTGAAATGCCTTCATATCCTTCAAGTCTGTATTCAGCATTGCTTCTTCCTGAGGCCTTTCACGATAAGACCAGTGGTATGAACACCCCACTTTTCTGTTATCCCCCAGCACTCTTGACAAATCCTCATTAGAACTCTAGTCATATTCTAGAGAGCAGTTTGTTAATTGTCCATCCACTGCGGTCTCCTTGGGGTCAGGAATCTCAACATATTGCTATTTCTTTCCCAGAGCTTAACTTCATACCATTCAATTTCAGACACATGCTTGTTGATAGCTTGTCATGAATATAAATGACTAAAATACAGTGGAGAATGTTCCTTATGAGAAACATAAATAAAGATGCTGTAAGAAGTCAGAGAAGAGAGTAAGAATTAAATTTTGAACTGGGCCTGGATGAATCAATAAGATTTGTATGTACAGAAATGGAGTGAGAGAGGTAGTTCATGTAGAGGGATTAGTGTGAACCTGAGTCAACATTTCACAGAACTGCAAGTCATGGTGAATAAAAGAAGGTTCAAGGGATAAGATTGAGAAGAGGTTAGAGTCTATCTTTTGAGAACTTTGTGTATCAACCAAGGATTTTGCTGATCCACTACCACAGTCACATTCAGGTACAAGCTCATTTCTGTTTAATGAAAATAGGGAAATTTCCATATTATTATAATGTAAGACAAAATACAGTCATTCCAACTGCAAACTCTGAAAATTCAATGAGGGACAGGTCTTCTATTTCTATAAGGTTAGAAATGGAAGGATAGTATCTAATTAGGGACTCTAAAGGTGGTCAGGATTTACTATTTGGAATTTGACCAGCAGGGTCATTCTAGGTAGAGAACACAGCAAGGATAATAGTAATAAGGCTAGATAGAGTAGAATATGTCTTTTGATCTAGTAATTATATTTCTGAAAACTTAATGAGTTATCCGTAGTAGAAAAGCTTTACACAGAAATTCTCACAAGTCACCTAGAAAGAAGGTAAATATTCTTATTCCCATTTTATAGTGGAAGAAACTGAGATTAAATAACTTGCCCCAGATTCTTATGGCTAAGAAGTTACTAATTTAGGATTTGAGTTCAATCTCTCAAACCCCAAAGAGTAGTACTTGGACATGCAATTGGAAATTTAATGTAGCATGAGATGTGGAATTATGTATAAAGTGCCTTGAAGCTTGAGAAGAGATTCTGAATGGCTTTATGTGGTTGTGAGATAGATTATAAACAGTACAATGATGAAAAATGAAGCTGGAACAGGAAGTCATTCTCCACAGTAAAGGGCTTTGAATGATCTGTTAAGATTTTAGACCTAAATTCTTTGGGTGAAAAGGGGTCCTTAAAGCATTTTAGCTAAGGAGTGAGAGTATTAAGAAATGTGTTTTGTGATATGAGACCTGCAGCATCCTGGAGATGGTGTTGAAGAGGGGAGGGACACTTCACAGAAGCAATACCCTAAGTATACCACACCCAGAGGAAGTTTTTTGGCTCTGAAATTTTTTTGTCATTTTGTTACTTCCTCTTGACACTAGTGCTTTCTCATTTTTTCCTTGCCTGTTATTCTTGGGCTTGACCAGGCACCTCTTTTCTGTGTTCCATTAGCATGTCCTACTAGTGAACAAACTTGCCTGCTAGTGAACAAACATGGGCATACACACCACTATCAGTATACATTTAAATGTAAAGTGATTTCTATTTGAAGAAATTGTTCAGAAAAGCAGCAGAGCACAGTCTCTGGAGCCCTCATTAACTAACAGGGAGTGAGGCTTGGTTTGGGCACAGCTGGACTACTTTGGAATGTGTTTTAGGAAAGGTTGACCCTTCCATATATATTATGGGGTGGGAGAGAGGGACAGGTAACACCCAATTGATCATGTACAACGGGAGTTTACTGACTAGGGAAATGACCACTGGAGGATGAGAATGTTAGGTCAGGATGTCATGACTTTTCCATTGGTGAGATTATGACTTCAGGATAGGCTAACAGTCATGGTTCAAAGGTTGTATATTGGTCAGCAGGGGTAAGAAGTCCTGCAATTAAAAAACCGGAGCCAGAGTCTCACAGACAAGAGCACCAATCAACTTTGAAACTTTCTACAGAAAATGAATATATCTGAGAGCTGCTTGTTTAACTGCTGCCTGGAATATTTCCATGGAATCTTGTTTTGGGTATTCTATTTGAACTTGACCACTTGTCTGGTGACCTGGGTATAGTAAAACTCCCAAATATGGAATATGCTGCCTCTAACATCTAAGGAAGACCAGTGGGACACTTTTGTTTTAGGTGGTGGCTGCAAGCCCAGCAGATTGCCCTTAATAGACTAGGAAATGTTGCTTTGGGTTGATGCCCATATAGTCTTAAAAGGAGACTTGGATTTCTGTGTTCATAAAAGGCCTATCCATCCTCAGTTGACTGCACTTGGATGGTATGCAAAGCCATGCAAGTTATTTCCTTGATGGGTCAACTCTCAAAAAATCATGAATACTCATCTGTAATTTGCTTAAGGTATGGGCAGTATAAATGAAACAAGAATGTCAGAATGTTGATATTAAGGATGTATATGTTGATATTAAAGATTCACATATGAAGGTTTAATATACTATCTACTATATATATGCTTAAACTTTCAAGCCTAGACTATTTTTAAAGACAGTAGAATAGAATATTTGAATAGCAACCAACCAGCAACTCACAACATGCTAGGGCTGTCCCAACCCACTGATGACATATCACTAGCCGGGGAGTTCAGCACAGTCATTATACACTGGATGTCTTGGTAGGGAAAGGCAAAATCCTTTGAGTTGTGTTTAAGGAGAAGAATTAGGAAAAAAAAAAAAAAGCAAGTTAAGGTGGCATATCAAGCACCAGTAATGGAAGCAATTAGTGAAATCATCATTATGATGTATGTCATGGTGGGGACAACAGTGGGTACTTCCCTGTTATAGCCCTGACAGTCCATAATGAGGTACTAAGCACTACCGACTTTTTTTTTTTTTGCTACCCAAATAAGGTTGTTAAACTGGAAAATAGTATTGTGCAACATTCCTGTCTGCATGAAGTCTTTTATATGGAGACTAATTCATTTTTCTACTCCTGAAATTCAGTATTGCTTAGATTGTATGACTGTGGCAAGTTTTAAGATTACAGTCATTTCTCAGCAATGCCCTTGGTCAAACGTAATAGAAGTCATCAACAGGAATCAGAATGATTTCATCCAACCACCCGTTCTTTTCACTAGTGCTGGGCTTAAGGAACTCAGAAAGTCTAAGTCAATTATACAGTCTAATAAGAGAGCAGCAAGCAACTCAGTCAAAAGGGCCAGCAACACCTTTTATAAGCTCCAATATCTAGTAAGATCTACCCCAGGGGAGTGTGATGGGACCCTGAGGTAGGCATAAGAAGACCTGGCCTCAGCTCCACTTTGTTTTCTTACTGACCTTTTGTCCCTTTATCTCTTAAATCTTTTCTAGGTTTAAGAGAGGGCATCACTTTCTCCGTATTCCCATAAGCCTTCTTAACCTATAGGCATAGCGGCTGTAGATTGATCCTATGTACAAGCACTCCTGCTAGATTTTCCAGGCTTTGTTGAGGCAGGTTTCTCTCCTTGGGTTATTGCAACCTAATTGCTGTTTGTTTGTTTGTTTGCTTTAACCTTGAGTCTAACCCATTGTTCTGGAATACTTCATGGCACCATTTCAATGGACTGGGGAATCCACAGTTATAATTGCTCATAGATTGCAAAACTATCCAGGCCTGAGCCAGTTTGGTCTGTCAAGTAATCTGTCACTCATATGCAGTGTGATTATCTGATCACTAGCCATGGGGATCCCACCCCTGGAGGATGTGTTCCCTGCCAGGAGAATCCATCAGAACTCTTTCATTCACTCTTTAAAACCTTAGCGCCATAAACTAGTATGAACATTGTGGTAAATAACAGCTGTACAAGGGGCACAGAAAACATATAGGATTAGCAATACACTCAGTGAAATTGACAAGCAGGTAAAAAGCTGACTATACATATCCTCCAGGCTTTCCCTATTCCACAGGGAAGAGTGCTCATGCCAGGCAGACATAAACTCATACAGAAAGTGCTCCAGAAGAGGGCCTCTTCTTATATGACTCTACATATTTATAAGGTAGCTTGGAGGAGGCAAGAGTCTCTAGTCACTATGTAACAATTGGAACTTCCTGGCTGAGAATAAAGCACTTATGTATCTAGCTCAGTTTAGATGAATTTGGGCACTAATTCTCTTGGTAGTAGCTAGAGGTCTTGGGTTCCCATAAATTAACTCAGTCCTTTTGAAACAGGTCATTGCTAAGTTTCCAGGAATAGAAAGGCAGAAAACTCACTAGGGTCAGGAGAGAAAATAATTGTCTATTCTCACAACTATATATGTTAATAAGCCCTCTGCTTATCTGTCTGTTATGGCATTAGGCCAATATTTCTTAAAGAATTGTCTGCATACCACTTGTATAAGAATTACTTGAGAGATTTGTAAATAGTTCCAATTCTGATCCTGATGGATCTGAATATGGGAGATAGAGCCCAGAACTCTATTTTTACAGGCTTCCTATGAGATGCTTAGGGACATTAAGGTTTGAGAATTACTACTCCAGACCAGTGTTTCTCAAATCCACCTGGTCACCTGGGACCCTTGTTAAAAAAACAAATTTCCAGATCTCATTTTACACCTACTGAATTAGATCCTCCAGGGGGGTTTGCAATCATCTGAGACTGTATCAAATTCTTTTTAACATTCTTAATTGTAGTGCAATTCTCAACACACATTGAGTATTTTAAAAAAGAATTGATTTAAGGATGAAGGTGTAGTTTTGAGGCTATTTTAAGAATTTATTAAAGAAACAATGAAAATATAAATTAAAACAAAAGTTTGCTTTTTTCCTAATAGTGAAAAACTACCTTCCCAGGAGAAGTAGCCTGAAAGGAAATGGGTTCAGAATAGCATTGACCTTAGGCACTAAAGAAAGAGACAATTTCCAGAAGGAGAAAGATGTTAATGCAATCATGCTATACGGTGATCATAGAGGAAAATGACAGGGAGCATGTCTCTCTGTCTAACAGGAAGTTTCCTGACCACTAAGAGTCAGTTTCAATAACAAGCTAAGGGTGGGATCAAGTCAACTTTGGCTGAGAAAAGAGTGACTGTTCAATGAGTGAGGATAGTTGGTGTAGTTTATTCTATCAAGAGGTGCAGTGACAAGAGGAAGAAGACAAATAGAGTAATTTGAGTGGTAGCTAGATGAAAAAAAATCATTCATTTATGTTAATTTTAGTTTACTTGTAGGTTAAGGGGACAAAAATCAGCAGAGAGGAAAATTATGGAGCCCTAAATTAAAAATAGTTAATTTTTTAATTAATTTTAAAGGGTAGGAAGGATTAGAGTTAGGATATTGAATAATTTTTAACACTATTATTTTAACACAATTTTTTAACACTAAAAAAATTATTCTTCTTATTATAGGATGTGTACCATAATCCCTTATGTGAAACTATGGACATGGGTCTTTGAATTCCACTAGGCCAAGGCCAACAATAACAAAATTGAGTCCAACCTTAAGGAACTTTGTCTCTCTTAGCCTAGTCCCTCAGGCAGTATTCACCATCATAACACTATGAGATTAAGGAAGACAAATCCAAGGAAAGAAAAAATTCCTCCCTAAATTCTGCAGTATTGCTTGTCCATGTCATCTGCCTCTAAGTCTTTGCAGGGCAAAACTCAGAATGAATATGTTAACACCTTCCAAGTGTGAATGGCACCAGGAACATTTTTGCCACAACTTCTGCATAGAAAATAGGTTAACCAAAGTTTTTCCAAAGTAATGAACACTTAAATTTGAGACCTAAAAACTTTAGACAGTCAATGAAAAGTGGGATAATTATTCCAGAGAATGGAATGGTAACTGCAATTACCTAAAGAAAAAAGAATGATTAGAAGTTCAATATCATTACAACAAATTATGTAAAAGGAGTGGGGCAAGAAGAGGCAAAACAGTGGAGCAAGAAACAGGCAATGCAGAATCCTGTAAGTCATTTAGGGATTTTAGACTTTATCCTCCAAGCCATAAGAAAGCATTGCAGGAATGTAATACCCCATATATTCCAGAGTATTTGGGACATTAAATAAAAAAGTATTTGCAAAGGCCCTTTGAGGGACTGGGGAAAAACGTGGAAATATTAAGCTTCCCCACCTCTGGTATTAGTGATATTCTTGCAAGCATTAGGGACTCTCAATTTAATAAGTCAAGCCCTTGATCTTAGGGCCTGTCCCTATGATTTTTACTCCTGCAAAGGAGAAGCTAAGCCTACTCATAGTTATGCCTTAAAGCCACCCTTAGAGAACCTCTTTTGTTGCTAAGATGTGGCCTCTCTCTCTCAGTTAACTGCAGATAAACTCACTAGGTTCCTCCCTACGTGGGACATGACTCCCAGGGTTTGGGGAATAAGTCATCCTGCCAGTGTAGGACATAACTCCCAGGGATGAGGCAGGTCCTGATGTCATGTGATTGAGAATCATTTCTTGACCAAAGGGGAAAAAGAAATGAAGCAAAACAAAGTTTTCAGTGGCTGAGAGATTTCAAATAGAGTCGAGAGGTCATTGGAGGTCATTCTTTCTGCATTACATAGATGTTACTTTTTAGTTTCTAGTGTATTAGAAAAATGAGAATGAAAACTAAAACTGTTGAACTGTAATACAGTAGACTGGATTCTTGATGATGATTATATAACTATACAACTTTTATCATGTGATTGTGTGTGTGGTGACTGACACTCCCTTGTGTATGCAGATGAGTAATAAAATAAAGACAAATTAAATAAATTAAATAAATTATACAGGGGATAAAGGGTATCAGATGTTTTGGCTATTCTTTTTTATTTTTATGTGTATTTATTTTTCTTGGAGTAATGAAAATGTTCTAAAATTGATTATGGTGATGAACACACAACTATATGATGATACTGAGAGTCATTGAAGACATATTTTAGATGGATTCTTTGGTGTATGAATATATCTCAATAAAATTGCATTTTAAAAAATTGAGAAAAAATACAATGTAGCAGTTGATAAAATAATTTTATGTGCAAGACACAAAAGAAAACAAAATTGTGTGTACAATTTAATTTCTGCTACATTAAAGTAGATCTGCCTAAGGAAAACAATTAAAAGTAAAGGCATCAATTGTATTTATTAATTGTAAAAAAAGAAAACAAAGTATTGCAGGATTTTAAGCAAGATCCTGAAAGTTTAGGTGTGTGCTTTTAAAAACACATCACTGCCATTGTAATATAGAAAATAGATTGAAGAAGACTATAGCTGGAGTCGGGGATCCATGTCAAAATTCTCTTGGAGTAATCCAAACAAGGGATCATAGTGGCCTGAATTTCTTTAGTGTAAAGAAGGGTAGAGAAATTTAGATACATTCAAATATTTAAATAAATTAGTGGAGGACATTTATTAACGAGGAGGAGCTCTCCTTCTCTTCAAGATTTTATATTTTCTACAGGGACAAAGAAACTTCTACCCACATGTCCAATCTCTGTCTTCCCCCCCACCACTTTCTAAATTCTTCCTAAGAAGAGAGTGGCTAATATGATTGGCCTAAAGCTAAGACTTTAACTGAACTATGTACACTAGTGAGTGAATTAATTAAGTCTTAATTATCAAGAGCCATGTTCTGTCTTCTTTCATGTTCTACTTCCATAAGATAAGTGTGTAAAGCCTGGTCTCTAGGTGCAAGCCATAAAATCTTAATTAGGAAATAAGATTTGGGGCCCCTGAATATACAGGCACCAATATTAAGGTATGGGAGAAGATATGAGGTATCAATTAACAACACACTCATGAAATGTTTGCAGAGGAGCCCTAATTTCTGGTTGGGATGAAGGCTATTGGGGTGAAAGCTATTGATTATTGGGGTGAAAACAGATAGCTTGTCAGATGGTTGACAGAAACATAGTCTCCTCTGCAATTCCACACATTTTATACTTAATTGGGAGAAGAGTGATCACCTTTGTGGTTTAGGCTAATACTCTCCAATCTGCTTTCATCAGAGGAACTCTTCATGGAAGATAAGAGGAAGATAAATATTAGACATTTACTCAGCTATTAGTTAAATAATAAATATCAGTCAGAAAAAGCTGGTTTACACAGTTAAAATAAACAATCCTAAAATACTGATAGCTTAACACAACAAGTTTCTTTCTTGATTCTACTCTATGTCCAGTGCAGCCTGATAGGGAGCTCTCCTCATCACATTTGTTGTTAAATGAGCTGTTAAAGCTTCATATCAGCACATGCTTCCCAGGTCAAGGGGATGAGATAGTTCACTTGCAGGATCCATCTGGAAGTGATACATGTCACTTCCCTTCACAGCTCATTATGTTTAAAGAAATATCTAACTTCAAAATTACATATCAACCATGAGCTGAAAGGTGGACACCTATAAATATTTGGTAAATAATCATCACGTGGTATCTTGTTCCCATTTGGCTATTGCTTTCTTTGTGTATGCTCAAATGAAGCCAAAGAGAGAAGGGTAGTTTTCAGGAAACAAACGCCCACCTTGAACTCCTTTCACTACTTGAGAGGTATAATCAAATGGAGTTATGATTGATTGGTGGGAGGGTCAGGAGAAGGAGTAATCAAAGACAATGCTTAAGTTTCTGGCTTGAGGAACCTAGTGGTGTCATCTTAAGCCCAAAATCAAGAGACATGGTGGCCCATGCTCCCCTGGACCTTCTTATGTTATGATTACCTCCAAATATCACTGCAGAACATTGCAAATCTCAGAATGAGAGAAATATTTACAATGTTTAGATTTGTGATATGTATACTACTTAATTCTATGTAAAATCAGCTACATACATAGTGAAACATCTCCAATATATTTTTTATGGGTGGAAAATTTCTCAAATAAAAAAAACCAAACTACAAGGGCTGCTTCATGAAGAGAGCAACCGCTATAGATTTTCTCTTCCAATTTTCTCCTCCAATTCCACACGCACACACTCAGTACTAGGCCACCTCGGCACTGCCTATGACATTTTAAAATATGACTTTGGGGACCTTACATAGAGACAGAGAACACAAGAGGTTTAGGAGAAACAGATACGGCTTTAGCAAGGTTGAATATTAGTTGCCTATGAAGCACTTAAGTAGAAATATCAACAGGCAATGAGACATGTGGGTTTGAAACTCAAGGGAGACATCAGGTTAGAGACACATATTTGAGCATTACCACCATACAAACATATAGTAATGCAACTATGGAAGTTAATATATTTATTTCTTTTCCCACAACCATATTCTGTGTAATACCATCTCTCATGGGACCTCATAATAGATTCAAAAAGTTCTCTCTTAAAGGAACAACTTATAGTTTTATAATCCAAGTCATAAAACATAAGATTCTTCTAGTTTCTTAGGCATAAATGATCAGTTGGAGAGTGAAATGTTATTATTTTGAGGTGACGGTGGAGTCTTAGGTGAATCAGATAGCAAGAGAAAGTGTATCTAACTGCCCAATAAGAAAATTTTCAGAACGAGTTTTTTTTGTAGAGTCTTTGCAAAAAAAAAAAAAGCTTAAATAATTTTGAGATTAACTAGGAATATAATTACTATATATTTGGCTTATTTAATACAACTGCAGTAAAAAAAAAAACAGTTACATGCAGAAACTAATAAGGATCTTAATTTGGCGCAACTTGTCATTTTTGAAGTAATATAACCCTCACTACCTTTAGGAGCCTCCCTTTGAATAGCCATATGTGGCATGGATCTACTTCTTGGCTACACATTTAGACACATAGACCTCTTTGGGAAAGATCAGTACTTGCAGTGTGTCTGTATATATCATCACTCCTTCCACATTCTATATTTCAGCAATGTCATCTATAAATCAATGAAAGAAGTACTTGCAGAAAGAAGGGTAAATCAAAGATAAAGACATAGCAACATACAGACCTTGACCTTCATTATCTTTGATAATTATGTCTACTATTTTGGAAGAAGGAAGAAATAATTAACCTTTGTTTGGCTATTCTTTATACATCCTGTCTTCTCTCATAATGTTCTCTTTTCAGTTTATATTCCTCCTCTTTTAAATATTTAGAAAAATTTCAAATTTTCCACTCACTGTTTACAAATGCAGATGCAGCACATTTTACTAAAGGATTTGCCTTTACCTAGAGTTTATATTAGATTTTTTAGCCACTTCAGAAAAATCTTCTGAAACAACTTATTATCAAATGCTCAATTGAGTTTCAAATTCAAGCAGGTATTTGGAGTTATATGGATTATTGTGTTAATGTGGTTCTCTTGTGGTTTTACTTTTTCCCTTTACAATACCAGGATAGCTAAAATAGATTTGTGACTACTTTTGGAAATTTAGAGGTCGAGATTATTAAAACTATAATAATCGCCAAGCCAATACATGATTGGTTTGCCACAAGGACCACTTTTTTAGTGCTACTGTTGTGCAGGATGTTGAGAAGATTGGAAATTAATAGCAGAGAAAAATCCTTCAGTATCAAGGTGCTTGGAAGACAAAGTCCCACTAGAAGAAAGTAGCCTGCCACAAACACATAGCAAGTTTCTCCTAAGACATTTGCCACATTTTCAATAAGTAGAAGTATTTAAAGGGCTAATTGATGATATTAGGAGAAGAAAACTTCAAGGTGTATGAGCTACAAGTTCATCAAATTAATCAAAACCCTGGAGGGCCCCACCAATGAGTGGGGTAGACCAAAAAGATGGCACCATTCCTGTGGTGTTTAGGAGAACAAGTCCTGCTAGAGAGAGGTAGAGGCCTGCATCAAATAAAAGATTGGTTTCTCCCTCAAAGCATTTTCCAGATTTTTTGCAGGCATGGGTATGCTGGTTTGAATCTATGGTATTCCCCAGAAAAGCCATATCCTTTAATCCTCATTCAATATTGTTGGATGGGAATTCGATTAGATTATCTTCACAGACATGCGACTCACCCAATGGTGGATATTAACCTTTTATTATAGGGAGATATGACTCCCTATAATTTCAGGTGGGTCTTCATTAGTTTACTGGATCCTTTAAAACAGGAAGTATTTTGGAGAAAGCCATGAGAACCATGAGAGCCTATGCAGCCAGAGACCTCTGGAGATGAAGAAGAAAAACACCCTAGGGGGATGCTTCATGAAACAAGAAGCCTGGAGAGAAAGTTAGCAGATATCACTATGTTTGCCAAGTGCATTATCAGTTGAGAGAGAAACCTTGAACTTCATTGGCCTTTCTCAAGTGACGTTAACCTCGTGTTGGTGCCTTAATTTGGATATTTATATAGACTTGCTTTAATTAGGACATTTTCATGGCCTTGAAACTGTAATCTTGCAACTTAATAAATTCCCCTTTTTAAAAGCCGTTCTGTTTCTGGTATATCATATTCTGGAAGTTAGCAAAGTAGAGCAATGAGTCATTAGGCTGAAGGGTCAAGCTTAAAATTGAAAGATGAAGTGCATATTTTACAATGTTTCAGAGTTGAAGAGACTAAGAACTTCAAGATTATCAACAAAAATCCTGGAAGGACAATTAATAGGCAAACTTTATTTAATAAAGCAACCAGTCAGGACCAGAGCAGTTCAACTATGACTGGATACATTAATAAGCCCTCCTCCTGTCTGACCAATTGGAAAAAGGGCCAATCCTCACTGGGGAAAATCATATGATCTGTAGTCTCTAAATATCTTGCATGGAGCTTGTTCTAGTTTGAAAGCTTCTGGAATGTGATATACCGGTAATGGAACAGTTTTTAAAAAGGGGAGTTTACTGAGTTGCAAGTTTAGAGTTCTAAGGCTGTGAAAACACCCAAATTAAACACAAGGCTATAGAATTGTCCAATCTAAGGCATCCAGGGAAAGATACCTTGGTTCAAGAATGCCGATGATGTTCAGGGTTTTTCTGTCAACTGGAGAGGCACATGGTGAACATGGCAGCATCTGCATTCTCTTCAGGCTTCTTGTTTCATGAAGCTCCCCTGGTGGAATTTTCCACCTTCATCTCCAAAGGTTTCTGGCTACATATGGGCTCTAAAACATTTTAAAAAATAGTTTTCTCCTAAAGGGCTCCAATAAGCAACCCAACTTTGAATGGGTGGAGACACATTTCAGTAGAAACCATCTGCCATAGTCAGGTTCATGTGTCAACTTGGGCAAATGGTGGTGCCCAGTTGTCTGGGGCAAGTACTGTCCTGTTTGTTGCTATAAGGACATTTCATGGACTTAAATCATGACCACACTCGCAACATCCACAGCTAACTGCTGTGGATCTAATCACCAGAAGGTTTTTAAGGAGGATTCAGAAGAGAAAAATCACTTTTCCTAGTTCAACCAGCCAGCCTCTCCTGAGAGCTCATTGAGGACCTTCATTGGAGCTACCAGGTGGTGGCCCTGCCGTACAGATCTTGAACTCTTACATCTCCATGGTAGCCTAGCCAGTCTCCTGAGAAATCATTGAGGACCTTCTCTGGAGTTGCCAACTCATGACCTGACCTGTAGACCTTGGACTCTACGTCTCCATGGTTACCTGAGGCATTTTTGTAAATTTTATATTTGCAGATATCTCCTACTGATTCTGTCTCCCTAGAGAACCCTATCTAATACACCATCTACTCAGAAGTTACTATTCACAATTGGGTGGGTCACATCTCCATAGAAACAATCGAAAAGTTCCCACCCAGCAATATTTAATGAGATTTTTCTGGGGTCCACAAATTCACACCAGCACAGACATTGTCAGTTATTCAATAAAAGTCATGAGACATGAGAAGGGACAAAAAATTGTGACCAATAATCAAGAGAGAGAGAAAAAAAAGACAATAGAAGTATATCCACAGATAATCCAAATATTAAATAGCAAATATGAAATTAAAAAGCTATTATAAATATCAAAGAAAATAGAGAAAAAAGATGGACAAGATGGAACAAAACTGGAATATTTTTAAAAGAACTTATCATTTGCTAGACTGTAAAAATGAAAACATAAGGTTAGTGTAGCATAATCAATTTTGCCAAATATTGTAAACTAATAAAGGGATTCATATCCTATCACCTTTGCTGTATTATATTGGCAAAGAACTATATCACAACTATCCTTGCTCTGAAGTCTGCATTGTAATTAATATAGCTACTTTAAATTTCTTAAGCATCTGATAATATTTGGGTATTAATTGATGCAGGATGCATTTGGTAGTTCAAGCACTGTATCACTTTTCTGCTGCTCAGCTTGTTGTTGTGAGGCAGCAGCAAGGCCTGCAACTGCTGTACCTTCCCCTGGATCCTTCAACTTCATCAATGTTTGGGTCGAGTTGCATGCATGTTTAGCTCCATGATGAAGCACCAAGGCTTGTGAAGGGCACACACATGCCCTCAAGACCAGAGGCACGATTTACACAGGTTTCAGTTCATTTTCTTGAACTCCAGCTTGTACTCATGAATTCTAGCTTTTTCTTACTCTCTCCTATTTTACAACCACCTTTTCTTCCCAATTCTATCTCTTGTGAACCTTAAGCTTCAGCATCAGACATGAATAAAGCTGCCTTATGGAGACTTCTTATCTAGCTTCCACAATTGAATAGCTCAAATCCCTCTAACAAATTCATTTATATATCTGCTAGGATATATGTCCTTGGGGTTTAGTTCTCTGATTGAAGTCTTATTACATTTATATTGCATACAGTTATTAATCTGATTGGGTTTATCTGCCATATTTCTATTTGTTTCCAGTCTGTCCCAATCTTTCTTCTCTCTTTCGTTATGTTTTCCTGACTTTTTAGATACTTTTAAGATTCTATCTTTATTTTTCATAAAATTAATAATATTATTTGGAACTGTGTTCAAATAATATTATACCATTTAAATTATAATATAAGAACCCTCATGAGTATATTTCAATTATTCTCATTAGGTCCTCTGTGCTACTTGTGGAAGACATTTTACATATACATTCGTTATTAATACTGTGCTATTATTTTTACTTTAATAGTCCATTATCATTTAAGATAAGTAAGAATAATAGAAAATGTAATATTTTATACTTATCTACATCTTTGCCATTTTTATTTTTCCTCATTCCTTTTATAGATTGTAATTTTCATCTTATATCAATTTCCTTCAGCCTGAGAAATGTACTTTAACTTTTTTTGCATGTGTAGTTTAGGCCAGTCGGCTGGCAACAAATTCTTTCAGGTTCTGTGTATCTGATAAAGTATTTTGTCTTCATTTTCGAAGGCTATTTTCTCTGGATATAGAATTTCAGGCTAACAGGTTTTGTTTTGTTTTGTTGTTTCCTTTCTCTAATCACTATGTTTTTATGTCTGCTGTTTATGCTTTTTTTTCTCTCTCTCTCCTTGCTTGATTTTGGTAGTTTCTATTGCTATATCTTTGGGTTTTCTGATGTTTTATTCTGGAGCATCAACACGTTCTAAAGCTTATCTGGTGAAATTCTATATTTTAACTAGTGTATATTTGATTAGTTGAAGTAGCATTTGCCTCTTTTTACATTGATTTAATTTTTTACTGTGGTCCTCTTTTAGTTTAATTTTTAACAGGATTTATTATAAATAAGCCCTGATCTCATAATTACATTCCAAAGATTTTGTTTGTGCTGGCAATGATGTTATTTGTAAACAAGCTAGATATTTTCTAGGTATGTTTTTATATTTGTTAGAAAATATTCCTAGCAGTTTTATTCCAGACCTATTTTAATCCTTCTTTAGCACTTTACCTTTCTGAGATCTTTAATAAATGCCCTAAGTGTTCCATGGAGATATTATATTATGGATAAACTTAAATGTGCCCTAGCTCTGTGTGAGTTTTGGAAATTGCTAAGCTCCTAGTTTCTCCCTCATTCTTTGCATGGTTTCATGGGCTTTTGCTGTAGGCACATAAGAAATGTGTGTGTGGGTATGTGTGGTGAGGGGGGAGGATTAGGGATTTCAGAGGGGAAAGCCACAAATTTTTCTAGGTCAAAACATAAAGCATTTTAAGTTGGTCTCAGAGGAACTTCAAAGGATATGAATATGTTTTGTATGCTTCTTTCAAATGCATATTTTTGTAAAATTCACCATCAAAGACTTAAGATATAATATTACCTGTACTTTCAAAGAAGTGCTCAGGTCTCAAAATTACTATGGTTTCCTTACATCCATTAATGTTTACCCAATATTCTAGTAATGATAACATTATGTAAAAAGCTGACAATAAAGATTTCATAGCATGTTTGGCCTTCATATTTATCAATTATTATATTAGTAATATACACGATACAGGCTTATAATAAAGAGAATGTCATCAGATATAGAGAATTTTGAGACAAACGGAAGGAGAAATAGGAAATAAAATCATACTTTGAAAAAAATAAAAGGGAGAAAATTCAGAAGAAAGTTAAAAAGAAAGTAACCTCTAGTAAATGAGCAGTCTATTAGGTATTAAAGAAGTCACAATCTAGAACTTGTCTTTGACAGTATTACAATCTAAACAGACAAAATAAAATAAACAAAAATTTCCAGAATGAAGCATATAAATAATATCTAGCAATATATGCTATGGTTAAGGACAGCACTTCAACCAATGACTATAGCAGGTTTGATAGATTCTCTCAATTTGACCTCCCAGAACCATTTTCTACACTTCATTAGCCCTAGGAGACTCAGCTGGTTCTCTTTGTTGGCTGATTCCTGTTTAGAAATGGCCACAGAACAGTACTGGGAGATCAGAAAGTTGGAGGAGAGCAGTAAGTTTCTTCCTTCCTTGCTTTCCCACTTTAGAAAGCCAGCATCTGAACTTCTATGACCACAGCTCCAGCTGGGCAGCTCCTCTGCCATAGTTCCAACTCTCACTGGCTCAGGAATATTGTTTCCTTGCTTGTATCTTCAGCTTTAGGAGCAGTACTAGCTTTCTGCTATTACTAGTTTCAGAATGTCTTAACCGTATTTATTGGTCACCTTACAGTGCCTACAATTCTGGAACTCGTCCCTTCACTAATGTCTTTTATTATGAACCATCTGTATTGAATTTTGCTTCTTACCAGTAACCCAAGAGATATAACAGGGTTTATTATATACATTAAGGAGAGCCATATTTATGCTTTCCATTGTGAACAATAACTATGTAAATATAATTATGTGGGTGTGTGCATTTATGTAAACACAAACACTTAGTTGTAGCTTGTCTGAGAGTATACCAACTGCACCATCGTATCTAGATATGAAGAAAGTCATGCTAAATGGAACATTGGTACTGAAATCTATACACATCACATTCTAAAAGATATTGAGTTGTTTCTGGAAAGGATATCAAAACAACCAGCCAGTTTCTTGTTCTGTTTCTAATACTTACTAGCCAGTATGATCTTTGGAGAATCATAAAATCACAGCAGGCTGGGGTGGTGTGGTGCAGTGACAGAATTCTAGCCTCCCATGCCGGAGACCCAGGTTCAATTCCCGGGGCCTGCCCATGCCAAAAAAACAAACAAAAAAAATCATAGCAGTCTGGATTTAAGTGTTTAGGAGCTCATTAAGGATCCTATAGTTGTGAATACATTAGATTCTTGAATTCTCCTTATGTTACTTTATTACATGGTCACATCCTGTATTTAAACCTTGGTAGTAGAAGTAAACTGGTTTCTAAGGCAGGATATTGCAATTTTGAACAGCTTTTGCTATGAGAAATGTCTTTCTCAGGTTCACAAAAATATGCTTCTTTATAATTTCCCCCATTGGTCCCAGTTCCATCTTGTGGTGTCATCCTCAGCATAACGAATCTCCTTGTCACATGGTCCACTTTCAGATATTTGAATATATTTATTATCTAGTTGAATATTCTCTTTTCAACTAACTTTTTCAAAAGTTTACCAAATGCTTGCTTGTTTGTGTGGTCAGACAGCACTTAGAAATAATTTACTATTTCTCCAGTAAGTTTCTGACTCCCTGAGAAAATTTGTTTCAACAGAACTTGCTCATTTGCAATACTTTTATACAGATTAGCTCTATCTATACTAACTCTGCAGTTTCCCAACTTGCATCAAGCCACCTTGTTTCCTAATAAGCTTTTCAAAACCTTCCCGAATTTCAGCATAAGCTCCTCACTTACCTCATAGATCAGAGCCATCAGTCTGCAGATACAAGGATGCCTATAAATCAAATTTGACATGAATTTATCTGCACTATGACCAGTCTTCATTCATCCAGACAGCATTATATCCAGGTTCAAATATAAATGGGGGAGAAGAGTTTAGTCTTGCATGTTTTTATCTCACTCTAAATTCATACAGGATTTTTTTTTACCAAATAATTTATCCATTAGTAATATTGGTGCCAAATGCTAAGGCTTCTGTTTGGGCTAGATTCCAAAGGCCAATGAGAACCTTCACTTTGGTCTGGCTTTTGGATTCTTCTCTTCCCTCAAGTGTCTGTACTTTAATTGTGAGACACTGTCTTATTCCACTAGCAATATTTTCAATATTAAGCCAATGTGGAATATACAGAGTGCCAGTTACATGATCTATAGGCATTGAGGTTATGTTTCAAGTTGTAAATTTTCACTAGCGCAGCACTTTGTTTGTTTCTTTGCTTGTCCATTATTTATTTTTCTGAAATATTTTTAGTCCTCAGCAGCAGTGAGGTAGCCTTGCATCCATGCTTGGCCTTACCAAATATCAGGTGTTAAAAGCGTGATAGCTCATAGTGCTTACAACTAAAATGAGACAACCTTATGTCTTAAAAGGAGCACTGGTCTGGAAGTGAGAAGAAATGGATTCAAACTCTTGGTCCTACTTCACAAGTATGTGAACATAATGATTCACCTAATGTTTAGGACCTTAATTTCTCCTTCTTAAGTAAGAGCTGAAATATAATGGTGTCTAAGGCTCCTATAGGTCTAATTTTCGGATTATATTATTTTGCTTGATTAATGGGATAAGGAAACAGAAGGAGCCAGCTTGCCTATTACAACGGCATTTGAATGCTGGCACAGGAATTCAGGACTGTATGTGGGAATGTGTGATTATAGTACAATCTTTATGATTCATCAACAGAATAAATTCCCTTGTTGGTTACACATATACACTCCCCACCTCTTCCCACTCACAACTTTTACTTCCTGCTTTAGGAACAGTCTAAAAGTAGGGAAAAGACATGAGTGGAGTGGGAAGAGGGAGAGGAAAGGAATGAGAATGTTCCCTATTTGGAAGAGATTTTTTTGAAGGTCTTTTTCATGCTCATTTATACCGCCCACGGTGCTTATATTCCTCTTTGCTGAATGTTTGATTATTCTAACCAGACAGAAAGTAATAAGTCAAAATAGTTGTCGCTTCTTTTCAAGTATAATAAGCTCAGTTACAGCATTTTCATAATTCACAATTGATGACGTAATTCACTGAATCAAACTAAGAGAAATCAAAATTAAAAGACTCTGTTATGCCAACAAGAGGGAGGTGAAATTCCATAATAAGGAAACTCAGAGCACTTATATGACCAGGATAGAGGGAAAAAATGACCAAAATTGACCTTTAAAAGTAATTTTCCACTTTTTGTTCCCTGATTCAGTTGAGTTCACTTTCACAGTAATCAAATAGCTTAAAAGTAAAGCATCTAAGAAGGCTTTATAACTATATAATATCCAGCACAGGGACTCACTAGGTGAAGGTGGGTGGTTCTGGCTCTATCTGTATCTCAGATGTAAAATGACTGGACTTGTAGTTCTTGAATAATGGCGGTAAGCTCATGAAAATCAGAGGGCAGTTTTTAGCTGAAGTTTCGGAAGATCTGAAAGTTAAATGTGATTTCAGGTCAGAACAAGATGGCATAGACTCTTTCTTGTTGCTCCTCCTGGTTAAGTACAACTATAAACCCTGGAAATAATGCAAGAGACAATCACAGGAGAACTCTGAAAAATGGAAAAGGGCCAGCAAACTGATTATGGACTCCAGGACAGGAGGGACAACAAATTATCAAGGCACCCTGGTACTTCCTACCCAACAAAAGAGGGTGACCTTGACCCTGTGTCTCCTAACCCCAACCTTACAGTAGATGAATGCCAGGTCCTTCTTCCCCCAGGTGGAGCAGTGATTCTGCTGGCAACAACAGGAGAGCCCAGACGCACTGGCACTGGGACCAGGAGCTCCACTGACAGTACCAGTGGACTTTCTTTCTCCACTGAACATGAGACGCCCTTCTGTCACTGAGAGACAGCAATCAGCATCACCAGGGCATGGGGGATCATTCATTTACCCATTCAACAAATATTAATTTAATATTAAAGTAAAGTAGCTTTACTTTTAAGCTATTTGATTATTGTGAAAGCGAACTCAACTGAATCAGGGAACAAAAAGTGGAACAAAATCAGTGGAACAAAAACAAATTTATTAATTTATATATATATATTCTAAATTAATTATTTATTAATTAATTATTTAATAATTAATATATAATGTGTATATATATATATATATGTTTTGTGTGCCAGACCCTATTCTCTAGTGTGCTTGGATGAGTCAATGAGCAAAAACAACAAAATATCCATTGATGATTATACTTGGAGAAATTAATCTTCAGAATTTTAAGAAGAGAACTGAATGAAAGTGATTACATGGTTTATCATGGTTATTTTAAATGCAAATATTCATACATAAATTAAAGTTCAGATACTCATTTCGAATTTTTTTTTTTTCAAGAAACCAGTGAAAACGTCAGACAGGAACAATTGCCACAAACCCCTGGCAAATTTGTGCTAAGTTAGCATTTCTCTTTATAAGAATTCTTGGTCTTTGTACCAACAATTGTGCACGGTTTAGATTCCAAACACAGCCTTCTACAAGGCTACTAAGAAGATTGTTTCTCCCCAATGTACTCTGAAAAATGCCAGCTGCCTTCTTTAATCTAGAAAAGGCATCTGTTGATGTAGTATGAAAGTGTTCTGCTTTATGATAAGCATTCATGGCCTTTTTTACATGCCTGAATATTCTGTGGGATGTGCCCAACACTCTCGCAATGGAAATTAGTTTTATAGCCCCTAACTTGCTGGAATAAAAAGTAATTTCCTAACTGAATCCAAGCTGGAAGGAAATTCCACATGGAGCAAAATCACAGAATCTGTGCTATGCTATTTAACATCCTAGTGACTGCAGTTTTCTGAGGATTAATTATTTAAATCTTTCAGGCTAGCCAACATCGTCCTCATCAAAATGGGATCACATACTCCTCTTTCACCAATGTATCATGCTTGTTTTGGATACAAAATCTTGCCCATTCAACTTTAAAATAATGGGATGTTGGTTATCTTAGTTTAAAACAATTTATTTTTAACTCCTGTGCTCATTTGAATCTGTGGTGGACCCCAGAAAAGCCATGTCCTTTAATCCTCATTCAATATTGCTGGGTGGGAGCATTTTGATTGTTCCCATGGAGATGTGACCCACCCAATTGTGGGTGGTAACTTTTGATTAGATGATTTCCATGGAGGTGTGTCTCTATCCATTGAAGGTGGAGTTGCTTACTGCAATCCTTTAAAAGATGAAACATTTTGGAGAGAGTCCCTTTTGGTAGAGCCACAAGAAAGCCAGCAGACACTGCCATGTTTGCCATGTGCCCTTCCAGCAGAGAGAAACATTGAACATTGTCGGCCTTCTTGAATGAAGGTATCTTTCCCTGGATGCCTTAGATTGGACAATTCTATAGACTTGTTTTAATTGGGACATTTTCTCAACCTTATAACTGTAAACTAGCACCTTATTAAATTTCCCTTTTTAAAAGCCATTCCATTTCTGGTATATTGCATTCAGGCAGCTAGCAAACTAAAACAACTCCTTTATGTTATTTTAAAAGTATTTTTACATTTCAATTTTTATTAACAAATTCTGTATATTAACAAAAATGAAGTAGGAGTTTTTTCTTTCTCTCTCTTTTTTTATTAAAGAGGTTGTGTTTTACAGACCAATCATGCACAAAATAGAAGCTTCCCATATATCACCTTACTAACACCATGCATTGTTTATGTTATTTTTTAATAAACATTCTTGAAATAACTTTAAATTTACAGAATGATTGCAATGGTATATGGATAATTCCAATATATTCCTAACCCAGTTTTACATTATTAAAATTTACATTATTTTATTAACATTAGTCAAAACTTAAAAATTGGTTTTGGTATATTACAATTAAGCAAACACTAGACCATTTGGGCTTCATCAGTTTTTCCATTAATATACTATTTCTGTAACTCGATCTAATCCAGGGTCACATATTACACTGAGCTGTTATGTCTCTTCAATCTCGTGTTTTCTATTACAGTTTCTCAATCTTACCTGTTTTTCATGACCTTTCCAGTATTGAGGATTGCTGACTTGATATCTTGTAAAATGTCCTGTAATATAGGTTTATCTGATGCCTTTCTCATAATTAGATTGGCATTGTAGATTTTGGAAAAGAATATCAGAGATGTCACCTTGTCACATAAAATTAGGGGGAACATGATATCCATATGACATCACTAATGATGTTAAACTTCATCATTTGGGTGGGGCTTGGGGTTGTTTGCCAGATTTCTTCACTGTAAAATTACCATTTTCTTTCCTTTCACCACTCTATTCTTTGGAACTGTTGCCCTTTTATCTGAAAAATGAACAAATTACAGAAAACATAGCAACACTTGTGTACCTACCACACAGATTTTCTTTTTAATAAGTTTTAAGTGAAGTCATTTTTGCTTCAGGCATTTTCAAATAAAAATAATATTACACATTTCGTTGCTATTCCTTATACAACATGTAGTAAATACAATAAATAAAGCTTAACTACTAGCTAGATAAACATAAAATGAAACCATAAAGGGCTAGTCACCTCAGCTCTTTTTATCTAATACCACATACCTGGCTTTCAACAAAAAATCACAAGGCATGCCAGAAGACAAAACGAAAATAAAGACAGAACAGTCTGAAAAGGCAGGCAAGTATTATAACAAAGGCAGAAATTTTAGAATTATCATACATGGTATTTAATATAACTATGATTAATGTGCTAAGAGATTTAAGGAAATTAGTGATCAGCATGCAGGAACAGATGAGTAACAAAAGCAGAGAGGTGAAATTTCTAAAAAGAATCAAAAGGGAATGCTAGAAAACAAAGATACCGTAACTGAAATGAAGAATTCCTATGACAGGCTCATCAGTAGGCTGAACAGTGATAAAGAATGCACTTAAAGATTTGTTGATAGAAACTTTTTAAACTGAAACTAAAAGAGAAAATAAACAAGAAATAGAACAAAATACATAGGACTGTGGGGCAATTGCAAAAGGTGTAGCATATGTATTATAGTAATACTATAGGGAATAAGTAGAAGAAAGAGAGACAGGGACAGAAGAAATATTTGAAGAAATAATGCACGAGAATTTTCCAAAATTATTGACAGACACAAAACCTCAGATCCAGGAAGCCCCAAGAATACCAAGCATGATAAATATGAACAAAGCTAAACAAAATTTAATACATATATACATTAGGAATACCCAAGTGTATAGTATCAAATTCATAGAACCTAAAGCATATTGAGTTTGCAAATGCTGAGCTCTCAGTTTTGGGTTATTCAAATTATCTTTAGTTTGTTCTAACTATTGAATCATAGTTTAGGTGAGTATCAAATTGCAAGGTGAAGTTTATTTCCCCTAAAAGCACAAAGATACGTACCTGATTGCTTTCTGGAATCTCTTATGAGTGGAATTCTATCATCAGTCCAATACTATTTCCTTTGAAAAAAGAAAAGGTAACTAAAGATAACTACGATCTTCCTCTGATTGCTTACATATGATTTAATTTTATTTTTGCTTTTCAAAAGTCAATGTCCTCCTCTGATCATTTGAGAATTTAAATTTTGTGGATTACTCTCTTGCCAGCCATGACCCCAGTCCATTGAAACCTTTCTCCAACCTGGTAGTCAGAACTTATTTAATTTCCATTTCTAGGACAGGGCATTCCTTCATGAATTCTAGCTTTCGGGTGAGCAATATGATTCAGCTATGCTTCCATGCTTCTGGGCAAAATATTTTTTTCTTGGCACATGACATTGGAAGTCTTGTTCCTAGCTACATCAGCTTAGGTAGTTTTGATGCTTTATTGAGTGTTTAAGCCTAAGCCCTCTAACTTCTGTGACTTTGTCTTGCCCTTTATTTCAAGGAACTAATACTCATTCTTTCAAAGTTCTGAAATTGTGTATTAATTCAAAATAAAGTTTATTTTATTTAATCCAGGTTTTCTAACTGTTTCTATGAAAGGTATTGGAATGGAGTAGAGACTGATGATAGCCTTCTATATAGTTGGAAGTACCCAAAACCATTTCTGTGTATCTTTTTAAATTTTTTTGCCTATGGAGATACAGAAGAGTTTTAACCAAAAATATATTACCTATTTTCTAGATACCTGAAATCTAATTGAAGAAATCAGGCATATATCCACAGAATGAAGAAGGGAAAAATGCATAATGGTTTAAGCAATATAAGTTAGCAATTAGAAGAGCTGGCTTCTATTTCCTTTGATATTTGTTATATTTTCTTGAAATCTTATGTATTTTTACTTCTATTCTTTTCTTTTCCATTTTTCTTAAGTCAATCAACTTCATTTTTAAGCATTTTTCTACTGTGAAATATATATACAAAAAAGCAATTAACTCCAAAGTACATTTTAACAAGTAATTATGGAATAGATTTCAAAGTTTTGTATCAGTTAAAGTTTCAATTTTTCAGGTTTTTCCTTCTATATACTCTAAGACGCTGAAGACTAGAAAAGAAATATCAGATCTCTGGGAAGATGAAGGAATAAGAGGTCAAGTTCACCCCTGCTCAAAGGAAAAGCCAGAGAAGTGACAGAAAAATGACCAGGACAGTGATTTCAGGGTGCAAGTGATCTGAGAGGGTTTCTCACGCTACAAAAGGAGGCCTTGGTTGAAAAAGCTGAGAAATTGAGATGCAGAGAACCAGAGACCACCCAGCTAGTGCAAAGAGACTAACTTACTCCTTTCCAAATGGAGTCCTGGAGCCCTTAGGAGTGCATAGTCAGTGAGGCAGGGATGAAAAAGTAAGCCAAGCCATGTTCCTTGAAGGTACCCCACCCACATGTGCCAACACCCCACACCCCACCGACTTGAGCCCAACTCCCAGCACCCCAAGCTCCCATGAGCCCCCTAGGACCTGCACACCTCTGCCAGGCACCCCTATTCCCCATGACATGTGCACATGTGCCTTACCCCCCTACAACCTGCTAACACACATCCTTCCTTCACACACACACAGCCCCCTTGATCTGCCTCCCACTGCACCCCCATGCCACACCCTGTCCCTGTACTCTGAAGTCTGCCCAAGTGGCACACAGCACTCAAGGCCCTGTGCCACCCCTCACAACACATGCCTCACATCCCAGGCATTAATTATCACACCTGCCCCATGCCTATTCCCGTGCTGTTATGTCCTGCCACATGAGCATCATACCAATACAGAACTTTAAACTACTGAAGGAAATCAACTTTGGAAGAATCCCTGTCAAGATAAATATATGCTTCAAAGGAGGTATATGTGAAGCATATGAAGAGGCAGACAGATATAGCCTATCCTAATGACCAAGTTAAAACACCAGAGGAGATGCAGACTTTGGAAAAACTAATCAAAGATGTTCAGACAACCCTACTAAATAAATTGAAAGTCTTAGTGTTTTAGTTTTATAAAAGCTGCCAGAATGCAATATACCAGAAATGGAACAGCTTTTAAAAAAAGAAATTCATTAACTTGTAAGTTCACAATTCTAAGGCCATGAAAATGTTCAAACTAAGCTGTCCAGGGAAAGATAGCTTTATTCAAGAAAGGCCAATGGGTCTAGGGCACCTCTGTCAGCTGGAAAGACACATGGCTGTGTCTGCTAGCTTTCTCTCCTAACTTCTCATTTCATAAGGATTCCACAGGGTTGTCCTCCTTATGCATCCCCAAAGTTCTCTGACTATATGGGCTCTGTTGGATTTTTAGCTTTTTCTAAATGTGTTCCTTCTTAAAGGGCTCTAGTAAGCAATCCCACCTTGAGTGGGTCACATCTCCATGGAAACAATACCCCCCCCCTGCAATACTGAATGAGGGTTAAAGAACATGGATTTTTGGGGATATATGACAGTTTCAAACAGGCACAGTTAGCTAATGACATAAATGAAATAAAAAAGACACTAGAAGAGCATAAAGAGGAATTTGAAAGAATAAATAGAAAAATAGCAGATGTCACAAAGATTAAATATGCTGTAGACCAAATAAAAACTGTACTAGAGACACACAACAGCAGATTTGAAGAGGCAGAAGAAAGAATAAGTGAACTAGAAGACAGAACAATTTATTTCAAATGCAGGAAAGAATAAGTGACAAAAAGATGGAAAAAATTTAATTGGCTCTCAGGGAAATGGCGGACACAGTGAAGCACACAAGTATAATAATAATTGGTGTCCCAGGAGGAGAAAAAGAAGAGAAAAGGGCTAGGAAGATTAATTTAGGAAAGAATGGGGGAAGCTTCCCAACCCTAATAAAAGACATAAATATACAAATCAAAAAAGCACAGTGAACACCAAATAGAATAAATCCAAATAGTCCTACTCCAAGAACATACTAATCAGTCTGTCAAATGTAAATGAGAAACAGAAAATCTTGAAAGTAGCAAGAGAAAAATGTTCTACTACATACAAGGGAAACCACATAAGACTTGAATTCAGACTACTCAACAGGCACCATGGAAATAAGAAGGCATGATATTATACATTTAAGATCCTGGAAGAGAAAGACTGCTAGCCAGGAACTCTTTATCCAGTGAAATTCTTCTTCAAAAGAGAGGGAGAGTTTAAAATTTTCAAAGGCAAACAAATGCTGAGAGAATTTGTCAACAAGAGACTGGCCCTACAAGAAATAGTAAAGGGAGTTCTGTCAACTGAAAATAAAAGACAGAAAAGAGCTGTCTGGATAAGCACACAGAATTAAAGAGTACCAATAGCAGTAACTTAAAGAATAAAAAGAGAAAGAGGGAAAAGAATATATAGATCTGGCAAATAAAATCCAAAGGATAAGATTGTAGATTAAGGAAATGCCTTATAGTAGCAACTTTCAATGTTAACAGACTAAACTCACCAATTAAAAGATACAGATTGGCACAATGGATTAAGAAATATGATCTAGCTGTATGCTGCTTACAAGAGACTATCTTAGATCCAAAGATACAAATGTTTGAAAGTGGAAGGATGGAAAAAGATGTTCCATACAAATTGTAATCAAAAGAAAGCAGAAGTAACTATACTAATATCAGAAAAAATAGACATTGAATGTGAAGATATCATGAGATATCTTGAATATCTCAAATATTCAAGAAGGACACTAAATATTAATAAAAGGGACAATTAACCAAAAAGAAATAAGAATCATAAATGTGTATGCTCCCAATCAAGGAGCTTCAAAGTACATGAGGAAAATATTGGCAAAACTGAAGGGAGCAATAGACCTTTCAACAATAATAGTGGGAGACTTCAATACACCATTCTCCTCTATAGATAGAACAACCAGACAGAAAATCAACAATGAAATAAACAACTTAAACAATGTGAAAATGAATTAGACCTAACAGACATATAGAGATTGTTAAACCACAAAATAGCTAGGATATACATTTTTCTCTAGTGCTTATGGAATGTTCTCCAGGATAGATCATTTCTGGGGCACAAAATGGGTCTTTATAAATTTAAAAAGATTGAAATTATTCAAAGAACTTTCTCTTATCATAATGGAATGAAGTTGTAAATCAATGACCAAAGAGCCAGAACTTTCACAAGTATATGGAGATTAAATAACACACTCTTAAACAATCAGTGGGTCAAAGAAAAAATTGCTAGAGAAATCAGGAACTATCTGGAGATGAATAAAAAATGGGAATATGACATATCTGAACTTATGTGATGTAGGAAAGGCAGTGCAGAGAGGGATATTTATTGCCCCAAATGTGTATTTTAAAAAAGAAGAAAGACCAAAATTTGAGCACTTGACTGCTCATCTCAGGGAAATAGAAAAAGAACAAAGCAAGTAGAATTTGCTTTGAATTGGAGAACAAAGAAAAATGGAAATGGTCAATAAGGCCATAAGTTTGCTCTTTGAGAAAATCAATAAAATCAATGGACTCCTAGTTTGACTGACAAAAAACAAGAGTGAATGCAAATAAACAAAATCAGGAATGAAAGAGTGCTCATTACCATGGACCCTGAAGAAAAAAAAATCATAAGAGGATGCTATGAATAGTTATACACCAACAAACCAGACAACTCATAAGAAACAGACAAATTTGTAGAAACACAAACTACACTGACTCAAAAAGAAAGAGAAGTTCTCAACAAACCAATCACAAGCAAAGAGACAATCAGTCATCAGAAATCTTCCTACAAAGAAAAACTCAGGACCACAGTTTCACTGAGGAATTTTATTAAACATTCTAAAAACAACTAACACCAATTTTACTCAAACTTTTCCAAAAAATTGAGGAAAAAAGAACACTATCTAATTTATTTTATGAAGCTAACATCACTCTAATATCCAAACCAGGTAAAGATACTATAAGAAAGGAAAATTACAGGCCAATCTCCCTAATGCATACAGATGCAAAAAATCTCAACAAAATACTAGCAAATTGAATGCAATGACACATTGAAAGAATTATGCAATATGACCAAATGGGGCCCATACTAGGAATGAAAACATGATTCAACATGAGAAAATCAATCAATGTAATAAAGAGTTCTGGTTTGAAAATATTATGTACCTCAGAAAAGCTGTGTTTTCATTTTGATCCAATGTTGTGGGAGCATCCTTTTTTTTTTTTTTTATCCTAATTCACTATTCTAAGACAGAAACTTTGATTAAATAATCTCCATGGAGATATGGCACACCCAATTGTGGGTGTGATTTTGATTGGATGGAGCTGTGACTCTGCTCATTCTGGATGGTTTTTGATTGGTTTACTGGACTGCTTTAAAAGAGGAAACATTTTTGGAGAGAGCCAGAAATGACAGAAGCCTCAGAGCCAACAGAGAGAGCAGATGTAAACACTTAGAGAGCAATTGCTTCAGAAAATGAAATAGAGAGAGAGAGAGAGACTCCAAGCACCACACAAGAAAGCACTAGAGCCTCTGAGGAGTGGACAAAATTTTTATTGCTTCAACAGACTCAGAGGACTCCTGTCCAAAGTCTGAGCCCCACACATTCTTTGTTTACAGAGTATACAGGTTAGCAAGCAAGGAAGGAGTTACTATGGGAATGGGCAGTAAACACTGAAAAAGTACAAAAACAGAACTTGTAGGGTGGGAGTTATCATCTGGCCCTTAGTGAATTTCCTTTGTCTGAAATGCATGCAGCCCTGGATGTGAGTAGGAGCATATATCCTGTTTTACTTCCTTTGAGAAAGTATGCGTTTTACATACATTTGTAAGTGTATAAATTCATAGAGTGATATTCACAAATACACAGAGTGATATACATAAATGCATAAAGTGATACACACAAACTATAAAGTGATACACATAAATTTATAAGGTTATACAGCAATAATACTGAGGTTAAACTTATGAACTATATCATTCCCTCTTTTTGATGATATTATTCATCACATTTTATTCTATAGGTGTAGCAACATTTTCGCTTGTGGGTCTAATTCATAATTGTGATAATTTGAGGGGTGCAGGCCTCTGAGATGAAGTAAGTGGGAGGCAGTTTTTCTGTCCACTAAGTCTTCTATAGTTTGACTTACACTTTTAGTAAGAAAGGGAGGAGGCAGGGGAGGATAAGACATATACCAAGCAGCACTGAAACACTTCCAATCAGAATTTTAAACCCTAAAAGTTGAGAACCACGCTCTGAATAGGTTTTTGGGGTCCCAGCAATTCCAAGTCTGAAATGGGACATGGGCTAGGATTCTCGTGTGATTGGAGAGTTCTTCTATTACTTTTTCTTGGTCATCTAACTGCAAGCAACAGTTGGAAAGGTTGAATTTTCTACTTACTCCTCCTTCCTTCGCTAGCAGGTAATTAAGAGCCAATCAATTCTGATAGATGGCTGTTTTGTATTTGGTTTGTAAATGTAAAGCATGGGCAGTTTCATTTGTGATTAGTTCTACTACTGCCTGGAGCAAAATGATGTCGTTTAGCATGTAAATTGGGGTCTGATATACCCATGACCCATCTTCTACCCATGTTGCTGGACCATAATACTGGATGATGTGCTCTGGAGGCCACTCGTTGTTTTTCCAGTTCCCTATTTGTATGCCTCTCTTTTGGACCTGGTTATTTTCTGATTTATAGACTGGGTATCCTAGAAGTTCCCCTTGCTTTAGGGGAATTAGGAAGAAGGAAGAGCAGGTGGTTCCTAGTACACAGGCTCCTGTCCACCCTACAGGCAGTTCAGAATAGGTGGTTCTGCCACAGATCCACTACAATGCTTGAAGGGCTTTCCAAACTTCTGGAGCTAAAATATCACTCCAAAAACTTTTTAGGGTGGGGAAAGAGGCTAATGGTGATGGATCAGGAGCTGTGCGATTTTTTTCTGATCCCCACCATAAGGTGGCATTTTTACTCTGATTATAATACTGTTGCCCCAGACAGATGAGGTACCCAACTGGAACCAGGAAGTTGTTTCCCCATCTAGCTATACAGTTTTTTCCAATTATGCAAGTTTTTAGGTTCCATTGGCTGGGTCCAGGCCAGGAGGTGGTCACATTTACTTTTTCTGTTGGCATTAGTTCTTTTGCTTCCCATGGCCATCGGTCCCCCATATTTGTTCCTCTACAGACATAACAGGAAGAAAAACTTAGGGAGGAGGCTACCTGTTCTGCTAGGTAAAAGAATATATTTTGAATGCTTACAGGAATGGCTGGGGGTTGATTTTGTATTTCCTCATAGAAGGAATGGAATACCTGGAATTTTTCTCAGTTGTAAGAGTTTATGGTTCTTTTTATATATAGGGGAGGGGCCAGTGATGGTTTTAGGAGACCACTTTACTCCAAAGAGCACCTGGACTTCTTTTCCCCACTGGGTATCATGAAAATTTAAAATGGTAAGATTAGCAAGATTGCAATGCCCTGCCCTGCAACTGGGGGTACTTGGTGTTACTTGTAAGAAGGTACCTTGGGGGGTTTTCATTTGTTATAGCACACAACAATGGTGGTACTTAGTGTTTTCTGTAGGAAGGTACCTTGAGAGCTTCTTATTCATAGTAACATGTAGTGTGTAGCTGGCCTACTGCAGGACAAGCAATGAAAGTGTTAAAGAGTAGAGACACTGCTTGTTGGCTTATTGAGGCAGTGGCTATGTCTGCTATTATTCCTTTCCCCGTTTCTTGGACTTTTAATTCTACTACAGTTTTGTGCTCAGGCTTGTTAGGGTCATGGCAATGTAGTGATGATCCTCCCCAGGGCTACAGATTGAGTGTGTGATCTGATTGTAGGTGCAGAAGCCCTTGGGGATACCTTGGCAAGTGTAATGGGTGTGGAATAATAGGTTGAAAGTGACTGTGCCACCAATCGGGCAGAGTGAATGCACTCATGGCAGGATCTGGGGCAGCAGTCCCAAAGGGACCATGGGAAAGTACCAGCAAGATTAAGTATAAAAATAACATTTTGCAACTAATATAGAAAAGGAGAAGTTACCTGGATATAGAGGATCCCCACCAAATTAAAGTAAAATTAGTTTTTGGAAAGAATTGCAGACAACCTACTTCTAGAGACCTAGTACAGCCAAGTGAAAAACAAGTACAGAGAATAAGATAAAGAAAATTAGCCTGCAGATCTGGCAAGCCAGAGTATCCATGTGGTGATTCCTCAATTTTCAGCAGTGTGTAGGTCAGTCAGCTTCTGGGGTGACTGAAACAAGGCTTGGAGATTTCCTCAAGCTTCAACCATGAATAGACAAGCCAGCTTCTGGAGTGGCTGAAGCAGGGCAGGTAGGTTTCTTATGCAGAGTCAGATGCCGTGCGTTCTCTGGGTTAGTCTGGCACCTCCAAGACAGGATTGAGCTGTTTCCAAGTTTCAGCCAGGAGTGGTGGATCCAGGGGATGATTTCGGCAACCTTGACAGCTGTAGGGGTAGAAAGGAGGACCATATAGGGCCCTAACCAAATGGGTGTCAATGCCTGATTTTTCAATCTTTTACCAAGACTAACAATCCTGGAGTGAAGGAATGCACAGTGTAGAGGGAATCTTTCATTTACCCAGCTGGGTAACTAAGAAAGAGTGGAGCTTAGGCCCTGGAGTGGCTTTCTTAAAGTTAATTCTCTGAATTGTGTAATATTTCCTTGGAGCTCTTTTATCAGTGGTGGAGGCCATTTGAACAAAACCTCAAAAGGGGAAATTCTGGTTTGTCTTGTGCGACTACATTTTGCTCTTAACAAGGCTATAGGGAGAACATCAGTCCATTTTAGGTTGGTCTCCTGACAGAGCTTCTTCAGATGTGATTTCAGGGTGTGGTTCATTCGCTCCACGTTATCTGAACTTTGTGGCTTATAGGCTGTGTGGAGAGTCCACTTCATGCAGAGGGTTCTGCTGAGTTTTTGTACGATTTGGGCCACAAATGCCAGTCCATTGTCGGAGCCCAGGTTGCTCGGTAGGCCATACCTCATACTGATTTCTTTGCACAAGAACCAAACTACTTCCTTGGCATTTTCTGAGTGAGTCAGGATGGCTTCCACCCATCCTGAGAAAGTACAGACTCCTACCAGTAAGTATTGATATCTCCTTTCTGGGGGAAGCTCTGTGAAGTCTACCTGGATGTTGTTAAATGACATTTGTCCCATGACTTGACTTCCCTGGGTGGGGTGGGGGTTGACCCTTGTCAGGGATTGTTTTGAGCACAAGTTACATATTTAGCACAAACTGCTCTGGCAGGTTATTGCAACCAAGGAATGTAAAAGTACTGTTGAAAAAACTACTGTTTTTCCATAGTGTCTATTTTCACAAACTTGTGAAGCCACCGCTGGGCCAAGTGCTTCTGGGATTGTTAATCGACCATCCTTGAATTTCCATCACCCATTCAGTAAGAAGGCACCACCTTCTTGGTTCAGCCAGGTATGTTCAGTCTCAGAATATTTTGGCTGTATGCCACTTATAGGTTCTGGTAGAAGTGTTGTTGTTAAAGAGGAGTGGGCTCCCCTTAAGGCTGCTACTTTGGCTTCTTTATCAGCCAAATGGTTCCCTCAGGCTACTGTTGTGTTTCCTAACTGATACCTGAGGCAGTAGATGATGATAACCTTTGTGGGGGTCCATACTGCTTCCAGGATGACCAGGATCTCCAGACTGTGCTTTATTTCCTTAGCATTGATCAGTCCTCTTTTTTTGTATAGAGCCCCATGCACCTGAGCAGTGTTGAAGGCATACCTCAAGTCACTGTAGATGTGGACAATGGAATTTGATCCTAATAGCAGGGCTCTGGTAATTGCTATGAGTTTGGCTTTTTGAGCTGAGATGCCTACCTGAAGGGGCCCAGATTCCACAATTGAGTCCAGAGTCACCATTGCATATCCTGCTTTCTGCATTCCGTTGTGGACAAAACTGCTGCTGTTGTGTGGTATTCTGCATCAGGGTGGGAGGAAGGCTGGTCCTTTAAATCTGGTCTGCTGGAGAACACTTCTGCTAAGGTCTCCTAAGGTTTATATACATTCATGCTCAGGAAGGCCATCTCCCATCAGCAGGAGAGTAGCTGTGTTTAGGCTGCACATGGCCTCCATTTGAATATTCAAGTTGTCACATAAAAGGGCCTGATATTTCAGCAGCCAGGAAGTGGAAAGCCAGTGATGTCCCTTTAGCTGGAGAGCTGCCTTGATTTGGTACAGGTAGTGAAGGGTTAGTTCCTGGCCAAAGGTAAGCTTTTCAGCATCATGGGTTAGAATGACAGCAGTGGCTATGGCCCATAGACAGGGAGGCCATCCTTTGGCTACTGAGTCTATCTGCTTCAACAAATAAGGTACTGAGTGATCGCAGACCCTAGTTTCTGAACGAGGATCCCTGTGGCTGTTCTCTGTTGTTCATGCATGTACAAAGGTTTGTCAATGTCTGGGAGATCCAAGGCTGGGCTTGGGTGAGTTCCTCTTTTAGAGTTTCAAAGGCCCGTTGTTGTTCAGTTCCCCAGGGTAGAGGCAAATTTTCAGCTTCTCATGTAGCCTCATACCAGGGCCTATCAACTGTGGCAAAGTTAGGGATGCAGATGCAGCAGAATCCTGTGGCCCCTAGGAGCTCACAGACTTGTTGCTGAGATGTGGGTGTATGGGTCTGACAAACGGCTTGCTTTCTTTCAACACCTACATGCCAGGTGCCTTGGGTGATTTGAAATCCAATGAATTTTACTTGTTTCTTGCAAATCTGGGCCTTTTTCCTAGACATCTTGTAGCCTTTTTTATTTAGGTAGGTCAGGAGTGCCTTTGTACCTTACGGACAGTCTTGTGAAGTTGTACTGGCTAAAAGCAAATCATCCACATATTGGACCAAAACACTATTATACTTTTTTGTCCTGAAATTCCTCCAAATCCTTTCCTAGGGTTTGGCTAAATATAGTGGGAGAACTTTTGAACCCTTGAGGCAGGCATGTTCAGGTGAATTGTAATTTTCTTCCAGTGCACAGGTGTTCCCATTCAAAGGCAAAAATGGGTTGGCTGACTGGTGACAGGCAAATGCAGAAGAAGGCATCTTTCAGATCAAGGCAGGAGAAAAATGATGCTCTTGCAGGAATTGGGCTTAAGAGAGTATATGGGTTTGGCTCTATGGGATGTAAGGTAACATCACTTAGGTGATGGCCCACAAATCTTGAATGGGGCATAATCGTTGGTGCTTGGTTTTTGTACCAGTAGCAAAGGAATGTTCCACAGGGACTGGCATTCCCATAGTATACCATGAACAAGTAGGTGGTCGATGTGTGTCTGAATTTCCACCTGGGCTTCTTGGGGGACTGGGTATTGTTTAAGACACAATGGGGTAATTTCCAGATGGAGTTCCAAGAGGACCAGTGGAGCATTCATTGCCAGCCCCAGTGGACAGTTTTCTGCCCAAAGAGAAGGATCAGCTCCTGGCACCTGCAGATTGTCAGGCTGGTTTCAGTTTACTTTGGTGAGAAAAATGTGCTGCTCTTCCATCTGAGGGGCTGTCAGGGTAAGCATGATTTTTTTTTCTCTGGGTTCTTCAGTGTCAGGAGACATTCCCCTTCTGCATTGAAACATTTTTGGGCCTGGAGCTTTGTCAGGAGGTCTCAGCCCAGTAGGGGTACCAGGCAGTCAAGAAGATGAAGAAATTGATGAGAAACTTCTAGGGATCCCAGCAGACACTTGTGGTCTGTTAAGAAGGGGTGTTGAGCCGAGACACCAGCAGCCCAAATGATGATGGTTTGCCTTTTAGCTTTAGCCCAATTTGCTGCATAATAACAGAATGTTCAGCACTGTTATCTACCATAAACTCCATTTGTCAGCCCCCTATTGTCATCGTGACCATGGGCTCACTTTGTGAAGGTGCCCAGTCTGTCTCAGTCTGAGTTGTCTTTAAGGCCTGCTAGTCTGACAAAATCAGTAGCTATGGGTTCTTCATAGCTAGTGGGGTGTTTGCTACCGCTTTCCCTTCATTTTGGGGGCATTCTGCTTTCCTGTGTCCTTCTTCCTTACAGTAAACAAACTGGTTTCTTTCCAGTAAGGCTGCTCTCCTACATTCTCTGGTGATCCCCAATAAGTGGGTGTTTTATCCCCTGGTCCTGATCACTTGAAGGTTCTGGGTTTTGAAAATGGGGACTTCCTGGTGCCTTGGGTGAGCACTGCAGCAAGAAGGTCTGCTTTCTTCTTTAGTCAGTGATCTGCTTCTCTCCATGCCTCTTGGTTTTGGTTCATGTAGACTTTTGTGCTACTTCAAGGAGTTGGGATATATTCATCTTAGAAAACCCTTCCAATTTCTGCAGCTTTCTCAAGATGTCAGGTTGGGTGTACCTGACAAATGTATGGTTAACAAGTTTCTGGTCTTCTGGTGCTTCAGGGTCAAAAGGAGTATGCAGTCTAAAGGCTTCACAAAGGCACTCATGAAACTGGCTATGGGCTTCATCTGGCTTTTGCAGGACTTTAGTGGGTTTTGACGTATTTATTGTTTTTCTGGTCCCCTTTTCATTGCCTTGAATGAGTGCATCTTGGTAGAGATTTATAACTGTTTTTGCCAGCCTCGGTTTTCAGGTTCACCACCAGTCAGCATTTGGGAAGCAGTTTTGAACATATTGGAATGCATTCATCACCACTTTAGGAGCCTTTTCCTCTAACCACTTCAGGGTGGTTGTGAAAGTTGTCTGTGCTCTTCTGTGTTGAAGAGGGTGATGCAGAGTTGCTGACAATCTTGCCACATCAGCTGATGGGTGTGTATAATCCACTAGAGTAGGTCAATCATAGTCTGGGGTTTCTCATTGTAGGAGGGAGTGTGGTTTTTCCAGTTTATGAGGTCAGTGGTTGAAAAAGGCTGACAGATGAATATTAGTTGACCTCCCTGCACCTGACCATCTAGATCGTAGTAAACAGGTGCTCAGGATTCTCACAGAGGCAGTTGCAGAGCCCCTCATGTAATGCAGGTTTTTACAGCTTGAGATCAAAGGTTACAAGTCTGCAGGATCTTTGGAGAGAGTTCAGGTGGGCTGGGACCAGGAGAGATGGGAAGCATCTGTGGAGAGCTGGCTGGAGTCCCTGATGAGATGGAATGCCCAGTAAAAGGCATTGGGAAGCTGATGGTGCCTCTGGAACTACAGCTGGTGCTTGAGGTGGAGGTCAAGGGGCCAGAGCTGAGTAAGACAGAGGTAATGGATCTTCTTCTGCAGCCAGAAGGACCAAAGGTTTTTCTAGGGTTGAAGGCTTAGGAAGGTGGAGGTATAGAGCTTCTGTTGACATTGGAGAGGGTAGCTTCTTTGTCCCTTCATCTAGGTGGCCGGGGTTTTTTTTTCTGTCAACAGTGGAGAGCCTTCCAGGATTGGAAGTTTAGTGGCAGCTCAAGCTAGTCTCTTTGTGGCAACCACTCCAGGGAGTGGGATGCCCAGGTTGGCGTGGGAAACTAGAACTTTTGCATGGCTTTCAATGCAAGCTTTTAGCCTTGGTGGTGAATTTTGAACAATTTGCAGCCAGGAGTCAATGTATGGAAACAGGGTGTCCAGGCTGTCCCGTGACAACTTGCCAGACAGCCCAGATCAATTTGGGATCAATTGACTCCTTGGATGGCAATCCAACTCCAAAAGTGGGCCAGTCCAATTGGCAAAATTTGTGCAGCTCCTGGGGTTTGAACTTCACTCCATAGTCTCTGGTAAACCTTTCCGTAAAATTCTTAATGAGGCAAGCTAAGGGAGTTTTGTTTCTAGTACCACACACAGTGATCCTCCCAGGGCACCAGACAACAATTAAACAAATAAACAAGATGACAATCACTTCATCCATCTCTGACCACTTCCTGCAATGGAGAATTTAGGGCTTGGAATAAGGCAGCTTGGTGCTCTCTTTCTTGTTACGGCCATGCAGGCCATAATAAGAACCCACAGACCTGCAAATTGTGACACATACTTCACTGCATGGGTGACACAGTGCTGAAGCTTCAGGTCAGAGCCATGATTCATTCATGCACTTTCACACACCAGGCACTCTACAACACAAATTATGTATGACTTCCTCCCAAAACCAGAGTGTATCTAACTACCAGAGGTTTCTTCTTTGGCTTTTTGAATAGTGCTTGGCCCTGCTGTTCAGAGGGTGATCAGCTGCCTCTTCTGCCTGGAAGGCAGGACATATCAATCCCTATACCTGATTGGTGAATGGCCATTCTTACCAGTCTGATGGGAGGAGTTCTGAGGCCCCTCCCAAGCTGGTGCCCTGTTCCAGTCAGATGATCTCAAACCAGAAGAAAAGTTTCCAGGGGTGCCAGGGGATGATGGAGATCTGCCCATGGCTTGGAGATGGGGAGGGGACACAAGGGTGTCTCTTCCTTGGAGTATGGAGCTTCCCAGCTGTGCTGGTTTGAAACGATGTATGCCCCCTAGAAAAGCCATGTCTTAATCTAAATCCCATTTTGTAAAGGCAGAATGATTCCTATTCAATACTATATGTTTGAAATTGTAATTAAATCATCTCCCTGGAGATGTGATTTACTCAACAGTGGTTGTTAAACTGGATTAGGTGATGACAGGTCTCCACCCAATTGGATGGGTTTTGATTAGTTTCTGAAGTCCTATAAAAGAGGAAACATTTTAGAGATAGGAGATTCGGAGAGAGCAGAGAATGCTGCAGCACAAAGAAACAGAGTCCATGGGCCAGTGACCTTTGGAGATGAAGAAGGAAAATGCCTCCTGGGGAGCTTCATGAAACCGGAAGCCAGGAGAGAAGAAGCTAGCAGATGATGCCGTGTTTGCCATGTGCCCTTCCAGATGAGAGAGGGACCCTGACTGTGTTTATTGTGTGCCTTTCTAGATGAGAGAGAAACTCTGACTGTGCTCGCCATGTGCCCTTCCACTTAGGAGAGAAACTCTGAACTTTATCGAACCAAGGTATCTTTCCCTGGATGCCTTAGGTTGGACATTTCTGTAGACTTGTTTTAGTTGGGACATTTTCTCAGCCTTAGAACTGTAAACTAGCAACTTATTAAATTCCCTCTTTTAAAAACCATTCTGTTTCTGGTATATTGCATTCCAGCAGCTAGCAAACTAGAACACCAGCCATGCACCAGAAATGAAGTTAAAGAGAGAGAGAGACTCTAAGCATGGCAGCCTCTGAGAAGTGGGCAAACTTTTATTGCCATGTCAGAGTTAGCGGACTCCTGTTTAAAGTATGAGGAGTGACTATTCCTTGTTTCCAGATTATATAGGCTAGCAAGCAAGGCAGGAGTTACTATGGGAATGGGCAATAAACACTGGAAAAATACAAAACAGAACTTTCAGGGTGGGAGGTATCATCTGGCCCTTAGTGGATTTCTTTGGTCTGAAATGCAGGCAGCCCTGGATGTAACTAGAGCAGGCATGGCAGACATTCTGTTTTGCTTCCTTCAAGAAAGCATGCAATTTATATACATTTGTGAGTACACAAATTCATAGAGTGATACACACAAATACACAGAGTGATATCCATAAATGCACAAAGTGATACATACAAATTGATAAAGTGATACACATAAATTCATAAAGTTATATAGCAATAATACTGAGGTATGAACTACCTCAAGAACAGAGACATGGATGTTTGGAGATACTTGGCACCCACCAGATGTTGCCATGAGATGTTAAGCAAGCCAGAATCTGGAGACAGCTAAGGGAAGCCAAGAGATGCAGGACAGCCCTGGAGAAGCAAAATGGAGCCATAGGAACATAGGCTGAAAGCAATGGAGCCCAGGAGCAAGGGACCAGCATGTGCCAGCCACTTGACTACTCAATTGACAGAGGTTCCTGACACATTGCCCATCCTTGAACTAAGGTATCTTTCCCTGGATGCCTTAGTTTGAACAATTTTATGGGCTTAGAACTTAAAATTTTATAGTTAAACTTATAATTTATTAAATTCCCCTTTTAAAAAGCCATTCCAGTTCTGTTATAGTGCATTCCATCAGCTTGCAAACTAACACATAAAGCATAATAACTAATCAAAAGGGATAAATCACACGATGATCTTGATTGATGCTGAAAAAGCATTCAACAAAATTCAACATCCTTTTGTGATAAAAACACTTCAAAAGGTAGGAATCAAATGTAACTTGCTTAGTATGATAAAGGGCATAGCCAGCATCATATTCAGTGGTGAAAGACTGAAAGTCTTTATTCTAAGATTGGGAATGAAACAAGGATGTCCTCTGGCACCACCATTATTCAACATTGTAGTAGAAGTTCTAGCTATAGCAATCAGGCAGGGAAAAGAAATAGAAGGCATTCAAATCAGACAGCAAGAAGTAAAACTTTCATTATTTGCAGATGACATGATGCTATTATACAAGCTAGATACTGAATGATGTAACTTGCATCCTGAGAAATCTATGACAAAGTTTCTTGGGCTAATAAAAATTCAGGAAAGTGGCAGGATATAAGATTAATGTGCAAAAATGAGTAATGTTTCTATACATAATGACCTGAGGACTAAATTTAGAAAAAAAAAATCCATTCAAAATAGCAACTAAAAGAATCAAGTATTTAGTAATAAATTTAACTAAGGATGTAAAGGACCTGTACATAGAAAACTACATAACATTGCTAAAAGAAAGCAAAGAAGATCTAAATAGGTGGAAAGGTATTCTTTGCTCATGGATAGGAAGGTTAAATGTAGTTAAGATGTCAATTCTACCCAAACTGATCTACAGATTCAACACAGTACCAATCAAAATTTCAACAACCTAGTTTGAGGACTTGGAAAAGCTAGTTACCAAATTCATCTGTAAGGGAAAGAGTCTTCAAATAGTTAAAAGTGTCCTAAGAAAGATGAATAAAGTGGAAGGATTAATATTTTCTGATTTCAAAGCTAATTATAAAGCCACAGTGGTCAAAACAACATGGGACCGGCACAAAGATAGAAGTATTGGCCAATGAAATTGAATTGAGAATTCAAAAATAGGCCACCAAATCTATGGTTGACTGATCTTGAACAAGGTCCCCAAATCCACTGAACTTGGCCAAAATAGTCATTTCAATAAATGAGCATGGGAAAACTGGATATCAATAGCAAAAAGATTGAAAGAGGACCCATACCTTACATCCTACATAAAAATAACTCAAAATGGATCAAAGACCTAAATATGAGCCAGTACAGTAAAACTCCTAGAAGGCAATATAAGGAAGCATGTTCAAGAGCTAGGGATAGGAAGTAGCTTCCTAAACATTACCCAAAGAACAAGCAATGAAAAAAAATGGACACATGAGTACTCCTCAAAATCAAATGCTTTTGTGCCTCTAAAGATTTTGTCAAATAGGTGAAGAGGGAGCCAACTCAGTGAGAGAAATTATTTGGAAATCACATATCAGATAAATGTTTGATAACCAGTATTCATAAAGAAATTATACAACTCAACAACAAAAGTACAAACAACCCAATTATAAAATGAGTTAAAAATATGAATAGGCATTTTTCCAAATACAGATGGCTAAAAAGCATAAGAAGAGATGCTAATTTTTATTATATATAAGGGAAATGCAGATCAAGACTATAATGAGATACCACCTCATACCTATAAGAACGGCTGCTATTAAACAAACAGGAAGCTACAAATGTTGGAGAGGATATGGAGAAATCATAAGAAGAAAAGAGGACACTTTTGCACTTCTGGGGGGAATGTATAATGGTTCAGCCACTGTGGAAAGCAATCTAGTGGTTCCTTAGAAAACTATATAGCAAGTTTTCCTATTGCCTGGTAATATCACTTCTTGGTATATATCCAGAAGAGCTGAAAGCAGTAACACAAACAGACATTTGAACACTGATATTCATAGCAGCATTACTCACAATCACCAAAAGATGTAAACAATCTAAGTGACCATCAACAGATGAGTGGATAAGCAAAATGTGGTTTATATATATAATGGAATGTAAGACAAAATGTCATTCTGAAGCACGTGACAGGATGGATGAACATTGAGGGCACAATGTTGAGTGAAATAAGCCAAACACAAAAGGATATATACTGTATGATTTCACTTTTATGACCATGGTAAAGGTAAAGTCAGAAGCTTATAATACAGAATATGGGGGATCTAGAGATACATGAAGCTAGAGATGGATGACAGTTAGTTAATGGGGTTGAACTTAATTGTAAAGGAATGCATAGAAGTGAAGGTAGTTTATTAGTGGGTCTACAAGCAATATTGCTATATTAAAGGTAAACATGACTGAAAGGGGTAGTGGACAGCCATCTATCCTGCCAATTATCACTACAAATATAAATAAGTTCTTGCATGAACAATTTCTAAGGCATGACTCTTGTACAAAGAATTTATAATATTATGGTATAGGGGGAAATCTACTATCGCATGCTATGGGCTATGTTTACAGGAAAGACATCAAAAGTATCACAACCATACCATGGGTAAATAATTGGGGGGGAGCAGGAACAAGAGTTAAGAGGAGATTTTGATTTTCTATTTAGTGAGGATGTGTTTTTTAGTTATTCTTCTCTTGTGAACAATTAAAATTGTCTAAAATTGAGAGCGCTGATGGACTGTTGACTTTGAATATTACACATGATGCCCTATGGGTGGAGATGGCTGAAGGATACACTAACTGAGAAGTAGAACTGTGGTGTATACATATGATCAAGTATTGTGCTGCTACAGAAAGAAGCAAACTTGTTAGGGATGCAACATTGTGAATGAATCCAGGGGATGTTATGTGATGGAAAACACGCCAGAAACAAAAAATCAAATATCGTATAGTCTCATTGAGAAAATACTTATAAGAAAATTGGAGCCTAGATTATAAGCTCTTATAGCAGTCACATTTAGTCCAGGGCAGTAATTGTTATTTCTAGATTTTGAAAGACTCTGCCATATATGTATGACCTGGTATTTCCCAGGAACTCTAGAACTGTGTGACACCTTAGGTGTGTGACACCTAAGGCACAAGAATAAAAGCTCTACCATTCTGAAGGTCAGCATTGCATTTACAACAACATGGGATATCACCCTCACAACATGGGATATCACTCTAAAGAATGAGCCTGGACCTGGGACTGTGGGATTGACAATGCCTCCTTGTAGGAAGAGAAAGTAGGGACAGAATTGTTAAAATAGAGTTGAGAGTCTACTCTTAAACGAGCTTCAGCTAGACATTGCTACTTATCAAAGTTTGCCAAACCCCAACCAAAGCCATTCCTGCCAACCTTAAAGAACACCTGAGCTTCTATAAAGGTTCCATGCACTATGATCACTTTCAAAGTGCATGGAACCTACAACCTACAACCTCCAGATGGGTTCCTAAACCAGATAAGTCCTGAAATCCAGAGGGGCCAGCCTCTCCAGAACAGCAACTAGTTTTATCCCCCATCCCATATTATTGACAGCCTGTCCAAAATATAAAAGTTAGAATGGGCATAGCCCAAATACTCCAAAAGATTGGAAGAAAGATCAGAGGAGAAGATGGAGTTATAACAGAGAAGGTAGGATTTAACCAATGAGTATGATTGCTGAATCATTATATTGATATTTCTTAGTCTCCAGTGTCTTGGAGCAGCTGGAAGTAAAAACCTAAAATTTTGGAATTATAATCCATACTAAACTCTGAAATCTGTTCTACAACTAATTGTTGCAGTGTAATTTGAAATTTATTGCTTTTGTATTTATGCTAATTTTTCACAATAATAAAGAAATATCAATATGATTCAGTAGTCATACGCATTTGTTAATCCTAAATTCTCTGGTATAACTCTTCCTTCTAACTCGATCCTTCTCCCAATCTTAAGTGATATTTGGGTTATGCCCATTCTAACTTTTTCATATTGGGTGTTGACAATGTGAGATAGAAGAGTGGAACTGGTTGATCTGTTTGGAGACACTGGTACCTCTCTCAGTTTCAGGACTTATCTGGCCTAGGAATGATCTGAAGGTTTTAGGTTTCTGGAAAGTAAACTTAATGCATGCAACTTCTCAGATAGAGCCCTCGGTGTTCTTGGGGTTAACAGGAATGATGTTGGTTGGGGTTTAGCAAATCAGAGCAATTAGCAATATTTAGCTGAACCTTGCATAAGAGTAGCCTCCAGAATAGTCTCTCAACTCTATTTAACTCTCTTAGCCACTGATACTTAATTCTGGTACATTCCTTTTCCCCCTTTTGTTCAGGAAAGCATTGTCAAACCCATGGCGCCAGGACCAGGCCCATCCTTGTGAGTCATGTCCCACATTGCTCACAAAAGGGGGAAAGCTGTTAATCTCTGGAGTGATTTTCTTTTTTTTTTCTTTTTTTTTTTATTAAAAAAGATTAACTAACACAACATTTAGAAATCATTCCATTCTACATATGCAATCAGTGATTCTTAATATCATCACATAGATGTATGATCATCATTTCTTAGTACATTTTCATTGATTTAGAAAAAGATACAGCAAGACAACAGAAAAAGAAATAAAATGATAATATAGAGAAAAAATAAAAATAAAAAATACAAAAAATATATAAAAAACAAAAAACAAACAAAAAAACTATAGCTCAGATGCTATACTAAAAATACTCCCTATTTTTATTCTTTCTGTAACTCTGAAATTGTAAACTTTTATACAATACATTTCAATCTATTTATATTTACAAATATAAATAATAAAATATCAATATCTTAATTCCTCTAGTTTTAACATTAAATATAAACATTGTACTCTTCATTTCAGCAATTATAGACAATATTTCTTGATTGCTCACTTTCATTTCTCCTTTTCCTCTTCCATTTATTTTTAGCTTCTTATAATTCTACTTTCATTTTCTCTACGTTAATAACATTTTCATTCTACTTTGTAATCACAATTAATTATTCTGAAAATTTCTAAAAACTTAAAAAGCAAAAAGCAATGTTTATATCATCATGACTATGAAAATATAATTTTGGCAGAACTAAATAATGTTTTCCCTCCATGTACCCTATTTTATAAATTCTGTGCAACTCAAAGGAGAATGTTCAAATAATTTCTCTCTTTTCTAACAATTTCAAAAAAAATTGCCAGATTTTAGTTTGATTCATATTTCCTACATAGAAATTTGAGTTTATTGCAGCCATGCTGTAATTTTAACATACAACCAACTTATTAATTTAACTATTTATTATATGAAATCAATTTCTTTCTTACAGACTCATGTGAAGTGTCATTCATTGTTTTCCACCTATAATCCCTTGTACTTTCCATTTCTATATAAAATAATCCAACTTCCTCCAACTATCAGTACTTTTGACTTCTGATAGCTTTCTTTGTCTTCAGAGCTTAAGAATGCTGGAGCATTAACCCCCTTTAGGAATATCATTCACCAAATAATGCCAGAAGTTGGTTAATAAATGCCCCAATTCTCTCAACCTAAAAATAAGACAACTTGCAGACACATTTTCACCCTAAGAATGTATGCAAGTTAATGAACCAGAACACTAACCTTATGCTTAATTGGGACAGTATCCTCATTATGAAACTTTTCTAATTTTTTGCATGTATTGAGTTATAGAATTCATTACTCATCTCAATATATCATTTGCACACTACATATTGCAAAAATTTCTCAAAATATATAGACTGTTTATGGTATAGTTTTATTTAATGTGCACACTGATAGAGATTTCATTGATTTTTAAATTTATTTTGCTAATTTTATTTTTTTAATTTTACAGTGATAATACCCAAATAGTCACAAAAACAGAGAGAATAGAGCAATTAACTCCCATGTGCCCAAAATTCAGCTTCAGCAATTACCAACATTTTCACAATTCAGATTCATCTCTCCTCCACCTTTTATTCCGCATTATTCTGAAAAATTGTGTAAATATATCAGGATAAGTGTCTGTCAAATAATGGCTATAAACTACCTATCCATAAGTGAATTATCATACCTAACATACTAACAAAATAAATACTTTCCTTAATATATCCAATCCATGAAAAAATGCCCAGTTATCTTTTTAAAAATTATAATCAATTTATTTGAATCAGAAGAAATGCAATATCCTGCATTGCACTAGATTGATATGTCTTTTAAGCACCTTTTTGCATATATGTTAATTCTCCCCATTTTTTATGTGATCTATTGTCAAACAGACCAAATCGTTTTCTCTGTAGAGTGCCCCACACTATGGATTTGGCTGATTGCATCCATTGTATTTTTATCATTTTCCTCTATCCAGTTTTTCTCTTTATGATATATTTGAGGGGGGAGTGCATGGCCCAGGAATTGAACCCAGGTCTCCTGCATGTAAGGTGAGCATTCTACCTACACTGAACTACCCATGCACCCCAGTTTTTCTCTTTAAAATATGAAGGATTGATTAAATTCATATATGATGGAAAGAAAGCCCCATAGATGATATTGTGTGCTTTTTGTTGAATTAAAATTGGAATTCACGTAATGTCTGATGTCCCACTTTCTAAGATTAATCAGTAGGTTTAACAGATATCAGTCTAATCCATCCAGTAGAAAGTAGACCAATATTTCACCTAATGATTTCAAAACTATTAATGATGATTCTGTAGATTTATATTTAACAAGAGATTGAAAAAGTAGTAATTTTCTAAATATGTTATTTTTTTAATCTGAAATTCTTGTATAAAGAAAGACTTTTTTTCATCATTGGTTTGATTATCTAGAAATACAAGTTCTTTCCCTTTATTTACCAACTTTAAAAAATAAATTGATATTATCGCAGTCTCCACCCAATGTGATATTGGTATTACTATTTTGAGATAAGATAGAACAAACAAACAATTATGTCCATATCTTAGGAATCACATTTTTAAAGTAAGAAAACAGAGACATAATATAACATTAAAGAAATTAAATAAGAACTCTGTAATTTTAAATGTAAATGTGAAATATTAATTTTAAAGCTCACAACAGTGACAGTTTTTACGGCTTTCATGATTACTGGCATGACAAACTTTTCCTGGATCTTCTTGCAAATTCATCACTCTAAACCTGGAATCAGCTTTTTCTTCAATAAGCCCTGATTCATTTCAGTAAGAAATCTTGTTTAGAGACCACAGAATTCTAACAATGTTTATTTCTACTGGGCTACTGTGAGTCCCAAGCCTTTTCAGTGTCCAAAGAAAGAAATGAGTTTTACCCAATGTGCTGGTTTGAAAGGATTTGTGTACCCTAGAAAAGCCATTATTTAATCCTAAACAATGTTGTGGGAGGAACTGTCTCTCTTAATCTCTATTTAGTTCTACAGGTTGAAAACTTGATTTGGTTATTTCCATGGAGATGTGACTAAATCAATGTGGGTATTAAACTTGATTAGATAGAGACATGTCTCCATCAATTCTATGTGGGTCTTGATTAGTTTACTGGAATCCTATAAAAGAAGAAACATTTTAGAGAAAGGAGATTCAGAGAGAGCCGAGCAGAGAAACACAGCTACGAGAAGCAGAGTCCACCAGCCAGCAACCTTTGGAAATGAAGAAGAAAAATGCCTCCTGAGAAGCTTCATGAAACAGGAAGCCAGGAGAGAAAGCTAGCAGATGATGCCATGTTCGCCACATGCCCTTCCAGATGAGAGAGAAACTCTGACTGTGTTCGCCGTGTGCCTTCTCACTTGAGAGATACCCTGAACTTCATCAGTCTTTCTTGAACCAAGGTATCTTTCCCTGGATGCCTTAGATTGGACATTTCTATAGACTTGTTTTAATCAGGACATTTTCTCAGCCTTAGAACTGTAAACTACAAACTTATTAAATTCCCCTTTTTAAAAGCCATTCTGTTTCTGTTATGTTGCATTCTGGCAGCTAGCAAAACTAGAACCCTACTAGGTAGCAAAATCTGTTCTAGTTTGCTTTGGCTTTTTTAAATGGGAGGCCTCCTGGTTAAGAAAAGAGAAGAAATTCCCTAGGTGGGGAAGTTTAGTAGTTTTATGGGTTTTTGTTGTTGTTGTTGTTGTTGTTTCAGTTTAAGGGATTTGCAAATACATACATATATATATAATACTCTAGGTTTTTTTTTAGTCTCACACAGAAGTTAAAAGTTTTAGAAAATAGATAATATTATATTTATTTTAGTCCTAACTAGATCAGCATCATTTACATGTTGCTGTATGAAACAATACTGACTTTCTGAGGCTTGGAAGTTACACAGATCCTTTAAGTTCTAGGGAACTATTAGGTTATACAAACAGCAAAGCATCTCAGAATTTAGAAATGGCAGTTAACACTTTGGAGTAAATGTCTTTAATGTAAGAGGTTACACTTTAAACTTTAATTTTTATAAGCATTTTAAATGAATTTACTTTTAGAAATAAAAACCTTTGACTGTTGTTTTATACTGAGGTTATTGATTACAAACCATAGCATAAGTTTTGTCTTGTTTTACCTTTACAAACTTAGGGTTAGGTTAATTAACAGATAGAACACAGTTTGTATAGTTGAATTGTTTCTTTTTTAAAGTTCGTTTGTTGAAAATGAAGTTTTGACTTACAGCTGGCCACCTGTGCTTTTAGAGAAGTCTTAGAGTAAAATAATGTTACTGACAAGCAAATTTGATTGTTCCCATGATTTGTAACTTTTAACATTTTACAGATAAGTATTAGGATAGAAACAATTTCTATATATATGTGAGTAATATTTCACCCATGCAAATTTCGCTAATAGAAGGAAAGAAAATTTTTTAAAAATTATTGTATACTTGTTAAACACTATTAAACTATTTTAGCCCTTTACTTACAAGGTGAGAGAACAAGTCTTTTGTAATGGTTTTCCTTTTAGAGTGAGAATATTTGCCTTCTGAAATAAAGGATGATAAGGTTAACATAAACATTAGCAAAGATATTCTGCTATGATATAAAATGTTTATTTTTTAGACAGAGTATTTAGATAATTAAGAAAAACTTTTTAAACTTTTCATTAAGAGCAGAGCAGCACTGACTACAACAGACAGAATTTATATTTATAAATTTTCTATCACTTCTTGTAGTCAGCAGTGACCACAAACAAAACTTACTTTCTTAAATTTTATACTCTACCAAGTTAATTTTTAACAGATGATGTCAAAGAGGCATTCTAATCTCAGGGACTGAAAGGTTTCATGGTCATTATGAACAAAAAGGTTTCACAATTAAGGTAGGATCACTAGATTAATCTTTGATCTCAGATGAATTTAAGGCTCTTAATAGAAGCATTTTAGCTACATTATTTTTTCAATAGGCATTTTGGTATTGAGAATATTGGGCTAATAACCTCAGTATCATTTTAATGTTGTCAAGTAAAATGAATTTCAAATAGATTTTCAAAATACGCTTTTCTTAGAGGGACACACTGTATTCTTTTCCTGTCTCAAGTAAATTTCTTTTTAACTTGTGGCACTTAAGGAGGAATTGGTTTTAAAATTCCATATTTTTGCATAAGCCTTATATGTAATCAAAAGAGGGGGTTTTAAACTCCTTTCAGCCAAGCTTTAGAGCTCTATCAGCTACTTCAGGTTCCAGACCCACCAGAAGACATTTGCTGGCAGGAATTTGGTGCCCCAGTCCCGGTTTTAGCCAATATAGATTATTTTTTATAGGTTTCATATATACTTTAATTCTTAAGGGGTTTATCTAACAAAGAAAGTTTCTTTCTCTTTAGAAAAAAAAATCACAATCCATCATCTTAAATATATAACTATATATTGTGCTTATTCTCTCCCTCCTTATTGGTATGAAGACATCAAGTAGGCCTTAAACTAAGAGGTAGAATGCGAGTTGCACACTTTTTGTAAATAGAGCAGTCACATAACAGCACAAATCAGCTGTATTAGGAATTCAGAACTCTTAAAATACACATTTTAAAACCAATGGTAAAACATAAGCTGAATCCTGGAATTCTATTCCTATATTCTATTTCCAGATATATTAATAGTGAGAACTATAATAATAGTTATTATTATACTATTACTACTATTATCGGGGTTTTTTTCTACTAAGATAAGATGCCCAGGAAAAGAAAATAATTATGTGTGCAAGTGAGGCACTATGGAAAATTCCCTGGAGTAGAAAATTGGCTGTTTCAAAACTTTTTCCAACAAAAAAACTCTTGCCAATAAGTTCTTCCTAAAGAAAGACCCACCCCCCCAGCTCTGAAAATGTAATTTAAGTATTTATTCTCAGTCTCAAACAAGATTAACAAGAACTTGTCTTTGAATTTATTTCCTAAGGATGCTTAGTTCTTAGAATACAAAGATAATGAATGCTAATTGAAAAACAACAAAGATGTATTAAACAGAAAAGCTTTGTAACTTTCTAAACAAATGCCTACCAGGGGACATTCCAGACATTGCAAACGTAGGTAAAAACAAAGAAGTTATATTATCACGGTCTATCTTAAGATGTTATTTAAAGAGATCCAGGATATTTGTATTAAATATACAAAAACATACATTATCTTTTATTACGTCTTCAAATTCATATATGGATTTACAATTTCTGTACGATTCACATGATTTAGGTCTCCCTTGATCTAGTTTAACAATATCTTAATTAGAGGGCCTCATTATGTTAATCAAACTGAGAAGGAGGAATTTTGATTTGGGGACAGTTCCCCAAATTACAATAGTAACTTTGATGCTTCAAATATGATATTAGAATTTTGCAATTATGAATATTCCATTTCATAGCTGTGTTAAATATATTTGACATGACAGGCAATGTGTTTTCATTATTTTGGCTAGAAAAATTGAGTAAAAATAAATACTTAGTTTTCTGAGTCGGCTAGCACCTAAGTGGAGCCAGTAGGGGGGAAGGGAGGAAGAAGGGGAGCTTGTCCTGGAGATGGAGTACGTGACTCCCACCTTCTCATCACCTTCCAGTCACCTACTGGGTTATTTTGTTAGGAACCTTCCCTGGATACCGACATAGATGTGTCAAGCTGCAAATGCCCCACTGAGAGTACGCTATGTTGGATTGAGCTGGCTTTCTCCCTCCTTATTCCTGTGCCTTCCTTCATTTTTCCACTTAAGATATTTGACTTCGTTATGGGTCAGTAATTCCTAAATGAAGACCCATTGTATATTGTGAGGACTACTTTATCTTAACTCCTCTAGTACCATCATTGTCCCATTAATTTGCTGTTTATGCATAGTCAATATTGCTTTTTTTTTTATTACTGATTTTCATTTAGGGAAGTTGTTCAGAGAAAAGGCTTTGTAGTCAGATGTCCCTGAGTTCAAAGCCTGCCTCTGCCACATATTAGATCTGTGAGACTGGACAAATTGTTTAAACTCTGCTACTGTTTCCTTATGGGTAAAATTGTGGTAGTAATACTGGTGAAAATGTGTGCGCTGTGGTCCAGTTAAGATAGTATTATGATATTTGACCAGAACCACAAGCCTGAATTCTACCTTACATAGTCATCTCTGCTCACAAAGTTCTCAAAGCTCTTTATGCACAAACTTTGCTGAGACTTTGAACCCAGACACCAGTGCAGAACCTTGTATTTTAGGCTGGAAGTTTTAGGGATTTATCCTTTTTAACCTAACACAAAGCAGGGCAGAGCCATTCCTTGTATTACCACCCCAAAGTCTGAATTTCATGTTAAACCAGCATTTCACTGGGGGTGTAGTGGAGGGTACCGCTCAGGGTAAAGGACTGAGAAACGCAAAGCCTGTACTAAAGGTGCAATGACACCAACTTAAACTACTGTCCAAGGCCTACTCCCCAGTGAGAGTGGAAAGAAAATATTGATAGCAGTTACTGTTTCTGCATAGTGTGCAATTCTTTATACAGTAGGACTGAGGTTCAGTATGAAGATGTGAAATTTGACTGGTGCAGATCTGGACACTTCCTTCTTGAGATGGGGTAAATTGACCTTGGTCCTGACTAAATTGTAAGGAATGACTGAAATGAGGATTGACAAAGAAGAAGAGAAGAGACTTGGAGGTCTTCTTATAAGCTAGCAAATGTCTTCATCACTGGTTCATTGTAAAGTTTGAATGAAATGTGTGTAAAGTCCAGACAAGAATGCTGAAAATAGACCCAGCTGTTATAAATAGGAAGTGGCATAAATATTTGGTAAATTGACCACATCGTTCTGTTAAATTGTCTTGTTCTATCTTCCTTCCCTTTACCTTCCCTGCAGGAGACCTGGTTTTAGGCTGCAGGAGGTCACTGCATTTTACCCTCTTTAGAAGCATTTCCCTTTGAACCTTGTGCAATCAGTGCATAATGGTAAAATGATCTGTATCATTGCTTTGAAAAGCTCAGAACCATTCTAATTGCCTAGCAGGAGAGAGGGTCTGTGCAGAGGGCTTGATCACTGAGATGAGCTGTTACAAAAAGGGTTACATATATCCTAGTTCTGTTGGTTCTTTCAAAATCAAAAAGTCTGACAATGCACCCTAGGGAAGCAGCTGTGCTGTGCTTTTCAGGCAGATGAGCTTAATGCTTGCCATAGCAGTGATTTGAGACACACTGACATTCTGGAAATGAGATTGTTTTTAAAAGTACAGTCTCTTGTTATCTGTCTCTTTTCTTCCACAGAATAGCAGGAAAAGATGCTCTCTTTGAAAGGGGATTTAGATGTTTATGTCATTTAACATGTTTGGAAATGCAGCACTAACCCCACAGATGCTCATCATTTCCTACTAACTATTGTCCCTGCAGTTCTGAAAAAGGACAACTGAATCTGATTCTCCCATGATACGGATTTTCCCTGGACCTGGAGAGACCACAGGAAATATGAGGAATCATAAACAATTTCTCATTTCTTTTATTATTTTCTATAATGCATAATTTCATTTTAATATAGTAGCATAAATATTTGATTGAACATTAGTAATGATCTCTAAGAATGCTGAAGAAAATATGTAGTTTAAAGAAAGATTGAGAGAAGTATAAAATATAAGCATAAAAAGATACCTTAGACACTGAATCCTCTTACTGTCATTTATAAATCACCCCTTCAAAGAATTTTGTTTTCCTTTCTATTTCTAGTAAAAATTTGACTTTCTCTCATTTCAGGCATTGGAAAAATGTAAATCTCACAACAGTTAGTCACTCTTAGTTTGTGTTTTAAAAGTTCACTGGCACTCAGCTGCTTGCTGAAAAATGGAGCGGTCATTAATGTCAGGGTTTCTTACTAGTTTTCCTGCTCACTTAATTAGTCGGCCTTGTTATGAAAGAGGAATTAATCTCATATTTATCACTCTTCATTGCCCATATTTCTCAATTTTTCCAAAACAGAAAATATATTCCACTTATTTCTTGATCTGTATAAAGTCTGTATTTTGTTCCATTATAATTTATTGCTATTCAGAAAAAAGTTCTTAACATTCAACTTGGTAATTTTATTTATTTATTTTTTCGCATGGGCAGGCACCGAGAATTATCGAACCTGGGTCTTCATCAGGGCAGCCAAGAATTCTGCAACTGAGCTACTGTCATGCCACTCTCAATTTGGTTATTAATTCGATAAACTACCTCCTACCCTTTTTCATCAATATTCAACTGATATTCCATTACTTCTTTTCTAGGTTCATCAGTCTATCATTCTCCTCAAACTAACCTATTTATAAGAAGTAATTACTTGTCTATAAATATTTCCAACACCTTTGTATATCACCTCATTAAATTAATTCATGGTTTCTCCCAATGATAATAAATAAACATATTTATTCTTTCATCACATGAGGCTAATTATTTTCTTTCATAAAATCAATTTTTCCATTTAAATGTAGTTAAATGACAGTCTCAATTATCAAAAATGCTTTAGGGTAGATGTTACATTATTTTCTTACTTTCTAAAAATTAAAGATTAGAAAAGAGTGAATGCTTTCCTTCCAGCTATGAAGAATTTTAAAGACCATCTGAATGCTCAGAAGACATTTAGGGAACAGTAGATTGATGTAGATGTCCTAAAAAGAGGACAAAACACATGTAACATTGTTGTCTCTCTTTGGAGTCTAAAAAATAAAGGCATGAATCTTAAAACCTTTGGCCAAGATCATACATGAATTCTTTAAGATAGCTTTGATAGCTGAAATAATTGCTTGTGTATCTTATTTTGACAACTTTTATGAGTCTTATGTAGATACTGAAAAGATATTTTAGATAAATATTAAGACTGTGAACTGAATAAATGGCTAAGGTAGCATATATTTTTAGGTAAGTAATCCATAATAAGATTCTGTATTGTAAATTGTTACAAAGATATCTTCTCCAAAGTTGAATTGTGTGAGAGTTTTTAAAACTATTGGCACCAAGAACTGAATAAGCTTTATACAAGCATCCAAAAATTATACAATTTTTAAGTGTTACTTAGCCAGTTTTTGAAATGTATTAGCTATTAAAATGCATATTTTAGTTAATAAAATAGCTGTGGATCAGCAAAATAGAGAGGTAGGGTAAGTGGGATGTGAAGACAGAGATAAAAGAAAATGAGAAAGAAATGGAGAAAGGTGATAGCTCCATAAGTGCTACAAGCTATACAACAAACTAGTCGGAAGTTTACCCAGAGAACTAGGAAAAGAGACATCTAAGAAGAGACCTACTGGGTCAGAACAAATCTCAAAGACAGGTCTAAAGGATTATTCCTCAAAGGGGTCTGAATTTAACTGGATTAGATTGAGGAGAAATATTAAAAAAAAAAAAAAAAAAAGAACAATCAACCAGCAATTAACAGAGGTCAACAGCTGGACAAATAGCATAACATGACTATCAGGGAGAAAAGTAAGTTAAACAGATTTCTGAAAAAATCATTATCATTCCGATATGACTAGTACATACCCATGTCTGTGCTCTCTGTGAAGCCACATCAGAGACTACACATCGTGGGGCAAATAGATTTCACAAAAGAACCCAGAGAAAATAATATGCAAATAAGAAAGCAAACAAGAAGCACCAGATGGGGATGGGGGTCAATATCTTTATTTGACATAATATATTACCTAAAATGTAATATTTGGTAATGGAATTACCAAAAAATTATGATATGCATAAAACCAGGAAAGTGTGACCCATACAAGTGAAAGAAAAACATGCAACAGAAATGGCCCATTGAGACTGACCAGACATTGGATTTAATGAAAAAATATTTGAAAACAAGTATTACAAATATGTTCAGAGCACTAAAGGAAACCATATTTAAAGAAGCTAAGGTTTTAGGACACTGAGTATAAAAAGAATGTTAATAAAGATATAGAAATTATAAAACAAAACAGAAGGGAAATTCTGGGGTTTAAAGTACAATAGCTAAAATGAATTCATTAGAGGAGTTGACAGCAGATTTGTGCTCTCAGAAAAAAAAATCAACAAATTTGTAGATAGATTAAAATAGAGATTATCTCTGATAAAGACAGACTTCTGAAAAGCATATTTGAAAATTGTGGATAAAAATGAACACAGCTTCAGAGAAATATGAGAATATTTCTCATATTTCATTTTAGGTAATATATTATGTCAAATAAAGATATTAAACTTCATCCCCATCTGGCGCTTCTTGTTTGCTTTCTTATTTGCATATTATTTTCTCTGGGCTCTTTTGTGAAATCTATTTGCCTCACGATGTGTTAAATGCACCAACATACAAGCAATAGGGGAGAGAGAGAGGAGCAGAGAAAACACTCAAAGAAGCACTGGTTGAAAACTTCTTAATCGATTTAGAAAGCAACTGTATTTGCACTGTTTCACTTATAACATACAGAAATGTAATATATTGGACAATAACAGGCAGGTGCACACAAACCTAAATTACTATAAGAAAATGACAATAGATGGTACTTCAAATACACAGGATCAAATAAAAAGAATAAGAAATGGTAAATAAGATTATTTAATATAAAAAATTCTGTGAATATATATTCTCTCAGATTTGTTAAAGACATATAATTATATAAAGTAATAATTATACTAATGTATAGTTGGGTTTGTTAGATACATAAATGTTATATAGCATAAAAAGAGGGAAGAGAGAATAGAGCTATGAACAAGCAATTTTCTATTATGTCACATAATCAAGTTAGTATAATCCAAAGTAGATTCTGAAAAGACATATGTGGTAAGCCTTAGATCAAACATTGAAAAAACAACTCAAAAAGTAGAGTTAAAAGACATTTTAGAAATCAAATGTTTCACTAGAGAATATTCATTTAATTCAAAAGAAAGCAGCAAAAGTAGAATAGAAGAAAGACAAGAGATGTATAGAAAACTAATGTAAAATGGACATGTAAATCTAACTATAGCATAAAAACTTTAATGGGAATAGAGTAGGACTCTAAACAAAAAGCAGAGATTGTGAGATTAACAAAAATAAGATCCAACTATATATTATCTATGCGATATGCACTGTAGATTTAAAGAATAAATAAGATGGAAGTAAAAAGATGGAAAAAGATGTACATGCAAACATCAACCATAAGATATTTGGAGTGTCTATGCTAAGATTAGAAAAATAACAGAAAATGTTACTTGGGGTATAGAAGGATGTTTGATAATAATAACAAGGCCAAGCCATTGAGAAGATAGAATAATTTTTAAAAATGTATATATATTCTAATCACAGAGCCACAATGTATATGGAAAAAGAATGAAATAGGAAATAGACCATTAAAAAATAGGGTTGGAGGGGGTGCAAAGATAGTTCAGTGGCAAAATTCTCACCTTCCATGTGGGAAACATGGGTTTGATTCTTGGCCCATGCACTTTCCAAACAACCAAGCAAGCAAGCAAACAAAGAACCAAACAAACAAAAAATTCAACAAATGGTGCTATAATAAGGGAATACTCACGTGGAAAAAGAATGAAATATGACCCCTGCTATACAGCATACAAAAAATAAATAAAAATAAAAATAATGATTGGAGACTTGACTATCCCTTTTTTCAATAATAGGTAGAACAACTAGACATAAAATCAACTAGGAAGACTTGACTAAAATTATGAACCAGCAAGATCTATTTGATTTACAAAACCCTGTACCCGGAACAGCAGGATACACATTCTTTTCATATGCCATAGACATTAATCTCTATAGAACATATTTTAGGTAATAAAAAAGCCTCAATAAATTAAAAGATTGAAATCATAAAAGCATATTGTTGACCACAATGTAGTGAAGTTAGGAAACCATAAAAGTAAGAAACTTGGAAAATTGACAAGTATGCAGAAGTTAAAAAATAAACTTCCAAATGATCAGTGCATAATGAAGAAATCACAAGGAAAACTACACTACAGTTCTAGGCAAATGAAAACAAAAGTACAACATAGCACAATTTATGGGTGCAGCTGAAGCACTGTATTAAGAAATTTATACATACAAATACCTATGTTGAAAATGAATAAAGATCTTCCTAAATAACATAATCTTCTACTGAAAGGTCTAGAAGAAGAACAAACTAAACTAAAAGTAAGCAGAAAGAAAGAAATAATAGATTTTAGAGTACAAATAAATAAAATAGAGAACAAAAAGATAGTAGAGAAATAAATAAAACCAAAGCTGAAGTCCGAATGAAAGAGGGGCATCACTACAGACTTTACATAAATGAGAAAAATTATAAGGGAATACTAAGAACAATTGTATGCCCACAAATTAGGTAACAGAAGAAACAGACGAATGTCTAGAAAAACACAAACTACTGAAACTAACTTAAGAAGAAATAGAAACACAGAATGGTCATAACAAGTAAGGAATTTGAATTACTAACTTTAAAACTTCTCAAAAAGAAAGACTCAGGTCAGGGTGGATTCACTAGTTAATTCTATCCATTATTTAAATAAGAAGTCAATCTTCCACCAACTCTTCTGAAAAATAGAAGAGGAGGAAAACCTTCCTAACTCATTCTATGAGACCAATATCACCAGGATAGTAAAACCAAAAGATGCCATCACAAGAATATGATGTCTCTGATTAACATGGATGGATGCAAATATCCTCAGTATAATACTATCAAACCAAATCTAGAAATATATTAAATGAAATACATCATGACCAAGTGAAATTCTTTCCAGGAATGCAAAGTAGGTTCAACATCCGAAAATAAATTAACATAATATACCACATCAATAGAATAAAAGAGAGAATATTATCATATCAAAGGACTCAGAAGAAACTTTTGACAGATCTAACAGTTCTTTGTGGTGAAAAACCTCAATAAACTAAGAATAGAAAGGGACTTAATCTCAATTTGATAAAAAGCATCTCTGAGAAACTAGCAGCTAACATCATACTTAGTGGCCCAAGAATGAATTTCTTTCCTTCAGGAACCTTGTGGTACTTGCATAGGGATAGACCTGTAGATCAATGCAATAGAATTAAGAATCCAGAAATAAATTCCCACATTTACAGCCAAATGATTTTTGACAAAGGTGCCAGAAAAAAGTAAATGGAAAATTAGTAGTCTTTCAACAAACGGTGTTAGAGTATCTGGATAATTGCATAAATAAACGGAAATTGAACTACTTTTTCCATACACAAAAATTAACTCAAGATGGATTGTAGATTTAAGAGCTAAAACTATAATATTCTTTAAGAAGTATAGGAATAAATTTTCATAAACCTGAGCTAAATAAAGCCTTCTTAAATATGACACCAAAAATACAAGTGGAAATTCTTTGGGATATATAACTAGAAATGGGAATTTTGGATCATATGGCAATTCTGTACCTTCTGCAGAGCCATCAAAATGCTTTCCACAGCAGCTAGACCATTTTGCATTCCCACCAAAAATGAACAAGTGTTCCTATCTCTCCACATTCTTTCCAACACTTTTTGTTTTCCATTTTTTAATAGTAGCCATTCTAGAGAAATGTTATCTCATTGTGGTTTTAATTTGCATACCCTTAATAGCTAATGATAGTAAACATCTTTTCATGTGCTTTTTGAGCACCTATATATCTTCTTTGAAGAAATGTCTATTCAAGATATTCGTCCATTTTTCAATATGGTTGTTTCCATTTTTGTTGAGTTGTAGGATTGTTTAATATATTATGGATATTAAACTTTATTAGATATGTGGTTTCTAATTATTTTCTCCCATTCTATAGTTTTCTTTTCACTTTCATGTTGAAGACCTTGATATGCAAAAATTTTAATTTGGATATAGTCAAATTATCTATTCTTTTCATTGTTCATACTTTTGGTGTAAAGTCTAAGAAACCATTTATAATGCAAGGTTCTGAAGATGTTTCTCTTTCTTTACAGGGAATTTTATCATTTGGGTTCTAATATTTAAGTCTTTGTTCCATTTTAGCTCTTTTTTTTAATACATTGTAAAGGAGGAGGTCATGTTTTTTTTTTTATACATGGATATCTAGTTTTTCAGTACCATATGTTGAAGAGAATGTCCTTTCTCAATTGAGTGAACTTGACATCCTTGTCAAAAATCAATTGGCTATATATCTGAGGGTTTTTTTTTTAATGAAATCTCAATTTGATGACTTCAGTCTATTTGTCAGTCCTTTTGCCAGTTCTTGCTCTTTTGATAACTGTAGCTTTGTAATAAGCTTTAAAATAAGGAATTATGAGCCCTCCAACTTCATTCTTTTTCAAGATGTAATAACAGCAGGGGCTTAAACAGATATTTGTACACAATGTTCAAGTGGCATTCAAAATTTTTTCCATTTCAAAAAAATGGAAACAATACATGCATCTATTAATAGATGAATGTATAAATGAAATGGGATATATAAATACAATTTAATATTATTCAGCTGTAACGAGGAATAAAGTTCTGATACCTGTGACAACATGGAAGAACATAAGATATAATGTTGAGTGAAATAAGCCAGATACAAAAGGACAAATATTGTTTGGTCTCACTGGGATGAAATAATCAATGTAAGCAAATTCATGAAGTTAGAAGCTATAATACAAGTGGGTTTAGGGAATGGGGAGTAATTCTTAATTGGATACAGTGATTCTGTTTGGGGTGATGGGCAATGTTCTGTTCTAGGGATGGCTGTGATGGTAGAACAACATTGTAAACATAATTAACAACACTGAATTATATATTTCAATGTTGTTAAAAGGGGAAATTATAGATTTTATATATGTTACTAGAATAACATTTCTTAAAAATTCATAGGACTATACGGCACAAATGGTGAGCTCTAATGTAAACAATGACTACAGTTCACAGGACAATTATTCTTTCATCAGTTGTAACAAAATTACCACAGTAGTGAAAACTTAATAATGGATGGGGGTGTACATGACAACTCTGTATTTTCTGCATGATTTATTTGTAAGCCCATAACTTTCTCTAATAAAAAAATTAAACATGAAAAAGTGTAATGAAAAAAGTAGATTAATTAGAATTCATCACAATTAAAACATTTGTGCTGCAAAGACACCCTTAATAATGTGAACTAACACACAGAATGCAGGAAATTATTTTCAAATACTCCTATTAAGGGACTTGTTTCAGTAATAAATAAAAATGCTTATCATTCAATAATAAAAAAAACAGCCCAATTAAAAATTGGGCAAGTGGTCTAAAGAGACATTTTTTTCAAACAAGTTATGGAAATGGCCAGTAAGTACATGCAAATAAATTTAACATCTTTAACCATCAGGGACATGCAAATAAACACCCCGATGAGATTCTACTTTACACTCAGTAGACGGATGTGATCAAAATGACTGATGATAAGAAGTGTTTGGGAGAAATTGGAACACTCGAACGTTGCAGGTGTGGTTGTAAACAGGTACAGCCATTTTTGAAGTTCTTCAAAAATGTAAACATAGATTTACCATATAATCCAACAAATCTACTCCTAGTCATTTACCTGAGAGAAATGAAATCATATCCATACAGAAACTTTAATATGACAGTTTATAAAAGTTCATAATGGTAAAAAGTAGAAACAACCTAAATGTCCATCAGCAGATGAATGGATAAACAAAATGTTGTTTATCAATACAATGGGATATGATACAACCATAAAAATTGTGAAAAGTAAGTGAAATTTAAGGGGGCAGATATTGTAACTCTGCATATTCTGCATAATTTTTCTGTAAACCTACACCTTCTGTAGTTAAAAAATAATTAATTAAAAAATAAGTAGTGCAGGGGAAAAAGACTCAGGAGGGTCGGTGTTGGACAGCGTTTGCAGGCTACAATTTCAAGTATGGTGATATGGATAGGCCTCATTTAAAAGGTGATATTTGCACACAGACTTGCTGGCAGTAGAGTAGTTGTCCTTGTGGCTCTCGGGGGCAAGAATATTTCAGTCAGAGTAACAGCCAAAACAAATGCCCTGATATTTGATGATCCAGTGAGATACGACAGCCAGAAGTAGTAGAAAGTGGAATAAATAGGTGGAGAGGAGTAGGAGTTGGGGAATCTGGTTATGCGGGCCCTTGCAGAGTTTGGCTTTTTCTTCAAGTGCAATGGAGAGACATGGCAGAGTTTTGAGAAGAGAAAGAGCTATGACCCAACTTACAGTTTAAAAGCATCACTGTTTCAATTTGCTAAAGTTGTGAGAATACAATATATCAGAAATAGGTTGGCTTTTACAACGGGGATTTATTAGTTTACAAATTTACAGTTCTAAGGCCATGAAAATGTCTAAATTAAGGTATCAAGAGAAAAATACCTTCTCTGAAGAAAGGCCACTGACATCCAGGGTTCCTCTGTCTCATCAGAAGGTACATGGCTGGAATCTGTAGCTCCTTTCACTCATTGTTTTCAGCTTCTGATCCCAGTGGCTTTCTCTCTGAGTATCTGTGGGACCCTCTTAGCAGCACCAGGGCTATTTTCCATCTGTGAGCTTTCTCTCCAGGTATTTCTTCCTCAACTCTCAACTTCTCTGGGTGTTTCTCTGTCTTTTATTCTCCCACAGAGGACACTCCAGTAAAGGGTTAACACCCACCTAGAGTTGAAACAACCTAATAAAAGTTCCTACCCATAATAGGCCTGTCCCCACAAGAATGGATTAAAAAAACATAACTTTTATGAGCTACATAACAGCTTGAAACCAGCACAATCATTCTGGCTGTTGTGTTAAGAATGTACCAGGTCAAGAATATTTGTAGTAAGTCCACTTGGAAGGTTACTGCATGAATCCAGACTCACTTTGGTAGCTTGGAGTAAGATGGTTCAGTGGTGATAGTGGGAAATGACCCAATTCCGCACATACCTGAGGTTAGAGTCAATTGGGTTTTATAATAAAACCAGTGTGGGTTAAGTAAGAGAGAAGTAAGGGGTGATTCTAAAGTTTTACAGGTTACTTAAGCAAATGAACACCAAAGCAGATGGTTATCATGTAGTTCTATTTTAAAATATATAAATAGGGTATAGGGAGTTGGTAAATTGAAATGATACTTAGTTCAGGGACGAACCACTAGAAGAGATATTATTTGAACTGACTTGGTAAACTGTATAGTAAGATGTTAGGTCAGGAAAGTATGGGATGAAAATAATTAAGATCATAGAGAGTGTAGCAAGCACAAAGACAGAAAAGAACAAGAAATATAGATGGAGAATTGATGAGAGATGAGGACAAAGTAGATAGGAGAAAGTTATGCATAATTTTATGCACTACATAAAACCTTTTGAGCTTTCTGCTGAATGTTGGGCATAGTAATGAAGAGTACTGAGCAGTGGTGTCACAATTATTTAATAAAAAGGATAATTTTGGAAATACTGCGTTGGATATCTTGAAGGGAGTTATATTGAAGGGAGATTGATTATTAGGTGAGGGTGAGGGAATATCACTGGGTGTCATCATCTGACAGAGGCAATGAATGTAAACAAGTTTGGAGAAGAAGATGATGAGTTCAGTTTGAACAAATTCAGATTATAGTATATCCATTTGGAAATGATTGAAAGAGTTGAATATAAGAGGTGATAGCTAAAGCCACTTGTTTGGATGACATCCCCTAAAAAGAGAATGACACATAGGCTTGAGAACACAGACCAAGATTTTTAAGGAGAATCTGAGGTGTCCTTAATACAACATAGATGGGAAGAGATGAAGGAGCTCCAGGAAAGAGGAGTGTCATAGAAAGGAGAGAATTTTAAAAATGAGGGGTAGTCAATACTGCCAAATGCTCCAAACATTAGAAAATGAAGCCAAAAATATTCCATAGTATTGGAAATATGTATATCATCAGAGAAAACCCAAACATATTGTGGTTTAGGATTCCAGAAGAGAAAGACAAAGAATATGGAGACTTTTAAACAAGAGGTATTAAAGGTAGTATCATGGAAAAAAGCTTAAAATAAGCTCAAAAATCAACAAATGTTTCAACATTTACAACTCTAGATAAGTTCTATTAATCAGTTTTTTTCATAAACATATGTCTCATTTCTTTAATCTTTGCCTCTAAGAATAACTTCTCTCTGTTTTTCAATAGATTAGTTTAAATGTGCTTCTATTTTAATCAAAATGTATGTTGATACAGTCAGAACCTGGTATTTATTTTCCTGACTTTGTATATTAATTCCTATGGAAGAGATATTCTTTCCACCCACTCTGTGATGTTGCTTTATTGTGCGTGGCAAAAACCTAATTTGAGGAGCAGCTGCCACATTTAATCAATGTTTATGAATAAAAGTAAAAACAATCTCAATTCAAAAGCTAACACTAGTCATTTCAAACCCTATCAAATCGGTATCAGACATAATAGGAAACTCTCCACAGCCACAGGCCCCTTTAATTTCAAATCATGGCTACTTACTTGCAAATAATGTCATTAGGTATAAAGCGTAGGGTAAAAAAGGTGAATGGTTCCAAATCACTCATTTTCTTCTCAGAAAGTCAGCTCAAAATAAAATTCCCTGCAAATGCTGGGTCAGAAAGGCCACATTCTATACAACAATCGAGAACTATATTTGATACTATGGACCTACTAATTGGTAGTCCACCTAATGCACTTGTTTTCTTGCTTTTTAAATTACACCTCCACTTGTCTTTTTTTGTATTTGCTAGTATAATTTTTCTAAAAGTGAATAATTTTAAGAATAGCCATTGGAACGTGTGAAAACTAAATATCCTTACTACTTGCTTAACGTGGGCTTGGCCCAAGTTCACATTCTACATGACAAAATGATAATGGATGTGTGCAGTACAAAACAGTACACTGAAATCAAATCTGACCTAACTTTAAAAAGTGTGAGAGAGAAAACTTTGTCAGAAAGCGCAAAAATATCAAATTTCCATAAACAGACTTGACTTATGATAGACTTTCATAAATCCAAGTAATCCCTGTCTGATAATACCTGAAATGATGAAAACAAACATCTACTGTAAATGTTGGTAAAAGAACTTTTTTAGGTAAAAATGGTCTTTGTATAACGTGCAAAGCTACCATCTTAGACAAATGGTTGTCCTCTACCTCTTAAAATTATAGTCATTTCATCATGTATATGCTTTCAGACATTTATTTATTCCACTTGACTGTGAAATAAAGAACATAGAACAGAATCATTGAGATTTGTTCTCTCTTACTGTTATGAACACCTTGTCCTTTCACTTGTTTATTCTTTCAAGTCTACAATGCATTTCGTGCAACTACCTCATATCTGTGCTTGGATTTTACTCTCCAGCATTTTCCTAAAGCCTTCCTCTGGTGCTTTCCCATCAGGCTTATCAGGGTAGATATTTGTGAGTTAGGGCCGTGTTAAAGACAATGTAAGATATTTTTGCAGCAAGCCAAAAGCTACATGGTCAATTCACAGCCTTTTATTATTCCCAATCCTAGAGCCACTGTACTTTGCCCTGACTTGGTTGATAGGTTTGGATTCTACAGGTCTAACAGTAGCAAACCAAAGTCCAGAGAAATACTAACCTTAACCTCAGATTAAACATAGAACTGTTATTCTCTACATGACCTCCATCACCAAACAAACTATCTATTCCTGATCCCAGTATCCTCCTTCATCATTCATTTCATGTGCACAAATACTTCATTTGTTCAGCCATTATTTACTGAATGACAATTTTGAACCTGACTTTATTTTCATGCTAAGACCATTGTTTCAGTTTCCTACAATGGGTTTTCTTAAATAACAGGAATTTATTGACCCATGGTTTTGAGACAAGGAGAAGTCCAAAATCATAGCATTGGACTGTGGTATTCTGGGGCTGTCTGTTGATTCATGATCCTTGGTTTTTCTGTCACATGGCAATGCACATGGAAATATATTTTCCTTTTTATTCTGGGTCCCATTGATTTCCACCTTCTTGCTTCTCTATTGGCTTTTTTTGGGGGGGGCAGGGTTGCATGGTCTTGGAACATCTATTGGCTTTTTTTTTCCTTCTGATTTTAACTCTGTTAATGAATGACTCCAGTAAAAAAGGATTAAAGCCAAACCTGATTCAGTTGGGCCACACCCAAAGGAAAGCAACATCTTGAAGAGACCTTATTTATAATGGGTGCACACCCACACACCCAGAACATGTTTAAGCTGGGATGCACAATTCAAATCACATCAACTATAGTAGTGAACAAAATACCTATAACCTCTTACTTACAACACAATAAGAAAGACTCACAACACAGTAAGAAAAACAGACAATTAGTCCTGCCTTATAATGAAGAGGCTCATAGTTAGAGATATGGTGAATTCTATGTTCTGTGCCCCTATTATAGCCACAGGCCAAGGACTACTACCTGTGCGTTTGCAGGGAGGTCAGTTTCCCTCCATGGATATTTGGTGTCTAAACATTTCAATCCCTTAGAGTTTATTTTCCCCTGTGGGTCGATTCTTAAGGTCTTGAATGTTTAAATTCCAGGTAAACATTTCGTGCCTTGCTGTACAATCTACCCTCAAACCTTTCCCAATAATGACTGGTCAGACAGAGGGGCACCAAATTTTAAAGTCCCTATTCTACTGCTATATTCTCTGAGAAGGCTTTCCTACTGTCCATATTAATTCTTCTCCTTGAAACTCATGTAGGCTCTTTCGTCTCAGCAATTTTTCCTGTTCTAAATTGTATAAATAGTTGCTTTATACTATTCCTGAATTGGTGGCTTTGAAGATGTAATTTTCATGAATGAATCAGCCCTCTGAAACTATTTCAACTCTGCTCTTCCATACCATATACACTCCTCTACTTCTAGAAAAAAGCTAAAACCAACCCAGTCTCTGGGACCAATCTTTGTAAACATGTAAGGACATTCGACAGAGTTCTCCTTACACCTAACACAGTTGTCAACAGTCAAGCTAGGACTCATTCTGAAGCTTAGTTTGCTATTAAGGGAGGACTTGAGGTTCAATCTCCAAGCTCCTGAAGGGGGTAAAAAAAAGCATGAAATACTGGTGGGACTTTAAAAAGCCAGAGATTGACAGGCATATTAGAACCAGGGGCAGAGTCATACTGGGATTGCTGAGGGGTGAGTCTATGGTAAGACCAACCTGGTTCATTCACAGATCAAGGTATGACTTAAAGGATTGGACCTTTCCTATACAGTTGAGATAATACCTTGACTTAGCTTTACCTTAGAAGTCTGTGGTGCCAATGAATGACAGTGGAGATTTTTGCTCCACCTACTTAATATCCATTAGTATCTCTCATCCTCCACCCCTATTACACACACATACACTCACACTTCTTATATATGGACAACTGACATTTTATTTATCTTATGTTACATGCTATAAAAGTGAGAGACAAATCCTCTAGTGCACCCCACTCCCCCAACAAGACCCCTTTGCTAATTACACCTCATGCACAAATACCATCCCCACATTGGCTTCAGAATTGTAGCCCAAAAGCCATGTATGCATTTGTCACCATTATCTCTGGCCTGTATCTGAATAGCATAGGGTCTCCACAGCAATGTGTTCTAAGAATGACTCTATATTAGTTCCATAGTCTTATAATGTTCTAGTTTGCTAGCTGCCAGAATGCAATATACCAGAGATGGAATGGCTTCTAAAAAGGGGAATTTAATGAATTGCTAGTTTACAGTTCTAAAGCTGAGGAAATGTCCAATTAAAACAAGTCTATAGAAATGTCCAATCAAAAGTATCCAGGGAAAGATACCTTGGTTCAAGAAGGCCAATGAAGTTCAGGGTCTCTCTCTCATCAGAGAAGGCACATGGTGAACACAATCACAGTTTTTCCCTCAGCTGGGAGGGTTCATGGCGAGCACAGCATCATCTGCTAGCTTTCTCTCCTGGCTTCCTGTTTCACAAAGCTCCCTGGGAGGCATTTTCCTTCATCATCTCCAAAGCGCTGGCTGATGGACTCTCTGTTTTACGCTGCTGCAGCATTCTCTGCTCTCTCTGAATCTTCTTCATTCTCCAAAATATTTCCTCTTTTATAGGACTCCAGAAACTTATCAAGACCCACCCAAATGGGTGGAGACATGTCATCACCTAATCCAGTTTAACAACCGCTCTTGACTAAATCACATCTCCAGAGAGATGATCTGATTAGTTTCAAACATACACTATTGAACAGGAATTATTCTGCCTTTATGAAATAGGATTTTGATTAAAATATGGCTTTTCTAGTGTACATACCTCCTTCCAAACCAGCACATATAAACACTTGAGATTCATTTTTGTATAATGAATGTAACCTTGGATAAGTTACTTAATATTTGAAATGGGATCTATGATATTAGTACCTACCTTATGGGATTATTACTATTATTAAATAATGCAAGTAAAGTGTTTAGCACAGTAACATATTAATTACTGAATAGGGGTAGGCTCAGTTAATGATGACCTTGATGATGCCAATAACCTCTATTCATACTAATTCCCTCTCCTGCCTCTATCTTCTCATATTAACATATTAGATTAGATCTTATGCTTTTCAATCTAATATATGCCTATCCTACTCCTAGGGAGAAGCAAAGATTCCTGAATTAACCAAATGCAAATCACTTGTTGTTCTAAAATCTTGGCCACAAGATCTTGCCAATGGCTTTAGAATGGCTCTAGATCCATTCAAGTTGGACCATAGAGGCACAAGGCAAGGTGCAAAGCATACTCCAGCTAGTCCTGAGGAAAATGGATTTAATTCAGTTTGAGGAATATATTTTCTACCCCATTTTCTGAGATCTTTAAAAATGTGTAACATTCATAGTCTCGATAGGCAGAAAGGGTGTTTAGAGTACAAAAATTATTCCCTCATCAGCTGCCCACTAGGAGACTTTGGCATCAACCTTGTAAAGCAATGGCATGCAGCTTTGTTTATGTTAACACTTAGAAAGTGACTTAACCTGTGATGGGAGGTGAGGGCATAGCATTGCATTTCAATAATCACTTAGCATTTTTTGTAGCTTAAGGTTGTACAAATAGTATCTACCAAAAATGGAATAGTGTAGTTATTTTTCCTGGATATTACAGCAGTGATGTATTATGTTCTTTTGCATATTTGTTTATTTTGCTTGACAGAGTATCTAAAAATGATTCTTTTGATTAAGCACTCTAATATCTTACATTTATATAACACCTTTCACCCTAAAAGATGTAATAAATTATGTTTACACAACTTTATAAACCTTATATGAAATTGTCCTGTTCTTTACCAAAAATGGTAGAAGGCCATCTGCGTATTCAGGCCAAGCTTACCAAGGTAGATTCAACTGGCGCAGAAATGTTCTGAGATCCTAACTATAAGCCAAATCCCTGCTTGTCTGATGAGACTGGGAGAAGAATTCCATGAGAACATTAATTAATCTACTGTTACACAGTCTGTGTCGTCATCTCATGTTCTTGTGAGTATGGGGGGGACTTTCATGAAGTTTTGCATTTACTGTCTAAAATCATGAACTCATTTCCATCAGCTTGGTTAAAAACAGTAACAGTAAATATTTCATCAATTGTTTAATTAAATTTCCAAGGACATTTTGTTTGGTACTCATTTTTCCTGTGATTAAGAATAAAGAATAAGGTAGTACCTTTATGCATGTGTCATTATAAAGAATAATTAATAAATATGTAATAGAACTTTTATTATGTCTACATTATCTATGTTGAAGATACTTCTAAATGATAACTACTGCATTGACTGTAACCACTAGAGGTAAGTAAAATGAAAATGCTGGATTTCATACCATGAAGCCATGCTCTTTTAATAGTCTCAGGTGCTCGTTCTTAACAACTATAAAAAATAATAAAAATACAGCTGTTAGCAATTTATTAAGAATGAATTTATTATTATATTCTCTGGACTTTGGGTAATAGTTGATATTCAAGATTCAAAGTGAAATCTCTCTCTCTCTCTCTCGCTCTCTCTCACACACACACACACACACACACACACACACACACACACACGCACATACACCCTTAATTGAAGGAATCCTAAAATCCTAAATCAGGATTTAAGAGACCCAAGGTTAGACTTGATTTTTGTTACCAATTATTTTCCTGGCCAATCTCTTTCTAGCTTCAATTTCTTAGTCTATGTTATTTCCCATGGAGTACAGTGGTTGAGAAAGTCCATATATTATGATAATGGTATAGCAAATGTCTGGATCTTCTGAAGAATTTGTATGACTCATCAAAACCTCATAAATCATTAAGTTAAAAATCACCAACTTTTTTCTAGGAACTAAAATATCCGTTGATAGTGTAAAGCCTATTACTGCTTTAACCTTTTTAGGATATCATGTTACCCTTTACTGCATAGAATCAGGCATGAATGGATTTATGAGGCTTTAAAGGCTGCCCAGTTTTCAACTGGGCATTTTAAAATCCTGGTTTATGCAGTACATTTATAATATATTTCGTAGGATTTATGATATATTTAGTAGAATTGAAAAAGTCACCAAATTCAATGCATTATTTTATAAGCACAGATAACACTTTATTAATAAAAATATTTTGGGAGAATGAGAGTAAGACATACCTTGGAAATAGATGTAAAGTATAGTCATAGTCTTTCTTAGTCAATGTTTCAGGCTTTTATGTATTCAAATTTATGAAAACAATTCTATTATACTTGGAATATATTATATTTCTTTAATTTATAATACTGGCTTTTTTCCAGTTTCATTATTTTCTTATACAGTAACTGGCAAATTGAATGAGCTTTGAAGTTTCAAATGTTTAGATTTTTCAAGGAATTAGAGTGGTATTTATAAAAAATGAAAAGAAGCTAAGTATCAAGGTCTAGTGGAAAAAAATCCATGTATGCCCTTTCAATATATTGTGACAGGTATAATTTCAGATGACATGTATGTTTGTTTATTCTGTTGTTCCCAAAGGTACAGCAATCTCATGCCTTGTTCATACTGCTTAGGAACAACCAAACCTACTCTCTTTGCAACCTATTATATTTCTCAGAAAATTGCTTGTATAAGGAAATACCCCACATTAAATTGCCATGCATTGGGAAATGGATTATGCCTGTACACTTGGAAGCAGTTGATTCTGTAGGCTGCATTTCATGGGAAAAATAAAAAAGGAACTGCATATTGACAAAGTTTGATGGACTAATGCAATATCTGTCAACTCTCTGCATCCTGGTTTTAACTGTGTATCCTGTATTGTAAACAATTGGATCAATTCAAGTATTTTACCCTAAAATCCATCTTATTGGGAATTCCTTTGCTTATGAAAATAATTAAGGTTCAAATATTTAGTCCAACTAAACAATTTCCAAGCCTCTATTCAGAGAGTCTTATATTGACTATTATGTGGAAAACAAAAGGAAAAGAAGACAGAGGCACTGTGTCTACCATTTTATCTTATTTTATTTGGCACCACAGTAAACCTGGTTTATGAAAATCATTATTTTCCCCCTCAGGTGAGAGATTATGTCAAGATCGTTTGTATTTTACTCATCACCATTTCTTGTGTGAAGTAGGTATTTAATAAATATCTGTTGAATTGCACTGACAGAGCATAACCTCAATTTTGCAGGAATACTTGAACACACACACACATACACACAAAAATAAAGAAAATCAGTCAGACAGGACTAAGGTGCTCCTTGGAATGGAAAAGGATGTATTTGCCCTTGAATTTTAGATTTGCAGAAAGGAAAACAATGAGATAGCACCTACTTGATGAAATTAATAACTCTGTAAAAGGATACACCAACAACTATAGAGAAAGTTCAAATTGCTTTGGCAGTAAGGATCCTCTACAATTTTGCACTGCCAGCATTCCCACTTTCAACTCCATGACTTTTTCCTACATGTAAATGGTTTGGCCATGTTGAATTATGTTAAGATGACCAAACATCCTGGTTTGCCAAGAAAGGACATGGTTTATACCTATTGTCCTGGCATAACTATTAATAGCACCACTCCTTCACTTTCATAAATGTTTTGGTTTGGCTTATATATATGGACTCCTTCATTTATATACTTACTTAAGAGGATTTTGGTGTTTCATGCTTCTACATTTTGGAAAACTGTTGTTAGAACTTCTACCTGTGCATTTGTGGCAAATATTTGGGCACATGTTTAAATTTTGATTTCTAACATGCAACCTAGGAGATGAGTTAGTCAAAGTGACTGGGAGCTGCAAGTTTCCTGCGGTGTCTGGTTGATATGGGCATTCCTTAGAACACTTCTACTGATTCCACTGGGAGAATTGCAGTACTGTGGCTTTCTTTGCATAATGCAATGAACACACTGGATCTGACTGTTTCACAAGGATCACAAAATATGCATAGTTATTTCAATATTTTTTAAATATAGCTTTTATGATGCATTCTTAAGTAACCCAGGCATTTATTTTTTATATCATAGTAGTGTTTCCAGAGTAATTTACATCTCTTCTGAGGGAGCTAAGAGCTTTAAACCAGGAAATATGGAGGGACCTCAGAGTATGCATTAGGAAAGTTATACTCTCCATAAGTCTTATTGCTGGTTTCTGTCCCTTTCATTAAACAAAACACTGACACCGAACAGAAACATATCCAGAATATCTGCCCGGTTGAGTTACTGTAATTTATATGAATGTGGATGCATACAGACTTAATGAACTGGTCTCCATGGCATTGCCTTCATCCCTGGTTTGCTCTTTATTTGTTTCCCAGCCCCTACCTTTGGTTTTCAGCATTCCAATCTGATAGTAAACATTTATTTTCTTCTTTGGCTCAGACCCTGTAACTTCTGTCACAGTTAATATAAGGCACTGCATCTGTGAAAACTGCAATGCTGTCCTGAGAGCCTGCAGTTCAAACAACAGTTCCAATTCTTCTCTTTCCCTGTCTTTATTTTCAGTCAGGAGAGTACAGGGGGTGGGCAGAGTTCACAGTTTTGAATGTACCAAGGATACAATTTTTTCTCTGCCTCTGTCCGCAGAGCCAAAAAAACGGGAGGAACCCTTGGATAGTTTCATAGGCTCCAAGGGCACCTGTGACTACTAGAGGTGTCTGCTACGTATCTGATCATAGGAATGTGAAACTGACTGAAAAAATATTGTGGGGCAAATTGGACTTATTGTGTAATGAGAGTGAGCTTCATTGAGGATGGTTATGTAAGACCACTTGGGAAAAACTGTTTGAATAACCATATCAGGGTAATCCAGCATGTATATATAATGTGTATGTGTGATCATAGACTGTCCCCTGACATGTTTCTCAATGCATTTTCTAGGGTCCAGAATAACAATTACATCTTCAGATTAGATAAGGCATGGAAAATAATACAAAAAGTATTAATCTTTTCTTCTTCAAAGCCATGATGTTTCTCTCCCTATGGTTCTATGTGTAGTTCAAAAGAGAAATAAAAAAATAGAAAAATTCATAAAGAAAAATTATAAATGACATGAGAGAAAGTACTCCAAAATAAAATTAAATATTGTAAAATTAAATGAATTATAATTATAAAATTATAAAATCTATTTATCTCTCAAAGCTTCAAATAACGGAATTAACTGGGTCTTGGCTTTACAAATTCCTTCTTCAGATGAATATAAGAGAGTAAGGAACTAGAATACTTTCCCACATATACTTTATACTGTTTCACAACATGAACTTACTATTCCAAACAAAAAAGTTTACTTTTAAGATAAGCAAAATCCTTCTACATCTTTTAACTTAATGTATCTATATAAAAGTGTATCTTTAAATAAGTTTACTCTTAATTGCATGCACATTTTAATTAACAATACATTGCTTAATTATGTACACTATTAGAGACTTTCATTCTGAATGTCATGTACTATGCGGGGGGGGGGGTGTTAATGATGATTTTCCTTGCAGAATTGGGCTTAGAAAAAAAGAGAGCCCATCTCTGAACAACAAAAGAGGTCCTCTGGAAATAACTCTTAGGCATACTTCTATGTAGGCTAAGCTTCTCCACTAAAGAAATAAGTTACATAAGGGCAAAACTCAAAATCAGGGGCTTAGCCTATTTTCTCAGGGGGGTCCACAATGGTTGAGAGGAGAATATGGATTTCCAAGATGGGAAAGTTTAATAGTTCCATTTTTTTTTATTTCAGAAACTCAAGGGACTCTACCAATACTTTTTAATTATCAGTCCACCATATTCTGAGATATATCCGGACATTGCATGAAGCCATACAAGGTGTCCTTCCTGTTCTGGACTCCAGGAGTTTGAGTTGTTTAAATGAGCTATCCTGACAGGTTGATTAACAGTGTGAGTTACAAAAAAATTTAGGTTCTAGGCACAATAAACCTCTCTGCCTTTGGTCTCGTATACTAGGTGAAGGTCTAGAATACATACACTGTCATCTTTTATCCTTTATTCTGATTTATCTTAGTCCTAGCCTTACTGGCTTCATTTTTATCTGTAATAGAGACTTGATCTCTTTTTTGGTCACTTTAACTGCTATTGTATATAGCTATGCTAACTTTCAGAGCTGCAGCATTCCATTTCTATGTCTTAGATGTCACAGAATTACTCAAAGTTCCAGGGAAATACCAGCTGATACACATATAGGTCAGTGTCTCAGAATCTAGAAATACCCTTACAACTTCAGACTAAGTGTGGCTGCTATAAAGGCTTCTAGTCTAGGCTTCAATTTTCTTATAAGTATTTTCTGAAAGAGACCTTAGCGTATTTGTTCTTTTGTTTCTGGCTTACTTTGCACAACACATTGTCCCCAAGGTTTATTCAGTTTGTTGTGCATCTCTTGACATTCTTCCTTTTTGTAGCTGTACCATATTTCATTATGCAGATTTATCACCATTCGCTATTCTGCTTCTCAGTCATTGCACCCAGAAGCTCCATCCATATATTGGGCATCATGGATAATGCCCAAAATGAACAAACCATGCCTTACAGCATCCTCACTTAGCTGTACAAACAGCAGCACTCTCAATTTCAGACAATTTTCATCGGTCCATAGAGACAAAGAACCAATAAGCACAGTCTCACCAAATATCAAATAAAAAAACTACCCATTATCTCTTGTCCCTCTCCCTCAATTAGTTGCTCCTGGTAGGGCTGTGTGCTACTGTTGATGTTTTCCTGTTACCTACCAGACATAGCATGCAATTTAATTTCTCCCCCTATACCTCTCTACTATCAACTCTTTGTCCAATATCAAATCGTCGAGATAATTCATGAAAGAACTTATTTATAATTGTAGATTTAATCAGCGGGATACATGACACTATACATCCCTTTTCAATCATATTCACCTTTAATATGGCAATGTTACTTATAACTCCATTAATTAGTTACCATCACTTCCATCCCTTCCCTTGCATTTAAGTTCAACCTCATTGGGTAACCTTTCCGTTATTTCTAGCTTCTGTGTACCTCTAGGTCTGTTATATTCTACAGTATAACCCCTGAAATTACCTTTAGTAGAGTCATAATAGTGAAATCATGCAATATCTGTCCTTTTGTGTCTGACACTTCACTCAGCATTATGACCTCAAAGATCATTCTTTTTGTTATATGTTCAGGACGTCATTTCTTCTTATTGCTGCCTAATAGTCCATCGTATGAATATACTACATTTTGCTTATCCACTCATCTGTTGATAGGCAATTGGATTGTTTCCATATTTTGACAATTGTGAAGAGTGCCACTATGAACATTGGTGTGCAAATGTGTTTGTGTCACTTTCTGGGTGTGAACTGGTATTGGTATTGCCAGGTCATAGGGCACCTCAAAAATGGCTTTCTAAGGAATTGCCAAACTGTTTTCCACAGCGGCTATACCATTATTTATTCCCACCAACAATGAATAAGTGTTCCAATTTCTTCACATCCTCTCCAACATTTGTAGTTTTCTGTTTGTCTAATAGCATAACATCGGTGTGAGGTAATATCTCATTGTTGTCTTGATTTGCATTTCTCTTATAGCTAATGAAAATAAGCATCTCTTCATGTGCTTTTTAGCCATTTGTACTTGCTCTTCACAAAAGTATTCATGCATAGCCTCCACCTACTTTATAATTGGGTTGTTTGTTCTTTTGTTGTTGAGCTGTATAATTTCTTTATGTATATAGGATATAAAGCTTTTATCCAATAGCTTTTAGAATTTAGAATTTTATTCCAAATTCTTTCTTCCATTGAGTTGGCTGAAAGAAAACTTTTTTTCAAGATAAATAAAGACTTGATCAGGTAGCTCTAAATGGCTTATGGAGAACCTGGAAAAAATATGGAAAGATAATAGATTTAAGGCTGGAATTTCAAGATGAAATAAACAACATAAAAATAAGTAGACATTGAGAACTGATTATGCACTATGGAATACAATCCATCCACTTTAGATTTCTCTTTCACAGTATTAGGTGCCAGCAAACAGTAAGGTAGCTAAGATTTGAAGGGGAGAAAGTATTATGTAACAAACAATATATTTCAAGCAATGTGTAACTTATAATTAAGCCTTCCCAAGCCAGCTTGAATTTCCAGTGAAGCTTGGACTGTAGCCTAAACTGACAGTCTGGGATATGAGTGTGAGGGTAAGAAGCTGAAATTGCCTCCTATTTCATACTGTCAACATTAAACAGACACCAAGAGAGAAATGGTTGCAATATTTTGTCATGTATATTACTTCTTATACATTCTAGGCTGATAATATGTAAATGGATGGGAATGATATACAGCAAGAAGTGTAGTCCCAAACAAAATAAGAAACAAACCTTTTTTATATTGTTTTTAAAATTTAAATGATCACATGCATTTTTTTATGAATAAATATTTTTCTATAAAATAAATGAGTAGCCAATTCTACCATTGTGTAAAATTAAAAATTTGGATTATTTTAAATATCAGTACAGTGTGGTATAATAGCAACCCACAGTCCAAAATTGAATTCATTTTGTTTCCATTTTCTTTGCAATATTAACTGTTAATTATTATAATATAATAACAAGATGAAAGACTCAATGACAATCATTAAGTATTGAACAAGTAGCCTTAAGAGATGAAGCAGCTGAGAGAGAAAGTCATCCAAATAGACTGCTTTTCTGTAATGTGTTATCTAGCACAATGTCTCATAAAAGAAAGAGTAGGAAGTAAATTATCAAACAAAGAAGAGCAAAATATGAGGTATAAACAGTTCCCTCTAATCTTTCAAAGGAAGAAAATATCATCCTTTCTTTAAAAGGAAGAAATAGAGAACATTTGGGGAAAGAATTAAGTATAAGAAACGCGAAATAAAAGATTGAGAGGAGGAGGTGAATTATCAGATATGAGATGGAATGTGTTCAGAAGGACCAGCAGGAGAAAGGCACAGTATTACAGTGTGGCAGGCAATGTCGGCTACCTTTATGGATATTAGTCGGAAATGAGAACAGGTAGATCGTGGCTGAGTATTAACAAAGAATGGTAGGAGAACACGGAGGCTTCCAAACTTGACTAATAAAATAGAAAAGAAAAAATGTGGAGTCTTTGGGCATCTGGGACATGACTAAAGGGATACAAAATCAATGTTGTCTCCTTGGTATTCTAGTTCCAAAAAATTAATTCAGCCTTTAAAGATACATAAAGCTCCCCCAAAATAATTTTACAAAAACTTATGGATTAGTTGGACGTTGCCTTGCAGTCTTTACATTATATTTTTATTACTATATAAGTATCTATATGAAAAAAGAAATACTGTTTTATGTAGATGTGTTTCAACACACATTGCAAGTACTCTCTTTCTGCAGTACCTTTCTGTATCATTCTTTATTCACTTGAATTTGGGTTTATGAGGTCCATCAATCTGATATGCATATAAACATATTTTATTCATTTAGCTGCAGTATAGAGAATGGTCCCTCATGTAGCTTTATTATCATTTATTTATCTGCTCCTATTTATGCTTTGTCCATTATTACTCAATTAAAGACAATATTTCAGATACTTCCATCTCACTGTCCTCATTGACCATATTACTGTCTCTGCCTGTCATGGGAGATACCTGTCAAGTAGTGCTCAGAGTTCTGAGGAGCGATCCGATTTCAGCTCAGAGAAGAAGAGAGCTTTAAGAGCTCTGCTCCCATGCTTACAAGAAGAAAAAGTCGGATGAACTGCAAGTCAATGACTTTTTTTTGAACCATCAGAAAACTGAGGTCAAAAAGCAACAAACTGACACAATATCTCCATGGAGACATGGAACCTAAACATTTGCTTTTCTGGGACAGAGTTGCCTAATGCTATAAAGATTGGTAAAAGTATTCACCTAAAAACTTTAACAAATTACTAAAGATTAGCACAAAATTGTGGAGGCCTTGGGATACAAGATTTAGGGGGCTTCACACTCCCATGTAGACCTTTCCTGCAGGAACCATAATAGGTGCTCTTAAGAAAATATCAGGGAGAATATTGAGGAAACATCCTATGATGCTGGCTGAGGGAGATGAACAGCAGCCACACCAAAATACTCCTAGACCTATCTTTTAAATTTCCTCTAAAGAATAAAAACTTTATTCTGCAATGGGAAAACAACAAACACTGTAGTCATGGAGTTCTGGTGAAAGTCAACTTCAGTTGAGGAAAGGGAATGACAGCCATTGCCAAACCTCCACCCAGACCCACCTTCTCTAATTCCCACAATGAACAAAACTCTTACTCTACATGGAAAAGAAAAAAGAGAAGAAAAAAAAAGAAAGAACTGCAGCCAGAGGGAGCTTGTAGAAACCAACTCTAGTGGTAGAAGGGAGCAGGAAAAAGAAAAAAGTTTTAAAAAATCTATGCACGAGGAAGTAAAGGAATACAAGGTGGTTCTGAATCACATATGGAAGAAGGACAGAAACAGTGTGCATATTACATGCCTGGCATTCAGGTACACAGTGTCTGCCTAAGACTGGGGTTTAATGAAAACATTAGTAAACATTTCTTCCTTCTACCCACCTCCACTGCATTAACAACATAAGGTAAAAATGATAGTGTCAAAAATCTGGTAGAGAGGGAAACAGAAAGAGTCTCTCTCAGTAGCCACTCAAAGGGAAGACTCAAAGCCAAGTTAGGAGACCTTGAATCAAAGCAGGAGAGATATTGAAAAAAAAAAAATTTGACTAATTAGCCCACACCCTACACACAAGCTAACACATGAGAAATGTTAAACCTATGGCACAATGAGGCTAACATAAACTTTAAACCTACCTCAGCTTCTCACTAGATTACCACAAACCACCACACAAAAAGCTTAAAAGAAGAATGGAAATATGACTATCAATGATAAAAATGATTTACTCCAATAGCTACTGTCTAATCAACATATTAGGGAGTGAGAAAAATATCGAGACATACAAAAAAAAGGCAAAAGAAAAAACGCAGTTAAAATAGACAAAACAATTATCAGAACAACAAGATTCAGATACAGACATTGGAAGTATCATAGAAAATTTATAATAACTATGATTTGTATGTTAAAGGCTCTAATGAAAAAGTTAGACAGCATGCAAGACAAAATAGTTAATTTCAGCAGAGATGGGAATTTTAAGAAATAATCAAATGGAAATATTTGATTTCAAAAAGAACAGGAACTGAAGAATGCATGACATGGGATCATTCGAAGATGCAACATAACTGAAGAAAGAATCAGTGAACTTTAGGATAAGTTGATAGAAATTACCCAACTGACATGTACATGCATGTATCCAAGAGAAATAGAGAAAGAGACAGACAGACAGTGAGAACAGAACATTCAAGCACTGTGAAAAATCAAACAGTTTAATGAGTAATTGGATCCCAAATGAAAAAAAATAAGGAAGAATGTGAAAAAAAACATTTGAAGAAATGATGCTTGAGAATTTTCCAAAATTAGTGACAGACACCAAATTACATATACAAGGAGCTCAGAAAACACCAACCAAATAACCTTTTCAAAGTCACAGCTAGGCACATCACATAAAAACATACAAACTCCTGAAATCCAAAGACAAAGAAAAAACCTTGAAAGTAGGCAGAGATAAAAACACATTACCCACAGAGGAACAAAAATAGAAATTAGAGCAGATTTCTCACCAGAAATCATGTAAGCAAGAAGACAATGGAGTAACATCTTTAAAGTGCTGAAAGAAAAAGAAAAATCTGACTACCCAGAACTCCCTACTTGTTGAAAATATTATTCAACAGAAAAGGAGAATAAAGATTTCTTGAATCAAAAACAAGCACAAAGTGTAGCAACAGAAACAAAACATAACTGAGGAAATCCATCTACAGCAAAACTAATATACAGGAAATATTAATGAAGGTTCTTCAGGCAGAACGGATATGATATAGTTCAGAAACTTGGATCTACATAGGGAAATGAAGAATGTCCAAACAGAAAAATATAAAGGTAAAATACAATTTTAATTGCTCTGAAAGATAGCTAAAAGTTTAAAACTAAAATAGTAATAATGCATATTACTAACACTATATGAGAAGCATTATAATGTTATTTGAAGGTGGGCTCAGATTATTTAAACATTAATGCTTTCAAGTCTAATATAATAACTAAAACTGTAAGTAACAGAGGAAATAAAATAATTTAAAATGATCAATTAAACCCAGTTAAGGTAGAAAAAGAGGATTAAAATATGGAAAAATAAGGAAACAGCTGGTAGGTGGTACTTTCAATCCAACCCAATCAATAATTACTTTAACTGTGAATGGTCTAAACATGAAAATTAAAATTCAGGGATTGTGAAATTGGATAAGAAAGCAAGACACATCTATAGGCTGTCTACAAGTAACGCACTTTAAATATTAAAAGATAGATAGGTTAAAAAGAAAATGGTTGAGAAAGATATACCATGGAAAAACTAACCAAAAGAAAGCTCAGATAGCTTTGTTAGTTTCAATCAAAACAGACTTCAAAACAAGGGAAATTATTAGATAAAGAGGGACATCACATAATGATAAAATGGTAAATTTTCCAAAAGATTTCATCTTAAATGTGTTGTATCAATGACTGAGTTTCAAACACATGAAGCAAAAACTGACAGCTCTGGAAATAGAAATTTAAAAATCCACAGCTACCAATCTCAGTATTTGATAGAACAAGTAAGCAGAAAATAAGTAGACATATAAATGACCCAAGCAACATGATCAGCCAACTTAATCTAAATTACATTTTCATAACACTCCAATTAACTGTGGGAGAATATATGTTTAGTATTCCTTGTCTGCTCAGCAAATACAAATGCAATGGGTTAGCTTAAGCAATGGGAATTTATTAGTACATGGATTTGAGGCTATGAAAAAGTCCAAACCAAGGCATCATTAAGGTTATGATTTCTTCACAAAGACTGGCATTCTGAAGCTAGCTGCTTTTGATCCTGGTCTTTGGCTTCTCTGTCACTAGAAATGCACATGGCAGACTCTCCTGGCCTCTCCCTTCTTTTCTTGGTTCCATTGATCTTCAGCTTCTCGCTACCTATGGCTCCCTCTCTCTCTCTGAATTTTATTCCACTTATAAAGGACTCTAATAATAGCATTAAGACCCATCCTGAATGAACTAGGCCACTCCTTAACTGAGGTAACCTCATCAAAGGTCCTAATTACAATGGATTCACACCTATAGGAACAAATAAGTTTAATAATATATTTTTCTGGAGTACATAGCTCCAAACTACCATAATACACACTCTTTTAAGGTATATGTGGAATATTCACCAAGACAGAATGTATTATATGTCATAAAAATAGTAACATATTTATCATTTAGACCATTTCCGCTGAATCACAGGTTTCTAAGAAACTTAAGTGCATGCCTGACAGATTCTTTCAACTAGATGAATATTAAATGCAGAAAGAAGATGAAGACCACCAGGTTGCAAATTTGGACCATCTTTCTGGAAAAGTTAGAATGACTTGTAGGACAGACTCTAGAACTCAGAGTGCTTTGCCAAACTCTATGGAAAATTATTGCCCAGAATTATGGATGGGTCTTCCTCAAGAATCTGGTGTTACATATTCTCAGATTTCAAAATTGCTATGGCTCAATCACTATCAAGAGTCTTCAACCCATCACTTTTTCAACAGAATTTTCTATTGTAGTTATCCTATGTATATTGGGGATGTTTAGGGACAGATTAATTGATAATTAAGTTGGAATTTAGGAATTTACATCTATATTCATAAGTGCAAGTGACACATAAATATCTTTTTAGTATCATTTTTTCCAGTTTTCCTATGAAGTTTATATAAAGGCCATAAAGTGAATTTGAAACTTTGTGCAAAATTATAACTGAAAAAATTTGTTAGGTGATTCCTTGAATTGTCAAGAAATAAATAATTATCTTACTATTAAATTCTTACAGGGAGAGGATAAATAACACATCAGATTCATATCTACTTTATTGTAACCATCATTCTAATTTTATAATCCAAGAAATATAATTCCCAAAAACTATATACCTACTACTAATGAATACAGATGAAAATACTCAGGAAAAAAATGGAATGAATCAAATATTTTATACAGTAAAAATATAATGTATACAAGTGTGGCTTATTCCAGGAATGCAAAGATAGTGTAATAGGAGATCAATTTGTTCTTCATAATATGTTTAAAGATATTGATCAAAGATCCAAAACTCATGTGATAAAATGCAATAATTTTAAACGATGAATATTTATCAAATACTGGATAGCCTACTTAAAGTTGAAATGCTAGAGGCATTCCTCGAAGCATTATGAATATGATAAGAATGTCTATCATTACTAAATTTTGCCCAAATATAATTAGGCAAAATATAAAACTAAATATAAAACTAAATAAAGTGGCAGTTAATTCCATGAAATATGTAAATCCATATATTTTTCTACCTGCAAAATTCATCATCAACTAAAATCTATTGAAAAGTCATTCAGCTAAAACGGAGGTCAATTAGCAGTAGAAAACTGAAAAAAAATTTTTTTTCGTTTGTACAATAATCAGAGTTTATACTTAGGAAAACATTCATAATAAATATTTCAAATTAAGTATACTCAATAAATAGTCAAGGTCATATGACCAAAATAAAATACAACTAAAATAAGATACTTTTTAAAGATACAACTTTGCCAAAAATATTCATATTCCCTTTCCTTACAAATATAGCCCACATATTGATTATTTAGAATAAGTGTGGAAACTGGTAATTAAATATATTTTTAGGAACAATGTTTGAAAAAATATTTTTGATTTTAAATTTCTTTAGTTGAGATATACTCTATATTCCTCATTTCATATAAACTTTTCATTTCATAATCTAAGATGGCTTTCATTTTGCACAGCTATGAAATGCATGATTTTCTGTTAGCACAGTTTAAATAGTATTAGTTCAACAACAATCATAATAGTGACCAACAAGTCACTTTTTTCAAATTGTATAGATAATTGGTCCCTGTGCATCTGTTTTTTGGTTACATGCAGAAAAAAAAAATAGTTGCACTCTTTCCTTGTCTCCATATGGTGATAGTGCTGAAAGTAAAATTGAAAAGTGGTTTTGATGGAAAAAATATGTCAATGTCTGTTCTAGTTTTCCAGCTGCCAGATTGCAATATGCCAGATGAATGGCTTGTCAAAAGGGGAATTTAATGAGTTGCAAGTATACAGTTTTAAGGCCAATTAAAGAAAGACTATAGAAGCATCCAATCTAAGGCATCCAGGAAAAGATACCTTGGTTCAAGAAGGCTGATGAAGCTCAGGGTTTCTCTCTCAGCTGGAAAGGTGAAGTCTACCAGCTTTCTCTTCCAGCTCCTTGTTTCATGAAACTCCCCAGTGACCTTCTCCTTCTTCATTTCCAAAAGCCACTGGCTGGTAGACTCTGGTTCTTTCATCATTCTGTGGTGGTTCTGTGGCTCTCTCCTCATTCTCAAAAGGAACTCTCTCCAAAATGTCTCCTCTTTTATAGGATTCCAGTAAACTAATCAAGACCCATATAGAATGGGTGGAGACACGTCTCCATCTAATCAAGTTTAATACAATTGAGTAACATCTTCATGGAGATAACCTAATCAAGTTTCCAACCTATAATACTAAATAGGGATTAGAAGAAATCATTGCTCCCACATGATTGATTAGGATTAAAACATGACTTTTCCAGGGTACATAAATCCTTTCAAACCTGCAGAATGTCCAAGAGCAAGTGACACTGGCAAGCACTTTCATATCAAAGGGACTCTTGAAGATATTTCATAATATTGAAAAGTGCAAAGGGCAAAATATTGGAAGCTGATCCAAACATTGAAAGGGATATGACAATTCATCAAAATGTAAAGAAGAGATTTTCTCTGTATTGTAAGTCATAAAACAAGAAAGCAAGCACTGTTCAAACCATCTTTTGAAATTATTTATGTATTTATTTATTTATTTATTGGGGTGTATGGTCTGGGAATTGAGCCTAGGTCTCCTGGATGGAAGGAAAGCATTCTACCACTGAACCACCCATGCACCCTCAAACCACTTTTAATAAGATATTTTTTTACAAAGAAATAAAGCATTTTAATTTACAATGTCCTAACATTTTAAATATCAGTTTAACTACTTTTTCATTTTTCTATATATTTAACCAGGGATTTTTAGCTATTTTGACAAAAAATTTTAAGGTAAAAACAATAGTAATTTTCTTCATACATTATGAAATAATTTTGCCCAGTTGCAGCTAGTACAGTTATTTTTATGGTCCTGCACTATTATGGGAAGCAAGAACTGGTTGTATATGTTTTACATATGTATATGTTACATTATAGAGTAGGTACAAATATTAACTTATATTAATTGTAGAGTTTTAGATCTTAGGGTTTGGGAGATTTTATGTTCATATAAAAAAATCAATAAAGCAAGTATCAATTACCCAATATATATATATAATGATTATTTCAAAAAGCCTTACCATAAAATTGAAAACAAATTTCAAATTATATGCCAGTAGGTTAATATCCTTAATATAAAATGAGAACTTAGAAATCAATGAGAATATGTAGAATAGCCTAGTGGAAAAATGAGCAAAAGCATGTGAATAGATGATCCACAAAGATAAACAATTATTGGTCACTGTGCTTTTGGAAATGTGTTCAATTATCATACATGCATGTTACAGCAATGATGAAATAGTGCTATATAGCAATATTTCTCAAATCTGGCTATGGATCAGAATCATCTAGGTAAATTGAATTTCTCTGTCTATCTATTCAAACCACACTCTCAGAGGTTCTGAGAAGAATGGGATAGTAATATGTCCTGTCTGAAAAGTAATACGCTTTATTTTCACATTTTACTTTTGAGAAAATACTTTCAGTAACATAATTCTCTGAGTCATAAGGCTGATAAAGTTAGAACTGAGGCTTACACCTAGGTCTATGAACTAAAAGGCCATACTATTTTTAAGACTAAGAGGGTGAAGAGGAATACCATGTCCATGGATAGCAAGCTCTTTGAAATGGTTCTGTTTCATAAAAACTGTTGATACCTTTAACTCTGAGGTCCTCTTGTTCTTCTAATATACAAAGGTAAAGAATTGAAATATGAATTTTACTTTTGCATGGCTAATCAGATTCACATACCACAGAGTCTCATGCCAATGTAAAATGCAAAGCTTTCCCTACAGGGAACAGAAAGGCAGATGCTATTGCACAGTATTTGCTATGTACTGAATCATGAGTTCCCTTCTCCAAAGACATGTACAAGTACTCGCTCTTGATCCTGTGGATGTGAGCCATTTGTAAGTTGTATCTTTAACAATGATATCAGTTAAGGTGAGTCCAAACAGGGTGGGCCTTAATCAAACATGGTTTGGGACCTTATATAAGCAAAGCAAATTTGGAAACAGCTATAGGAGTTAAAGACAGAAGGAGACTGATGACCATGTGACAGAGGCAGAAATTGAGTTTCGGAGTTCTGGCTAACTACCATTGAATCACTACTTTAGAGAGAGCATAATCCTACTGAGACCTTGATTTTGGACTTGACTTCAAACTCCCAAATATATGACTGAATAGAGTCCCATGGTTTAAGGCAATCAGTCTATGGTATTTTGTTACAGCAGCTCCATCAGACAAAATCAGCTATAATAAAAAGTATACAGTTATAGAATATGGTGGACAGATTGGAAGGAAGAGTTTACCCAACAGCTGGTTCCCATACCAGCCTGCATAGAAATCTATATTTTGGCAACACACTTAGTAAAGAGATGCATTAATAGAGCTCCATAAGAATATTTGGATTGGAAGAGGGGAAAAGCCATGGCTTATAAAATAGTTCATACTGCAAAAGTATTTTTTTCTGGATTGTTTTTTCATTCCATCTCATTGATGCTTTTCCATCTTATCTATACCCCAAATTTTAGAATTCACAAGATGCATGGAGGACACAAATAGAGGTTGCATATATTCCAGGCATGGACATGAGAAATGACAAATTTATTAACAAATGGTTTCTTTCTTTAAATGCAATTCTACACAAGTGGATTTAAAGTAAGTCCAATAAACTTCCTTTGTTCCACAGTTTTTCAAAAGTTAAAAAAAAAAAAAGCTTTTTGTGATATTGTCAACATGTCCTCTTTCTCTACACTGTTCCTTCCTCAGAAAAGCTTGAGATCTTTTCTATTGCCACTACCCTTTTAAAAGGTGATTTCATACTCTCTTTTATAAAAATTAAACAGTGTCACTGAGAAATGTATGACGAATGATTCTGGGATTAACTCTAGTAGTGAATGTTAGAAAACAAACCATGAAAGAACAAAGAACAAAGCCTACCTATTTGTAACTTGTGAGTCAGTTTGAAAGATTTCAAATTAAAGCTTGGAGAGCGCAAGACCCATGTTGATAAGTACAGTAAACTCTGAACAAGCTTCAGGGAAATACTTTATTTTCTAAGTCTGCTCTTGGACTTCACATCCTAGAGTTTGTCTTGGATGTTAAATTGTGGGCCCAATTTTCTTCTCTTTTCATTCCTATGTTTAATCTTAATTTATATAGACAATAGATATTTTCTTCTGGGTTTGCCTTCTCAGTTCTTCAGATAGGCTGGCTTTTTTTTTTTCTGGCAAGCTCTGGGAATCGAACCCAGGTCTTGTGTATGGCAGGCGAGACTCTCCCTGCTGAGCCACTGTGGCCCACCCTGGCTAACATTTTTTAATCCACATCACCTATGAAGTGTTCTTGCCAAAGTTTCAAATCCCAATGAGATCAAAGCTCTGGGATTAACTACAGAAAGCACAAAAAGTACAGGGTGCGAGGAACATGTTGAAATACACTATAGGGACGCAATCTGCAAAATACAGATTGGGGCAGGCACTGCATGTGTACAGGAAGTAATTTATTGGAAAATAAATTGCAAGGGAAAAAAAAGATGGAAGAAAAACCTACAGATTAACAGACGTATTAACCGATTGTACTGAATGGACCTTATTTGGATCCTGATTCAAACTGTCAAAAAAAAAAAAACCAGTATCAGGGAATTGTGAACACTGACTATATTTTTTAAGATATTAAAGGATTATAATAATTATAAACATTATAAGACTATAATGACTATATTTAAAAGATTCTCTATTTTTAGAGATACATAATAAATATTCATGGAAAAGTTATGTTATCAATAATTTCTGAGATTTGCTTCAAAGGGGAATGTGTAAATGGTCTTTAGACCATTTGCCCAATATAAGTGAGCAAGATTGTGAGCTGGTGGTTTTTGAGGCTAGATGATGGTTACATAGAGATTCGCTGAACTTTTTTCTCTACATTTGGGTAGATTTGAAAATTTCCTTCCGCATAAAAGTTTTAGTAGGAAAAATATCAGGTATTTAATTTCTCTTCCAGTTATTTTGCTTGTGTTTTAGGTTTCCCTTCTCCATTTACATGTTCTAATTTTGAATGAGATTCGCTGCTGTGGGACTTTGAGCAAATAATAGCTCTGAGTACCTCAGTTTCTTCAGTTGTAAAGCGGGGATAATAATGGAACTTTCTCAAAATACATCTACTAATATTAAACAATAAAGACAAATTGTTTAAAATAGTAAATGTCACTATTATTTTTAACATTACATTGCATGAAAGGATACCTAATTTAATCCTACACATCTGTGTATAGAGTTTCACCATTTTTTAATTGTTTGTTGCTATGTTTTGTCTTTTTGGCTGACAAGTAAAATTGACAGGGTTATTTATCACAATAAAGAGATATTTGAGGGCTGGCAATAAAACATTCACATATGAAATAATATTTAAAAGAAAAAGGTAACTGTTCTCCACCACTCCTGAGAATGGAATGATGATTTGTACCAGGATATGTCACATGTACAATCGTTACCTATCAGAGCATATATATCAGAGCATAGAGCATATAACAGAAAGAGTTTTCTTCCATAAGAATGAGACAAGATGCAAACACCAAGATAAAAACTAAGAAAGTGGCCAACATAATTTCTGAAGTGACTTCATTTTGATTTAAAGATCTATGAATAAGTAATATTCAAATTGTAACATTGCATATGAATTTTGTTGTAAGATTGGAATAGGAGAGAATTGCCATTCTATTAAAAGAAGGGAATAGACTTCTACTGAAAATTAGAAGCTGAATGAATAGCAAGAGATTTTGCCTGGAGGGTGATATCATCATCATTATTATTGGTTGAGTGAATAAGAATAAGCACATTTATTCAAACCTAGCAAAAGGCATATGAATAAGATTGATGATAAAAAGCATTTAGCTCAAGGAAAATGTCCAGTGGACCACAAAGAGAGTGTATCTTTTATGTTTATTGATTACAAGTGCAAGAAAGATGCTAGTAAAATAAATAAATTATTGTTAAATACAGTCAATCAGTGTTACAGCTTTGTGTTCATTTTAATATTATTTTTTCCTACAGGATTTCCATACTGAACTGAAAAAAGTTTCAAAGAAACTTTCCAAGATTTTGATGAAGAATTCTCCCCATACTGTATCACAGATTTTTTTTGCAACCGAAATTAATGAAAACCTTCTTGCATGCTGATTTTCTCAGTTCTGCCTTTCCTTTACCCTTCTATTGCCTCCTTCTCTTCTTCAAAAAAAAATTGTTAAAGACGTATCAATTTTATTTTCATTTCTTTTTTAATACCTCTAATTGACATAATTTCACACAGTACAATTCATCATTTTTTAAAGAGGCTGCACCAGTTTACAATCTCACCAGCAATGTGTGAGGGTTCTAGCTTCTCTACATTCTCTCCAATACTTCTTATCATCTGTCATTTTGATTAAATCTATCCTAGTGGGTGTTAAGTAGACTCTTATTGGGGTTTTGATTTACATGTCCCTGATGGTTAAAGATGTTAAATATCTTTGCATGTATTTATTGGTCATTTCTATCTCTCCTTTCATAAAAATATCTCTTTAGACCATTTGCCCATTTTTTAAATTGGGGTAAATGTCCTTTTACTAATGTATGGTGTTTTAGTCTGCAAAGCTGCCAGAATGCAACACACCAGAGATGGATTACCTTTCGATAAAAGGGGATTCATTTAGTTAAAAACTTATAGAACCTCATCTGAGGTTCTGTCTTATACAGGAAGGCACAGGGCAATGTCTGCTAGCCTTATTTCCTGGCTTCTGGGTTCCAACAGCTTTCCCCAGGGCTATTCCTTTCTGCATCTCCAAACATCTGGGCTGATCTGTGAGTGCTGAGATGAAGCATGCTGAGCTGCATGGGCTGTTTTGTGTGAAGCTCTCTTCTGACCTCTTTCTTTGAATCTTCCAGCTAATTAAATTGAGCATCACTCATTGTGGAAGTCACTCCCCTTAGATGTAATCAGTCATAGATTAGTTTCACACGTCGATGATTCAAGTCCATAGCAGCAGAACTAGGTGCAACCTGGCTGTGGTAGTTAGATTCAGTTGTCAACTTGGCCAGGTGAAGGCACCTAGTTCCATTACTGTGGACATGAGCCAATGGTATGTGAACCTCAACTGTTGCTGATTACATCTGTGGTCAGCTAGGAGGCATGCCTGCTGCAATGAATGACATTTGACTTAACTGGCTGGTGCTTAAATGAGAGAGTGCAACGTAGCACAACCCTAGCAGCTCAGCATACCTCATCCCAGCACTCCCAGCTTAGCCCAGGCCTTTGGAGGTGCAGAAAGTAATCACCCTGGGGAAAATTGTTGGAACCCAGAGCCTGGAGAGAAGGCCAGCAGAGATCATCCTGTGCCTTTCCACCTAAGAAAGAACCTCAGATGAAAGTTAGCTGCCTTTCTTCTGAAGAACTAATGAAATAAATCCCCTTTTATTAAGAGCCAATCCATCTCTGTTGTGTTGCATTCCAGCAGCTAGCAAACTAGAATACTGGCCAAGTTGACACCTGGACCTAACTACCACAAATGGTAAGAGTTCTCATTTATTACGAAAACAAATGCCTTGTCAGACATCTGATTAGCAAATACTTTCTCCCATTGTGTGTTGTTTTCATTTTCTTAATGCTGTCTTTGTAACAGAAAATGTTTTAATTGTGATGAATTCCAATTAAACCATTTTACATTGCACTTCTTTATATATAATTTTTTAAGAGAAGTTGTAGACTTACAGAAAAATCATGCAGAAAATAGAGTTCCCATATCCTCTCTCCAATATTAATAGTTTGCACTAGTGTTGTACTTTTGTTAGTTGATGAAAGAATATTATTATAAATGTAGTATTAACTATAGTCATACTTTACATTAGGCTTCACTGTTTGTATTGTACAGTCCAATGATTTTTTTAAATTTTATTCTAGTAACATATATGCAACCTACAACTTCCCCTTTTAACCACGTTGAAATACATAATTCAATGGTGTTAATTACATACACAATATTGTGCTACCATCACCACCATCCACTACTGAAACTTTTTCATCACCTCAAACAGAAATACCATAGCAGTTAAGCGTTAACTCCCCATTCCCTACCCCTACCCCAGGCCCTGGTATTCTAGTTTCCGACTCTATGTATTTGCTTATATTAATTATTTCATACCAGTGAAATGTGCCTGGCTTAATTCACTCAACATGATGTCTTCAAGGTTCATCCATGTTGTCACATATATCAGAAATTCATTCCTTTTTACAGCTGAATAATTTTTTTGTAAGTATATACCACATTTTATTTAACCATTCATCAGTTGATGGACACTGGGGTTGCTTCCATCTTTTAGCAGATGTGAATAATGTCACTATGGTAATCATATGCAAATAAATTCTTGAGTCCCTGCTTTCAATTATTTTGGGTATATACCTAAAAGTGAGATTGCCAGGTCATATGGTAATTTTATACTAAACTTTCCAACAAACTGCCAAACTGTTTTCCATAGTGGCTGCACCTTTTTATACCCTACTAACAATGAATGAGTGCTCTTATTTCTCCACATGCTCTTCAACATTTGTTATTTTCCATTTTATAATAGTAGCTATTCTAGTGAGTGTGAAATTGGTATCTCCTTGTGCATTTGCATTCCCCTAATGGTTAATGATGTTGAGTGTCTTTTCATTTGCTAATATATCTATGAAAATATGCCTATTCAAGTCTTTTGCACATTTTTAAATTAGGTCATCTCTTTATTGACTTGTAGGATTTCTTTATATATTCCGGATACCAAGCCCTTATCAGATATATGGTTTCTAAATATTTTCTCCCATTCTGTAATATAGCTTTTAATTTACATGATGAAGTCATTGATGCACAAAAGTTTTTAATTTTGATATAGCCTCAGATATCTATTTTTTTTTTTTTGCTTGTGCTTTTGGTGTAAAGTTTAAGAAACCATTTCCTACAGTAATTTTCTGATGAATCCCCCCTATGTTTTATTTTTGTTTTCATAGTTTTAGTTCTTATACTTGGGTTGTTAATCCACGTTGAGTTAATTTTTGTATATTATAAGTAGTAGGGATAGACCTCCATTCTTTTGAATATCGTATTGGTTTGCTAATGCTGTCAGAATGCAATAGGCCAGAAATGGAACAGTTTTTTAAAAGGGAATTTATTAAGTTGCAGGTTTCCTGTTCTAGGGCTATAACCATGTCCAAACTAAGGCATCCAGAGAAAGATACCTTGGGTAAAGAAAGGCCAATGTGTCCGGAACACCTCTGCAGTTGGGAAGACACTCTGGCATCTGCCAAAGTCTGTGGTTTCTACTTTCAAACAACTTCCCCAAGGGCATTTTCTTTCTTCATCTCCAAATGTCTCTGCCTGTGTAAGATCTGCAGCTTTTTCCAAAATGATTCCCTCTTAAAAGACTCTAGTAAGTAACCCACCATAAATGGGTGGAAACACACCTCCATGGAAACAACTTAATCAAAAGATTTCACCCAACAATATTGACTCAGAATTAAAGAGCATGGCTTTTCTGGGGTATACAACAGTTTTAAACCATCACATTTCACACTCTGGACCCCAAAAAGACATGTTCTTTCCGTATACAAAATATATTCATTCATTACAATATCACAAGGCCTTAAATAATTTCAGTAGCAATACAAATAAAACACAAAGTCAGAAACAGTACACAATCTCTTCAAAGTCAGCTACAGGCATGGTCTGTCCTAGAGAAAAATTCCCATCTGGCTCTGGACATATAAAACTCAGAACAAGTTATCTGCTGCCAGTATCCAAATGAGGGACAGTCATAGGATAAATATTTCCATTTCCAAAGGGAGAAATTGGAAGGAACACAGGGATCACTGGACCCAAACAGTTCTGAAAAACTGCAGTGCAGATGCCATTAGATTTAAAAGTCTGGGAGCCATTTATCCTTGGGGCTTAAGAAAGCATCAGTGCCACCCTTTCCAAAGGGCTACACAGTGGCCCTGTTATGAGACTTGCAATAATGGGGCATACTGGGGGAAATCACCTTTCTCTCAGCCCCACCCTCTCCAAGCTTCAGTAAGGGACCCACCACGAATGAGTAGAGACACATATCCATGGAAACCACTTAATCAGAATGTCCCATCAACAATTGGGTGGGTCACATCTTGATGAAAACAACTTAACATATCCCACCCAACAGTATTGATTTAGGATTAAAGAACATGGCTTTTCTGGGGTATACAACATTTTCAAACCAGCACAAATATGGAGATAGAGTTTTACCAGCACCATTTATTGAAGTGACTATATTTTCCCAATTGAATGCACTTGGCACCCTTGTCAAAAAAAATTTCCCATAAATCTGAACTCTCAATCTGATTCCATTTGTCTTTATGTCTGTCTCTGTGCTGTATCATCATCTTTAGATTGTTGTAACTTTGTAATAAGTTTTAAAATCAGGAAGTACAGTCCTCCAAATTTGTTTCTTCTCTTTCAAGATGCTTTTGGCTATTTGGGACACCTTACCCTTCAACCTAAATGTAATGATTGACTTTTCCATTTTCGCATAAAAGGCTGTGGGAATTTTGATTGGTATTATGTTGAAGCTATACAAGCTTTGGGTAGATTTGACATCTTAACTATATTTAGTCTTCTAATCCATGAATATGGAATGCTTTCCCTATATTGAAGTCTTTGATCTGTTTTAGCAACATTTTATAGTATTCTGTGTACAAGTACCTTTACATCCTTGGTTAAATTTATTTCCAGATATTTAATTCTTTTAGTTGTTATTGTAAATGAAATTTTCTTCTTGATTTCCTCTTCAGATCTTATATTATAGTATCGAAACACTACTGATTTTTGCATGTTGACTTTTTATCCCACCACTTTGCTATATTTGTTTACTAGCTCTAGTAGCTTTGTTGTGGATTTTTCAGGATTTTCTATATACAAGATCATGTCATCTGCAAATAGAGAAAATTTTACATCTTCCTTTACAAATTGGATGCCTTTTATTTATTTTTCTTGCCTAATTTCTATGTCTAGAACCTCCAGTACAATATTAACCAACAGGGGGCACCCTTGCCTTGCTTTTGATTTTAGAAGGAAAATTTTCAGTCTTTCATTTTGAGTATGATTTTAGCTGTAGGTTTTTCATATAAGCCATTTATCATATTGAGGAAGTTTCCTACGCATCCTAATTTTCTAAGCATTTCTTTCAAGAAGCGTACAGAATTTTGTCAATTTGAGATGATCATCTTTCTTCCCCCTTGTCCTATTAATGCTGACGTACAGGCAATCCAGAATGTGCATAGGAGCTACTCTACCTCTTTCAGAACAGGGTCTAATGACACATTGAGAGCACAGCCCAACTCCACACCCTGCAGCGAGTGTGCCACGTGCTTCTTCTACTGTTTTTAAAATTGTGTTTTCTTGATTCAGTACTTGCAATTCTTTAACCATTCCTCAGCATTTTAAGAAAGATACCTCTGCTAGTTTTCAAAGATTTTGTGGTGGAACCAGTACCCTGGAGTGTCTTAAGCTGCTATCTTGGTCAACCAGATCGAGGCTCTACTTATTTTTTCACATAGTATTCATTAGCTTCTAATGTATTACATATTTATTTGTTTGTTTTTATTTACTTATTTATTTTTTCTCTCTCTTCTAGAATATGCACTCCAGAGGGGCAGGGACTTTTGTTTTATTATGTGGTGTATCCGAAAGCCCCTTAAAATGCCTGATACATAGCAGGCTTTCAATAAACCTGTGTTAATGACTGAACAAATGAATGAATGAATGAAAACAGAAAAAAAATCCGTGTGAGGCAACAAAAAGAGAGACAAGAGTGTGTGCATGTTTGGATAAGCAGTTAGTGTTAGAAGAAGAGTGATTTGAGAGCCACATGGCCGGGTTTTAAATCTTCACCAGAGACTGCGAGACCTCTAACATGTTACTGAAACTCTCTAGGGCTCATTCATCTCAACTTTTAAGTGACATTCACAATATGTAGTTCCTAGGTTAACAATATAAAGTATATGCCAATTTCAATTATAGCACTTAGAACAGAATAAGTATTTAATAGATCATAGTTAGAAATGATATGATGATGATGAAAACTACATATATATGTGTATATATATATATATATTATATTTCCACGGAAATACTTTTTATCCGTTAGGTTGTCATTTCATACACTCATACTATTAACCTGTGTAGGAACACACCCTCATCATCCTCCAGACTCTACATTTCTACTGCAGAAGTAAAATGAGGCCCAAACTCTGCATGCTTCTGATCAGATGCCTACCCCTCCCTTCCCAGAAACCCAGCCCCAACTGCCTTGAGTCCAATGGCACTACAATCCATTGTGCTTTCTACATGTTTTCTTCAGCCACAGATAAAGCCCACAACTCCCAGATAATTAACTCACAGCTTCCAACTCTAATTTCTTATCTCCCGTTCCTGCTCAATACCTAAAACTCTGCATTTCTTTCCTCTGAAACTCATGGTCAACCACCAGCAAAATCCCCTACATTCTCAACTTCTGTTCTGTACTTTCTGCTCAATTTCCTGCTCTGCTGAATCCTGACTTTCCTGGGAGCTCCAACACTTAATGACTATTTTCTCTCTCACTACCCCCCTACCGCTGGGACTGGAGGTGGGGGACAGTTACCCCTTGCTGCTTCTAGACCATCCTCCTTCCTTTCTCCCTAACAGGAGCAACAACAGCAAAAAACCAGCTTTCCTTCACATATCTTTAGACTATACACCCCTCCTCATTATGGTCATTTATTATCCCCAAAATGTCACTCATGCTAATTCCTTGAAGATTTCAGCTTTTACTTTCTCTCACAACATATCTATAATTCTTAGTTGTCTAAATTTTCATGTAGATGATTATTTCAAAACCCAGGTCCTTAATTCTTTAATTCTTTACAATGAATTCATTCTGCACTCCCCACAGCTGTCAGTCATAGGCATATCCCAGACTTTGTCATTGCAAAAAATACAACCTTTCTCAAATCTCATGTTTAAGTACCCCACTCTCCATCCACCACCTCCCATCTTTCTAGCACCTTCCTTCTAAAGCCTCAATTTCTAGCACCTTTTCAACATCCTGAACACCTCTAACACATGAATCGTCCCTTCCTTACATTGCCATTTGTTGTCCCCACTCTTTCACATAGTCCACACTATCATCACCCCTTGCAGTCGCCTCAAGTCCTTTGTCCCTGTCTTCCCTCAACTGGTTAAATCCAGTGCTTTGCTTCTTCTGCGGGTGAACAGGGGCTGGAGAAAAATACAGTCATGCTGGCTGGTTTTACATTAAGCTTGATAGCCACCAATCTTAAGCAAGCCCTTCAAGCTGCCTGACAGTCATTCAGCATTTCCTCACATACAGCTATTTCATTGTGTCTCTTCTCCTCAAACCTCCAACCTATTCTTGCTAATATTTTTGTTCAACTCATGACCTCAGTTTTCCTTCACTAAGAAAATAGAAGAAATCAAAGATTTCCATAACCTCCACAATACATATATTCCTATATCTGTATCTGTGTCGTCCCTTCCCATTGTTATGATGTTAAACTTTCTAAAAACTCTAGCTAAGGCCTATCATTTCACTTGTTCATGAGATCCCATTCTTTCTTACCTATTAACAGATATCATTCAGCAATGCTTTCCTTTTCCTCCTGTATCACCAATTGTCCCCTCTCTACTAGAACACTTCAATCAGTACCCAGTCCTGTTTTCTCTTATCTGAAAACATTTAAAAAGCCTCTTTCTTAACCCCAATTCTCCCCAAACTACCTAGTGCCTCACTTCTATGATATTTTTAAAGAAGAAATTAATCAGAAAATTCAGTTATTCACTGTCTCCAATCATTATGCCCCATCTCTTAAAACCCTGATAGAATATTTTATACAGAGTTTTATCTCCATGACTCAACTAAAACTTTTTAAATCACCAATGATTTCTGTTTGGTAACTCCAGTTGTCATTTTTCAGTCCTCCTCATATTTGTTTTATCCTCAGGATGCCCATTATCGGTAACTAGCAACTCCCAATTTTTTATTCAGGTTAAAAAAAAAAAGATAGAATCATTCATGCCTTCTGTATATCCCTCACACCACACACATCAGTAATCCTGTCAGCAATTTTTAAAAAAATTATCAGGAATCTAACTCACCACCACATACTGCAACCACCCAGCTCTTCATTGTCATCTTGTTTTACGATAAGTGGCTTTCTGTCTTCCTGCTTCTACTTTCAACATAACAACTAGATTGACCTTTAAAAAACACAATTTATTTCCCTCCCACTTTAAGTAACTTTAGCAATAATCTGCACCAGGGGTCGGCAAACATACAGCCCAGAGGCCAAATCTGGACAGGAGCCAGATTGCAGTCCATATTCCCAGAATCTTTTTTTACATTTTTAAAGGGAAGAAGAGGAAAAGAGGAATAAGAGGAAGAGGAAGAGAAGGAGGAAGAAGCAGGAGGAGGGGGAGGACGAGGAGGAAGAGAGGAAGGGGAAAGAGAAGGAGGAGGAGGAAGAGGAGGGAGACAGGAGGAGGAAGGGGAGGAGATAGAGGTAGAAGGAGAAAAAAATACGTATAATAGAAACATTATGCACTGCAAAGCCCAACATATTAACTATCTGGTTCTTTTTTTTACTAACTCCCAACCTACATAAGCCAGGCCCTTCTAACTCTAACTCTCTGACATTCCCTCCTACTGCTCTCTTCTTTACTCAATCCACTTTTATCACATTAACATTCTTAACTTTTGTCCCCAGTATGCCAAACATGTTTCTGTCTCGAGGCATATACATTAGCTATCTCCTACGCTTATCCCTTCATACAGGTATCCATATATGAGTAGGTATCTTCTCTGCCTGTGTTTTTTTTTTTTTTTTTTTTTTTTTTTTTTGCATAGGCAGGCACCAGGAATTGAGCCCAGTCTCCAGTATGGCAGGTGAGAACTCTGCCACTGAGCCACTGTTGCACCACCCTCTACCTCCGATTTTTGTTCAAAGGTTACCTTCCCAGTATGAATTTGTTGATCACCCCTTTTAAAGTTACAATGCTTTGCCACCATTGCACTTCCCATCTTCTTTCCTAATTTATTTTTTTCTACAACAATCATCACTGTTTAGCACACTACAACTACTAGAATGTAAGATCCGTGGGTGTAGGGATTTATATGCAATTTATTCACAGCTGTGTACCCAGCATATATGACAATGCCTTTTGAATAGTAGGGGCCCAATGACTATTTGATGAATGAAAGAAATAATATATTGTGGACACTAAACAGGTTGTGGCCTGTTAAGTGCCACATTCTCATGCCCAAATGTTTTCTTTGATTTGCAAAATATTTTGATTGTGTTTATTGTTATCATCAAAAGACTTATTCTATCTTTACCTATGTTGAACCTAGTAGAAATATAGTCACTCACAGCTGCTTAAGACAAGTCTAGAATGTTTTATAATGGATTTCAATAATTGTTTTAAACTGGCTAATCTCCTAACATTAAATGGTCCCTCTTCTAGGCTCTCTCTATTCTCATTTCAATAAATATAAATGAATATACGTATAATTAATTAATATACGTATATTTATATATATATGAGGGAGGAAGAGAGAAGAGAGTGAGGGAGAAAGGAAGGAAAGGCACTTGAAATTCTCACTGAAGGGATGGACTAGGAAATAAAGAGTGAATTAACGAAAGAAGGGGAAAATATCAGAAAAGTGAACCTGAGGTACACTTCCACTTAAACATGGGATGTGATGCACCTATCATTCTGACTAAAGGTACTGGCATGGATGGCAATCTGGGACATGGGGCTTGAAAATGATTTAGCAAAAGCTTAATTCTCATATCGACCTTATTCTCATTCATGACTACCAAATTAGTCAGGGTTCTCTAGAGAAACAGAACCAACAGGAGATATCTATAAATGTGAGATTAATAAAGGTGTCTCATGCAACCATGGGAAAGCAAGAGTTCAAAAGGGCAGTCTGTGAAGCTGGCAACTCTGATGAAATGTCTCAAACTCCACAGAAAGTCTTGCTGGCTAAAGAAGAAATGAAAATTCTCTCTTCTCCCTTAAAAATCTTCTACCGATGGGATCAAATCCATCTGATGGGATTTCTCACTTGCAGGGGAGCTGCCCTTAGTTGATCATAGATGTAATCAGCCACAGCTGCAATCAACTGACTGATGATTTAATAAACCAGCCATGAAATATCCTTGTTGTATAATGTTAGACCAGTGTTTGCCTGGCCAGACAACTGGGCACCATCACCTACCCAAGTTGACACCTGTACCTAACCATCACAACTACCACCTACTATTATCACGGGTATAAATAAAAAGTAAAGTTTATGCCTACCCAGATTTTTCTTCTTTAAACAATCATAGAACCATATACTCTACAAATGATGAATTAATTTAGAAAAAAAACCCTTGTCCACAAATTTCAGCGCAATGAATTGTCAGCCAATCTCAGGCATCTGAGAATCTTTTCTCTTCATAATCCTATCAATTAATTCTATTTCTTTCCATTCCTGTGAAGTAAAATTTACCTGGCCCTCTCTGGTTCCATGACACTCCCATTCTTTCTCTAGATGACTCAGACTTCTTTCTAGTAATGTCAGAAGTTGTGAAAGTCAGTAATAATCAACAGGAAACTGATGACAAACCCAAATTAGACAACTTGAGGTGAATTTAATAAAGGGCAATTTTGGCAGATACTTTCAAAGTTCATATTCTGATCTTCTTGGGAAAACAAAAATCATCTTCATCTGCCCAAGACTTTTTTAGCTTTGCTGGATAATGACCATCAAAAGGGTGGTCATTTGGAGGTTTAAAATTATACTAGCCAGGGGGGGAAAAGAGAAGATGGAGTATTCTGAGATCAAGGAGTTACCTCAGTGCTGAAGGAAACATGGGTGGGAACAATAACAGAACTCAGAGAGAGAGGGAGAGAGAGCCTTATGGAAAGGATCAACTAAGAGAAACTGTGGTCACTGGAGAAGGACAGACTTGACCCACAGAGGACCTGTCAGCACTCTCCTCTTATTCTACAGATCTACTGTTGATGCCTCCAACCAGAAGCCCTAGGGCAATGTCGTTTACTGATAGGGTTGCTAGAGGAGGTTCTCTCAGGGCACAGAACAAGGGGGAGAAGAGTGGAAAATGGATCTGGAGTGTTAAACAGTCATCACTGGCTAATTGCAACAAGTTCAATTAAATACTTCTCACAGGTGATTCCCAGAACAAAATCCTCAGGCCCACAAAGAAAACATCAGCATGTTAAACCAATAGCTAACAGTTTCTATTGCAAAAGCACTTTATTCTGTGGGATTGGCTTCCCATTCCAGGTAAACTCCTGGGGGAATTTCTCTAATTTTTTGCAGGTTAAAAGTTAATCGTAACTATGTCCATAAATTTGTCAGATGGCATGACCAACAGGGTATAAAAGTCTTTATCAAATAAGCCTCCCTCTTTGCATCTAAAACACAAACAGTGGATTTCTGAACTGGCATAACAGCTCTCTCTTCCTCTGCTCCTTCCAACCTTGCTCTGTCCCTGCTTCCATCCCAGGTCACTGTTCAGCATACTGATGCCAAGCCTGCTTTTACCCAAAGTGCCTGTTTCGTATGCTGTCATATATATACTGCCAGTTGGATCCCAGCCAGTGAAATTAAATGAAATGGTTTTCTGTCAGACTGAATACTAATTATGTCTTCATGCCAAAGCTAGGTCTGCATAATGACCTCATTTGCAAGTAGGCTGGAGGTTGAAGCGCAAATAGACTTTGCTTTGACATATCTGACGTAAGCAAAGGGGTTCTATGCTGTTTATTCTACCTGCTTTTTGTTTGTTTGTTTTAGAGATTTTACTTAGAAAATCAAAGGTCTTTTATGTGCAACATTATAAATTGGTTAATTTTTTCATTTCCTAAATCAGTCGCCCTCTCAATTCAATGCCCCTAAGATAGTCATCCTTCAGGCAACTTTTTGGGGACACCAATTGTTTATATTTTCAAAAGCTACAGCTATACTCCAGTTCACTCCTACATGCTTAACATGACAGTACATCTAGTTTTCTTAAGCACTACGGTTTGTGTCTGTTGATACTGGTATCACCCTTCATTCTAGAAAGTACCTCATTTTGAAGATAAGTTACATGATCACCCTATCCATACCACAACAATTTCCACATACTGTCTGCTCTTTCACTGTCTGCATTTTGACCTCAGCAGCCTGTCAGAAGTCATAATTTCCTTCACCCTTCAAATGAAGCTTGCATATCTCACGGCACTTACCATGACCAATTAGCTAAATGACTAATAAGCCCATGTTATGATAATAATCTCTCCAAGGCCCTCATTTCTCTCTCAGTTGGCATTTTACAATGTTGTGCTATTGCAGTAACTTTACTGATGGGAATAAAAAGCCAAAGAACAGAGTAATGTTAAGGGAGGCTCATTGTGAAGCCAAGCTTAGGGCAGGAAAAAATGTATGGGATCCATTCAACCCAACACATAGGTAAAATGGTATTTTACAGTTTAAGGCATCTTACTAGTTGTATAAAGTATAGAAAGGCAAATATATATGAACCTTATGCTCCAGCATCTCCAAATTACATGGAATCCTAGGAAGAGAATCAAGCTGGTTGTCAGGAACTATCGTCTTAGGCCAGTCTGTATTAGTAACTAGGTGTATCACCTTGACAAATCACTGAGTTATTCTGACCTTTTGTTCATGAGAATATAAAAGATGATTACATGAATACATCAACTTTAAAATTATCCTCTGTTCTTAGGCTATATTATACTCATATTGAAATAAGTGTTTTAAACTCTGAAAATATACTAGTATACAAACATAATTGTTTCCTACTGCTATCAGTGGATCATTATGGCATGTTCCACTGATTTTTAGAGTGACAATAGTAAGTTGGGAACTCAAATTACTGGTGATTTTCTTCTTACCTAAATATTTGGCCTACAATGAGAAATTACTTTTTACCAAATGAGTGGCCCATACTGCTTAACTTTCACAAATGTTCCTTATCTTGTCTATATTTGTAGTTAACTAAAAAGTTTATATCACTTCCCATTTTATTAGATAGTAGAAGTAGGCAAGAAACATAGTAATGCAATTATATCTGCTTGTTTTGACATTTTTTTTTCTTGTACTTCCGAATTTTAATCCTGTGGATTCCTTATATTTACTGAAAGAAGGGTCATAAGTACTGACAGGAGCTAAGTCCACTTAACTTTATGATGATATCATATATACGCTTGTGTTTTATCTGGTGTCCATGTCATAAAAGGAATTTTATTAAAGCTAAATATCATATACAATGTATTTACCAGTAGGTCAGAAGCCACGTCAAATAAGGAGTGACTCCTTAATGAATATTATCTGAAAACATGAGCACCGTCTTCAAATCTTCCAAGATCCAAAAAATAGTGGGAAAAAAATTCAATGCAAGAGAAGTCCTTCTCATCTTTTCACTGTCTTTTGATGGCATGAACTATTTGGGGAAACATGCTTCCCTGCCACCTTTTACAAAAAGAATTTAAGGAGGCATCCAATAAGTAAAATATTGTACAGTTGTATAAATGCAATGTAGACAAAAATATATGGGAGATAGTAGAATTGTGATAACTCCAGTGACAATCATGATCATTTGCAAGGGTTATTATAGGAAGGGACTACCATTTGGAAGGTTGAACTAAATAATCCAGAAGAGTCTCTCAATCTTAGAGTTTAAGATTCACATCTGGACCAAGTCTCTGGACCAAATGCAGAAAATCCCTCTGTGTATTGATTACGCATGATAATCATTACTGATTTTCATTATTTGGTGGTACCTTCTTGGTCAGTATCTCCTGGGACAGTCTATTCTGCTGATGGATAGCCAATAGGATACCATTTCTTAAATTGAGCTAAAAATCTATCTCTGTTTAACCTATTTAACCGCTCTTCAATTATTCTGAGATTTATATCCTCTAGAATGATTCAGTTAAATATAGTTCTTTTGTATATCAGTCTTTTCAGTAACTGAAGACAGTTATTTCATCCCCATGAATTTTCTCCTGCATAGTGATTAACAGCTTGGTCTTTGAAGCCAAATGGGCTTGAGTTTGAATCCAGTCTTTATAATACAGAGGTTTTTGCTCTTCGACATGTTACTAAATTATTCTGTTTCCTCTATTTAAAGTGGGGAAAACAATAATACAGTTTTACTGTGAAAATTAAAAGAATAAGGTAAATTAAGGGCAGTAAATAAAAATATTACATGGTACATAATATAAATTCAGTAAATCTTCCTTTCCTCTCCCTTCATCCCCAGATATATGACATTTTCCTTAAATGGCCTATATTCTCACTACCTTATTATCAATGCACAATCCATTAGGCCCATTACGTTTCTAAATTCTGGACAACACTAAATCCTTTTATAGGTGAGATGCAGACATTTATAGCAGTGATTTTCAATGCTGTGATTCCACATGCCTTTTCATAATATATATATTGTAATGCTACCTTCACTATCCTAAACATGCATTAATAGAAAATTAACATATTTCTAAAAGGAATTTCAGAAATTCAACATAATAGCCTAAGTATAATATATAAGTAAGAAATTTTAAAAGTAGCATATAGTAAAATGTCTTTCCGTATGTAAATGCCTGTACAAGACTACAATGGTATCAAGCACCAAAGCAGGCTGAAACAGGAACGAACAGTATGACTACCAGTAACTTAATCTTCTGAAATGACAAATAGCTCCCAGTAAAGTTCTGAACAAAACCAAAGTATAATCTTCCTTTTTCTAAAACATATTTTTATACCTGGAAAAATCAACGTATCAATACCCTGCAACAATACCTTGAGATTTTTATGTTACACGCAGTTAGGTTTTAGGTTGAGAATAAATCATTTTTACCTATGCTAATATCCTGCTTATACCTATACTAATAATTAGAAGTTATAATGATTTAGGGAAATTATTGGAAATGCTCACTGGCTGTGTATTGTAGGATATCTAGCATCACTGACCAGTAATGTTCACCTTACCCAAAGCATTGGAACAATACGAAGACCTCCACAAAATTCCAAAACACTTCCACCGAGGAGCAATGTTTTAGGGTTCCCAACCCTAGGTGCATCCTTAGTCCGTATCTGAATCAGTTTTCAGGAATGAGTATAGAATTCTTTTGGCAGCATATTTGACAAATTGTTGAGGATTTTGAACCTGTGCCACTTCTTTCGGAAATGTCCTCAATTCTGCCCTTTAGAATAAGCCATATCTTTCTTCTACAGGTAATTTACATTAAAATTGAATCCCAGTATCTTGCATTTATTTTCGCTAAATTTCATTTTCTTTGTTTCAGTCCATCTTGTCAGTCTATAATTTTGAGTCTTGATTCTGACATATCACATTATCTCTTCCTGGTTTTCATCACCTGCAAATTAGATATGCATTTCTCATCTGTTTTTATCTAAGGGGCTACTAAAAATGAGGACTCAGACATAGTGATTGGCAGAGTTTTTTGAAACTTCACCAGAAACTTCCTTCCATGTTGACATAGCTCATTACACATGCACACCACTTTTTTTTTTAAAGAAATATAGAGCTGAAAGTGATCCATTAAGACCATAGGAAACTTGGTTAATAGCCTTGCTGAAACCAAACTGCACTATATACATAGTATTTTCTCTATGTGCCACGTTAGAAATATTATCCTCTAGGTCGAACTTTAGATCAAAATGCTCAGTAAACCTATTTTGACCATTAGTGGCAATGATTCTCCCTTCTAACTTATTTCATGTGCCTAATTTTTATAACTTTAAAATGTCTGTCATGAGTATATACCATTTAAAAATATTGTATTACTTTAGCTAATACAAAACACTTAAATCCTAAAATCTCAGTGATCTAATACATTTGGAGTACATCTATCATGCTAATAAAATTCAATCTGGTGGCAGTGGAGGGGCTGTGCTTCACAAAAACATTCAGGTGTCCAAGCCAACAAAAGCTAGGTCATCTTCAATAGAGATGGCCCTCACTCATGCTGGGTGTTGGCATCTGTACAATAGGGCAAAGGAAAAGAGAAAGATGGAAGGAAGTCTTATGGGCTAGGTCAGGAAGTGGTGTACGTCACTTCTGTCCTTAATCCACTAGCCAGAACTCAGTCATATGGTCACACCTAATTGCAAGGAAGGCCTAGAGGCAAAGAATGTAATCTGTCTGTGTGCCTAGAAGGAAAGAAAGTGGTTTTGGTAACCTACAGCAGTTTCTAACAATACTAGTTTTAGACCTGGACTAGAAGGACCCATTGCCCCATACTCCGTGCTTCATGGTTCTCCATAGTTTGAAATATTTTCCTCAAGGTATTCGAAGTTCCTCACCTGTGCTCAGGACTAACCAGGGCTCGGGGTCTTGTTTGGGAAATATACCTAGAGCCTAGATATGATCCCACATAAGTCTTCATCACTGAAGCACGTATGTCCAAATTTTCTAAGTTCCACTCCAGGAGTTGGGAAGTGCCAGGACTAACATTGCTTTCTGTGCAGGGTTCCCTGAGCCCAGGCCAGGAGCTATGTGGCCCCAGTTTCCATTTATCCCCTTCAGGATATTTCCTAATCCTCTACCCAATCTGTGGGGATCACAAGATGTTCCAATGACCTATAGGACTTGGGTTTATGGAATCCTCTTGAAAACCTGTAGCTAAGTCTCAGTTCCAGGAGGGTGGCCTGGTGAGTGAATTGCTCTTGCTGGACGGCATAATATTTCTTCCATGGCATTGTGTGAAGCTGGGCAGCTACAATGGTGTGATTTTGGGTGACTTTCACCCAAATGAGATGCAGGACAATGTCAGGGCTCTGGGTTACAAACAGTCCACTGTCAGGCCTTAGGCATGAGCTGCCCTAGTCTCTGCCTTGTTTACTACCAATAATGCCAACAATCTGCTCTGACTTTCTAATTTTGTTAATTGGTTTGATCTGCTGATGGTCATAAAGTTAGTGTGTTGACTCTTCACCCTCTCTAAAATATTGTCAAGCCCTTGGCTACTCTTATTCCAAAGGATATTTATGCAAAGGACAGAGCAATTCTTATTTGTTTATTCATCTGATCAGCCTCATATGAACATGCTTGCTCATCAGCTAAAAAATAGAATCTCATTTCTCCGTTTAGGTTCTTGTTTCCAGCTACTCTGTCCTACCAGATACACATATCTGAAAAATGCTTGCCCACTCTCCAGTTTTGCCAAGATACTAGGAAATTTCAGAAATCACATGATCACTTTTTAAAATTTCCTACTCATGCCCCTTGGGCTGAGCAAAACCCGAGTGTTTTATAGGTATGATCCTTGTGATCCACTTCCTCTGCTGACCCATCCTTATTCTCTCTGAGCTGTAATTTTCTCAACAAAGAGGTCATGTCTATGCCACCTTCACATCTACAGCATTTGGAGCAATATTGAGAGCTTTGAAGTCTTTAACTTACTATTTGTCTTGCTATTCCCTGTCTTCTTCCCTGTATCTTCCTTTCTTCCATGTCATATAATTCATGTTACACGCTTCTGGGTGGAATTTTATGAGCAAAGGTGAATGTATAGAGAGAACTGTTTCTCAACTGATTTTACAAAAATTAAATATGTTCCATATACCCTGGCATCTTGACCTTCCAGGTCAACTGACATCACTTTAACTTATTTTTCCTAAAGGCTGTATGAAATCTCTTATCTGAGTTTATCATAATTTATTCACCTTTTCTCTGATTGATGAGATTTCACTTTTTCTTCTTTTCTTCTCTCTTTTTCATTGCCAGCAGGTACAATACACCTTTTTATAAATATCATTATATACTGAAGTCTTTATCGTTTTTATGAATGTATACCCAGTAGTGGAACTGCTATTCCAAAGGATATACTTTTAAGCAGATGTTGCAGTTGTTTATTTCTTCTGTGCACATTCTTTTCTACATTAAGTCACAACTGGTCCAGCATACCCTTGCTTAGGCTTTCTCTGCAAGTAGGTGTTTTTCTTTTCCAGCAAAAGTGGAGACAATTATTCCAATTCTCCAGGTATCTGCCTCTTCCCTGATGATCTTATCTGCTAAAAGGTAACCATTTTTCTCATGTAGTGGGTTTTTCATGTAGTTGTTCCTCTTATTTCTTCAAAAAAAAGTTTAAAACACTTTTGACAGGGGGTGCAAGGGTAGTTCAGTGGTAGAATTCTCACCTGCCATATGGGAGACCCAGGTTTGATTCCCAGCCCATGCACTTCCCAAACAAACAAATAAGCAAACAAACAAAAAACCAAAATTCACAAATGGTGCTGCAATAAGGGGATACTCATCTGGATAAACAATGAAATGTGACCCCTGCCATACAGCATACAAAAAATCCCTTTTGATATATTTAAAGCTTTGTTAACTTTAGGTTTTTGTCTTTATGACATTGATACACACATATAAAGTTGCATAAGTTCAAATGGATGGGTTGTTGGTTTTGTTCCTAGACTTTTCCAACTTTTGTTCATGTACTTTATAAAGCTAATGTATTTGGAAAACATCCTATGTAGCCATGAAGCAAGTAGCTACAATGGTGTGCTGTGGGAGGGTTCAGGGCACAACCAAACTCTATGCAAATGATCCTTTTATAACTTAAACAGAAGAAAGAGTCCGAAAGGACAAATTCTCTCCTTGTCACTTTCACCAAATGAAGAGTCCTAAAGATCAGGGAAAGAAGTCCCATCACAGACATTCTCCTAGGGTAGCTGAAAACTCTTTTTACAGGGTCTATGATTGGTCCCCCTGAGTAGGCACAGCCCACTTTGTTTGCCCAAGAAGAGAAGCAAAGCTACACTATTTGAGTGTGGTATTATCCACCTTAGGGCAGGAAGTCCTGTCACTGAGAAATCCCGTTCTGATAAGCATCTGGGTCTGCTAGTTCCTGGTTATCAGATTTAAGTTCTGGCGGGACCTTTTCATAAAACTTAGCCTTTCTCCCAGGTTGTGTAATGGTACACAACAAAAAAGGAGGTAGAGGTAGTTAAAGGTTGGAGGACGGCCACTTAGCTTGTGTTTGTGACCTCCCCAAAGGAGGAAGTGGGGTGTGTGAGCTCTGAGCAAAGGCTGCTTAACAGGTGTCTGTGATTTGCTAATTTGCTAGATGTACCCCATCTTTTCATCACTATGATTGCACAAAGAAAAGCAGTTAGATTTTCATTTTATAGAATCTCTCTATCCTTATTTCGTGTATTCTGTCTTAGTTTCTGGACTTAGGGTAATGTCTGTATTTTTTCTAAAAATTTAAATGCAACTCATTCAAAGATACCAACTTGAATCTATGTAGTATTTACTGTTGAAATTCAGAAATGTCTGAATATATCTGCTGAATTGTTTAGGGCAGACTGCCAGGAATCCATTTGTATAAAAACAGTCAGGAGACAAACTTGATCCAACATTAAAATCCTAGCTGTTGCAAGATAGAAGCATTTTGGAAAGTGGTTTAAGATCTACCATGTAGATCACTGCCTCCCCAGCTTTATTTTTTGTCCTCTTGACAGAGAAAGAAATCCAAGATCTGAAAGACAATAACTGGGGTACAAGCTCACTCTTTTGGTTTAAAAAACAAGGAAAAGAGAAGTATTTTTTCCTCATTTTTATCAATGAATACTTTTGACATCTTGAGGACATGTTGGCAATGCAGAGATACAAGCGGGGCCAGATATCTGAATGCATTATCACATAAAAAGTGGGAACATGGCCTGGCAGAATTAGTTGTGTACAACTCAGGCAATAAGGTGACTTCTATCAGAAGTAACTGCAGAGTCCAGGAGATACATGTAAAAGACAGGATTTGTTCTTCATAACATGTTAATGTAATATAAAGCACCAAAAAGCAGCTGTATGCATGGGGAGCATTTAGTAGGAAGCCTATTTTATCAGCATAAACTAGATTATACTGTGGTAACAAATAACTTCAAAAATTCAGTGGATTACCCCCAAAAATGTATCTTGACCATGCATGCAAAATCCACAGTGGGTACAGACCAGTTTTCCGGGTCTTCTGTCCTCTATGCTGCAAGTCAATATCCAGGGTTATGGAGATTCCATCTCCCTACAGCTGCAACATCAATTAATGCAGCTGAGGAAGAGAGATTGGATGTTGGATTGTGACAATTAAAAATGTTAGCCTGGAAGTGACAAATATTACTTGCAAAACTCACTATGTGGCCCAATCAATCACAATTGATTCCCTCCTAAACTAGATATTAGTAATCACTAATAATATTTAAAACAGAAGCCAAGATCCTACATGAGTAGATGGGTAGATATTTATTAAAATTTAGGCTATTAAATTTAATATAGGGTGGTGAAATGGTGGCTCAGTGGCAGAATTCTTGCCTGCCATGCCAGTAGACTACAGTTTGATTCCCTGAGTGTGCCCAGGCCAAAAAAAAAAAACACCTTACTATAATCCAATTTGTAGCCACAGCTATGTGAGGGATGCAGAAATTCTACGTGCAGGTAAGCAATTTCTATTTATAAAATCTCTAGATGTAATTATAAACCTCCATAAGTGGTTCTTAATTGGAGGAAATGTTGTCCCCCAGGGGACATTTGGCAATATCTGGAAACATTTTTCCTTGTCACACTCAGGGAGGGTGCTACTGGCACCTAGTGGGTAGAAGCCAGGGATGCTGATAAACGTCATACAATGCACAAGATAGCCAAAACCAACAAAGAATTATCTTGCCCCAGATGTCAATAGGGCTGAGGTTGAGAAGCTCTATTATAGAGAAATGAAAGCTCATAGTGAAGATGTAGTTGTGACATAAGTCTGAAGAAAATACCTTTGAGAATGGGGTCCCATCCTCTGGGGTACAGTAGGTGTACTAAATCCATGATCATTACATAGTGCTATTTCTCCAATAAGCAGAATGCATGAATTAAGAAACTAAAGGATAGAAGTAAGAGTGTTTGTACTTTCCATGGTTTCCAGTAACCTACTAGGAAATTGATGGCACTTCCTGTTTTCACATCTCTAAGCTCAGGTCTGCTGATTCTGGTACCAGAAGGTAATTATTTTGTTTTATACCAGATGACAGAGCATGATTCCCATTAGACTGCACGCTATGGCTGCCTTATGACATTAGATTCCCTGTGCCAAGAAACCAGAATGTAAGAAAAGAAACTATCACTCTTGTAGAGGTAAATGGCCTGATCATGATGAATAGTTACAGCTGCTTTTTTACAATGGGGACAAGTAGTTGGCACCCAGGTGATCCACAGGGATATTTCTTGGTACCCTCCTGCCCAGTTTTGATCATAACTTCATAAGAAGGGCTTGGTGACCAATGAATCCCTCAGACCTTTTGGGGTGTTCCCCACCAGGGAAGCCACTGAGATGATAAGAATCCAGAACAGGTAGTGTATCAATAAGTACTCCTTAGAGAAACACAAACCAGTGGGAAACACACACACACACACACACACACACACACACATGCACACATATATGCAAAAAATGACATCTTAAGAATTTGTTCACATGATTATAGGAAGTGACAAATAAGAAATCCCTACGGGCTTAGCTGAGGCTTCTGCCAAATTCTGCTTTTCTCATTCTTCCAGATGTTGTTCCCACAAGAAATTTCCAATAAATTTCCTGCACTCATATCACCACATCATAGTATGTTTCCTAAGGAACCCAACCTAAAAGACAAGTGTAAAAAGTATGTTTATTTTAGCAACACCATATCAACAAGCATCCTTTCATTGATGTTCAGAAAGATGTACAGAATAGTTTTGCTTGTGATTCCTTTTTCTTTCTTAAAATATTTTCAGCCTCAATACCATCAAAGGTATTGGGGCTCTAACAGAGTTTCATATGCCATCACCCTTTTGGGTTCGTAAAATTGTCTTTGTAGAAGATGCTAGAGGATAGAAGCAGAATCTTACTGTTCCTGGCAACCCTTCTTCTCTCCCCAATGGTTATAGTATTGGCATCTAAAATCTGCCTTAGAGACCACCAGAAATAATCCCATCAAGCCCTTTGTTCTTATTTGTATCAGCTGCCTGGGAAGGCATAGGGCGCTTCACTTCCTCCCCCATTACAAGATGCTCAGCCCATATGGCTCACTAAGCTATTGAATTGGCCTAATCTCACATTCTACCCCCAAGCCCAAAAACCAGTCACTATGTCTTCTGCACCACATGGTTAGTCAACTGAAAAATCCTCTGGCTCCTCACCTTTTTCTTCGAACAGTCCCAAAACATGACTGCTCCTACAGACATTTTCTTCTATTCAAACTTTCAAGTCAGAGCTCTTTTTAATCTACATCTAAGTCATTTCTTCATTCCTTCATAAACCGTTTCTTTTTTAGTTATCTATAAAAATTCAGGTCAGTGCCTCAATTTTTGGAAGTTTTACTACATATATCACTGTCCCTCTGTATCTCTTTCCAACAAACATCTGTCACAAATCTTACTACTTTTAATATCCAGGTAGATGATCTTTCCCACACTGTTGCCTCTTGATTCAGTGAACTCCTCTCCTACAATGACCTTTCTTTCTACTGACCCCCACCATTCCCTTGACCATATCCTGGCATGGCTGCTATGGTGTATGGTGTATGGTGTATGGCCAAGGTGGCGGCGGTGGTGGTGGTGTGACATGGTCTTAATCTTAATTCAATTCCTATAGGTGTGAACCTATGGAAAATAGGACATTTTGAAGAAGTTACTTTTAGTTAAGGTACCACCAGCTGCATCAGGATGTGTCTTAATCCCATTACTGGAAGTCTTATTAGTAGAAGGACACAGGAAGGAGTTCGAAGCCAGAAGTCAGCTAGAACCCAGAAGAGAAAGAAGAAGACATCATCATGTGGAAGAGCCAAGGAACCCCAAGGATTGTCACCCCACCAGATGCTACTGAGCCCAGGATGAAATAGTTATTTTAGCATCCCAAACTGTGAGAAATAAATTCCCATAGTTTAAGCAAATCCATTGTACAGTATTTGTCATGGCATCTGGAAAACTAAGATAATTGCTTACAACATACTTATTATCTGATTTCAAGCATTACCTTCTCCACCACCATTTCCTATCTTTAAAGTTCACTCTTTTTGGAAGTTTCTATCCTACTTTTATGTCCCCTTGTCCAGGTTGTACCACCATAATACCACCCTTGCATTCACTCTCAAAACTTATATTCTCCTCTGTGCACTGACCATATCTGGAAAAACCTCAGTCTTGGCTGTGTCCAACTCTTCACCTACTTTGTGCCAGTTTCTGGATAGCTATTGTCAGCTAGGGAAGAAGACAAAATCAGTCTGACTGATCTCACTTTAAATTCATAACCAGTAATATCAAATGGCCCCATGGAGCCAGCCAGCAATTTCACGATATTTTCCTAGGCCATTCAGTTTTTCACACTTCTGGGTTACTTACTTTTCTACATATTTTCTTCTGTCTTCAAGCCTCTAAGGTCTTATAACCAAGTTATTCATAATTGAGGAACCTCTATTTTTTCATAGAGAATATAGAAACAATTAGAAAATAACTTTCTATCCCAGACCACATCTGAGCCCATATTTGCTGCCATCCCTCCTACACAATGAATTAAATGACATGAACCTATCCAAAGATTTAATCCACTTACACAGTGGACATTATTGTCTCTTCCCTAGAAGGGCATTCTCCTGAAATTGTGCACTTTCTTTCCTGCATCATCTACTTTTGTCTACATTCTAGTTTGCAAGCTGCTGGAAGGCAATATACCTGAAACAGAATGGCTTTTGAAAGGGGAATTCATTAAGTTGCAAGTTTACAGTTCTAAGGTCATGAAAATGTCCAAATTAAGGCATCCAGGGAAAAATACCTTGGTTCAAAAAAGCCAATGATGTTCAGCTTTTCTCTCCTGTCTGGAAAGTTCACATGACAATGTCTGCTAGCTTTTTCTGCAGGCTTCTACAATGGCTTCCCCAGGGTCTGTCCATTCCATTGGCTCTGTGGATTTTCCCACAATGGTTCCTTCTTAAAGGGCTCCAAAGCAACCCTACCTTGAATGGGTGGAGACATATCTCTATGGAAACTATCTAATCAAAAGTTACCATGCACAATGGGTGGGTCTTATCTCCATGGACACAATAAAAAAGATTCCACCCAGCAGTACTGAATGAGGATTAAAGGACATGGTTTTCCTGGGGTACATAATAACTTCAAACCAGCACAGCCTATCTCCTCAATCACTCCTAAAAGATGTTTATGCTAATACATTACCGCACTGGTTTGAAAGGATTATGTGCCCTAAAAAAGCCAGGCTTTAATCCTGATCCAATAGTCTTGGAAACTTTAATTAGATAATCTCCGTGGAGATGTGACTCACCCAATTGTATTAACCTTGATTAGATGGAGATGCGACTTCACCCAGGCCAGGTAGGTCCTGATTAGTTTACTGGAATCTTTTAAAAAAGGAAAATTTTGGAGAAAGCGTGAGAGAACCAGGAGAGCCCACACAGCCAGAGAACCTTGGAAATGAAGAAGGAAAATGCCCCTGAGGAACCTCATGAAACAAGAAGCCAAGAGAGAAAGCTAGCAGACTTCTCCATGTGCCCTTCCAGTTGAGAGAGAAATACTGAACTTCACTGGCCTTTCTTAAGTGAAGGTAACCTCTTGTTGGTGCCTTAATTTGGAAATTTCTATAAACTTGCTTTAATTTGGACAATTTCATGACCTTAGAACTGTAAACTTGCAACTTAATAAATTCCCCCTTTTAAAAGCCATTCAATTTCTGGTGTATAGCATTCCAGCAGCTAGCAAACTAGAACAATTACCAATATTAAAAAAATTATTTTGGCCCACATTGCACTCTAGGTACCACCCCATTTCTTTATCTATCTTCTAACCACAACAAAGCAAAATTTATTTAAAATATTCTATTTGCAATCCCTTTCAATGGCCTTCCATTCCTGCCTCCTAGTTGTGAATATCGTTTAATTTTTGTTGCTTCATTTTTAGTTTTCAAGCCTAACAGCTAAGATGCAACTTGATGGAATATTTTTTTTAATACTCCATTTTATGGTTCTACTTTTTTTTTAACAGCTTATATAATTAGGATAACAAATAATTCACCAAAATTATACAAATCATTTATTTAAAATATGTTCATGTAATTATGCAACTATCACTATATTCTAATTTTAGAGCATTTTCATCACTACAGAAAGAAACTATGTACTACACATCAGCGATCACTCTGCCTTCACCATCTCAATACAACCACTGTTCTATTGTCTTTCTCTATGGATCTGCCCTGTCTGGATATTTCATATAAATAGAATCATACAATATGTATTTTTGTGGCTGTCTTTTTTTACTTAGCATAATGTTTTCAAGGTTCTCCATGATATGTATTTACATTTTATTATCCACTCATAAGATAGCGGTCATTTGAATTGTCTCCATTGTTTGGCTATTCTAAATAATATTTCAAGAAACATTCATGTACAAATTTCTGTGTAGGCATATGTTTCCATTTCTCTTGTATATACTTTGGAGTGGAATTGGCATATAAAACGGTAACTCTAACATTTTGAGGAACTGCCAAAATGTTTTCTGAAGCTGTTGTACCATTCACATTCCCATCAGCAAAATATGAGGAATCCAATTTGTTCACATCATGCCACCACTTGTCATCATCTTTTTAAAATTATAACCATTCTAGTGGGTGTAATGTGGAATGTAATAGTGCTTTTCATTTGTTTTGTTCAAAAATTTATTGAGATAATTCACATACCATACAATTTACTTATTTAAAGGGTACCATTCAGTTAATATAGTCAAAGATATGTGCAACCACCCCCACAATGTTAGACTATTTTTATTATCTCATAAAGAAATCCTATACCCTTTAGCTATCATGCCCCCATGTCCAAACTGCCCCCCTCTAACCCTAAGGGATATATAATTGCTGCCTTTATAGATTTGTCTGTTCTAGACATTTAATATAAATGGAATCATACATTATGTGATATCTGTGACTTGAATTTTTTATTTAGTGTAATATTTTCAATATTCATCCATGTTATAGTATGTATCACCATTTCATTGCTTTTTATGATTGAATAATATTCCATTATATGGACATATCCCATGTTGCTGATCCACTCATCAGCTGATAACCATTTGAATTGTTTTCACCTTTTGGCTATTATAAACCATACGGTTGCTGCTACAAACATTTGTCACAAGTTTTTTTTTTCCTTTTTGCATGGGAAGGCACTGGGAATCGAACCTGGGTCTCCAGCATGGAAGGTGAGAACTCTGTCTGCTGAACCACCATGGGCCACCCTGTTAAAAGTTTTTGCATTGACATATGTATGTATTACTCTTGGGTATACATCTAAAAGTGAAATTGCTAGGTCATACAGTAACTCTGTGTTTAACCACTTAAGGAACTGCCAGACCATTTTCCAAAGGAGCGGAACCATTTTACATTCCCTCTTCAGAGTATGAGGCTTCCTATTTCTCCACACTCTTTTCAACACTTGTATCAAACACTTTTTAGTATAGCCAACCTAGTGTGTGTGAAGTAGTGTCTCAGCATGCCTTTGATTTGTATCTCCCTGATAGCTAATGATGTTCAGCAGTTTCTCACATGCTTATTGATCATTTTATGTCTTCTTTGGAGAATGTCTTTCTAGATCCAATGCCCATTTTTTAATAGAGTTATTTGTCTTTTTATTATTGAGAGAGATTTTTAAATATTCTACATAAAACATATATTCTACATAAAACTTTTGTCAGATATAAGATTTGCAAATATTTTCTCCCATTATGTGGCTTTTCTTTTCACTCCCTTGGTGATATTCTTTGAAGCACAAACATTTATATAATTTTGATGTAGTTCAACTTATCTATATTGCTTTTGTGTTGTGTGCTTTTGATGTTAAATCTAAAAATCCATAGCCAAATATAAGGTCATGAAGATTTTTCTCTCCATGTTTTTTTTCTATAAGTTTTATAGCTTTAATTCTTACATTTAGATGTTTAATCCATTTTGAGTTAATTTGTGTATATGGTATGAAATCAGTTTCTAATTTCATTCTTTTACACGTGGTTATACAGTTTTCCTAGCACTATTTGTTGAAAAGACTGTTATTTCTCATTGCATGGTCTAGGCACCCTTGTCAAAAAGAAGCAGACCATAGACACATGGTTTTATTTCTGGAAACTTGTTTGTATGCCATTGATCTATATGTCAGTCCTTATGCCAGTACCACACAGTCTTGACTACCATTGCTTTGTTGGAAGTTTGAAACTGGGAAATGTGGTTCTTCTTACTTCGCTCTTTTTTTTTTCAAGGATGTTTTGACCATTCTGGATCCCTTTCAATTCTAAAATATGAATTTTAGAATCAGCTTTTCAATCTCTGCAAATAAAGCAGTTGGGACCTGGAAATGGATTGTGTTGAATATGTAGGTGAATTTGGGGAACATTACCATCTTAACAGTATTAAGTCTTCTAATCCAAGAACATGAGATGCTTTTCTATTTATTTCCATTTCTCTCAAGATGTTTTATATGTTTCATTGCATAAGTTTTGTACTTCTTTTGCTAAATTTATTTTTATGATATTATAAATGGAATTATTGGCTTAATTTCACTTTTGGATTGTCCATTGTAGGAGAATAGAAGACAACTGATATTGACCTTCTATCCTACAAATTTGCTATGCTCATTTGCTATTTTTGAAAATAGTTTAATGGATTCTTTTAGATTTTCCATGTATAAAATAATATCGTAAGAAAGTGAAGATAGTTTTATATCCTCTTTTGTAGTCTGGATGCTTTTTATTATTTTTCTTGACTAACTGATAGGGCAAGAATTTCCAGTACAATCTTGAGTAAAAGTATTGAGAGGAGACATCTATTCTTCTTCATGATTTTAAGAGAAAAGCACACAGTCTTTTGGCATTAATTATGTTAACTTTATCCAGGAGAAGTGTTCATCTATTCCTACTTTGTTGAGTGCTTTTATCATGAAAATTTATTGGATTTTTTTTTGGGGGGGGGTGCATGGTCCGGGATTCGAACCCAGGTCTCCCATATGGAAGGCAATCATTCTACCACTGAACCACCCATGCACCCAGTTATTGGATTTTATGAATGCTTTTTTCATCAGCTGTTGAAATTATTATGAGGTTTGGTTTTTATTCTATTAATACGATGTAGTACATTAATCGATTTTAGGATTTTAAGCCAACTATGTATTCCTGGTATATACCTTACTTGGTTATGATGTAAAAATATTTCATATGCTGCTAAATTCATTCTGATAGGATTTTGTTAAGGAGTTTTGCCAAAATATATTATATTATTTATATTAATTAATATATCATTATTATTATTATTGCATTCCTTAAATAACAAGTTATTATTTTCAAATAAATATATTGTTTATTAATATAAATAAATACAGCATTTATATTTATTCTGTTAATATGATGTAGTACATTATAAAAGATAGAGTTCTCCAATTTTCTTGTGATATCTTTTTGTGGTATTGATAGCAGGGTAACACAAGCTTCCTAGAATGAATTGGGAACTTGTCTTAGTTTTCCATACTGCTATGACAAATACCAAAGACAGGTTGGCTTAAACAACAGGAATTTGTTGGCTCACATTTTGGGGACTGGATATCAAAAATCAAGATCCTGACAGGCCATGTCTTCTCCTAAAGGTCCATAGTGTTCTGGTGATGGCTTGCTGAAATCAATCTCTGCCTCCATCACACAGTCATCTGCCTTCTTGGCCTCATCTTGCAGCTTTATAATTTTGTGTCCAATTTCCTTTGCTTATAAGGACTTCAGTCATCTTTAACTAAGCTCATTCTCATTCTATTTGGCCACACCATAGATAAAAACATCTTCAAAAGTCTTATTTACAATTAGGTTCACAACCACAGGACTAAAAGTTAGTACTTTAAATGTCTTTTGTGGGGAACACAATTTAACTACCCACAGAAGAGTTCTTCTCATTTTTGGATGAATTTGCAAATTTCTTCCATTAATTCTTCCTTACATGTTTTCAGAATTCACCAATAAAGCCATCTGGGCCTGTACTCTTTTTCTGTATGTGAGTAGACTAATGATCTAATGGTTATTTAGGAGGGTATTCTTAGTTTCCACCCAGTGTTTCCAAAGTTTCTTTGTTATTGACCTGTAATTACAGTCCCATTGATATCAGAGAACATACTTTCTATTATTTGTATCCTTTAAAATGTATTAATGTTTTTCTTGGCCTTGCATATTGTTTATACAGGAGAATGTTCCATGTGCAGTTGAGAAAATGTATATTCTCCTTTTCTTGGGTGGAGTGTTTAGATATGTGTTAAGTCTAAGTATTTATATTGTTGTTCAAGTCTTCTGTGTCTTTGTTGATATCAGGCCTAGTTGCTCTACCCATTATTTAATAGAAGGTATTGAAATGCCAACTATTATTGTTGAATTGTCTATTCCTTCCTTTATTTCTGCAAATTTCTACTTAATGTAATTTGGTACTCTTGTTGGGTGCATATATGTTTAGAATTGCTGTATCTTTCTGATGGTTTGATCCTTTTATCATCATGACTTACCCCCCTTTATCTCTAGAAACATTTGTTTAAGACCATTTTGTCTGAGAGTAGTATTAGCTACTCCAGCTTTCTTGTGGCTGCTGTTTTCATAAAATGATGTCTTACCCTATAATTTTACTTTAAATTTATCTGTGTCTTTGAATTCTAAGTTTTTCTTCTGTAGACAGCATATTATCGGATCTTATTTTTTATCTAGTCTGACAATGTCTTACTTTTGTTTGGGTTACTTAATCCATTCATATTTAATATTATTATTGATATAGTTGAATATATGTATGCTATTTGGCCTACAGTTTGACCTATACCTCCAGTGAATCTTACAGTCTAATTCCAAATATTTTTCACCAAAACCTCAATTACTCTTGAGAGCTCCCAATCTCTTCCTAAAGAAACTAACATCATTTGCAACACTGACCTGGGAACTAACCCTTCAAAAGAGCCCAAATATGATTAGATAAATCTGTGGGGCAGGACATTGTTGAAAACAATGGAGCAATTAACAGTTACAGTAATCTAGATAGTGTGATACTGGACTAAGGTTATAAATATAGGTAAATATAATAGAATTGAGAATTCAAAAATAAATTCTTACATTTATGATCAATTAATTTTTGACAAGTGTGCCTAGTCAATCAATGGGGAAAATAGAAATAGTCTTTTCAACAAATGATATTGGGACAATGACAAAAACAATGAAAACTAATATAATTAAAAATAAAATTAAAATTTTATGAGTTTGTGTTGGGCCATGGTTTCTCAGCTATGACACTAAACCATAACTGACAAAGAAAAAATATAAATTTATCTTATCAAAATTTAAAATATCAGTATTGTAAATGATATCATCAATAAACTGGAAAGAAAAGCCACAGAATGAAGGAAATATTTTCAAGTCATATATCCGATAAGGAACTTATATCCAGAATATATAAGGACTCTGACAACTCAATAATAAAAAGATAAATAATTCAATTTATAAAAAAGATATCTGAATAAACATTGCTCCAGAGAAGACATACCAATGAGCACATTAAAGGATAATTAACATCATAAGGCAGTAGAGAAATGTAAATAAAAACACATTAAGATACTATTTCATACACACTAGGGTGGCTATAATCAAGGAGATACAAAAACAAGTATTAGTAAGGATGAGGAGAAAGTGGGAGCCTTATACAGTCCTGGTTGGAATGTAAAATGTCTGCTGTTGAAACAATTTAGAAAGTTTTGCAAAATGTTAAACATTGATTTACCTATGAGCCAGAAATTTCACTCCTAGGCACATACCCAAGGGATTAAAACATACACCCATCCAAAAACTTGAACATGACTATCCATTGCCATATTATTTATAATAGCAAAAAAAGTGGAAAGAATCCTAATAAACATCACCTCATGAATGAATTAAAAATGTAGTAAATTTGGAAATAGTAAGGAATAAACTATTGATATGTGCTACAATCTGATGAATTTGAAATCACTATAAGTGAAAGAAGACAAATAAAAGAAGCCAAATCTATAGAAATTTTTAAAAATTAGATTAGTGTGGTTGCTTAAGGATCAGGGTTCAGGCAGAGAGAAAAAGGAAGTCACTACTAATGGGCATGCAATTACTTTTGGTGGGGACAAAATGTTCTTAGTTTGTGGTGATTATCATACAACCTTATGAATATACTAATAATCATTGACTTATACACTTTGAAAATGAAATGTATGTTAGCTATATCTCAATAAACATTTTTAAAACTAACAGCCCTTACAATTTTATTTCATAAAAATACTCATACATCACCATACATCAACTATGTACATTTTCACCATCATCAATTTACCCAACCTCAGCTCAAAATCCTTCTTTTCCTAAATCTCAAATTCTAAGAATTATCTTTTTGAATGTGCTGTGATCACACTATTCCACATCTTGTTTTAAAATTTCAATTTATCTTTATGATGATTACTCTTTTTGACCTTGCAATTTTCTCCTAATGATCATATCAAATCTTTTTTCTAGAGTTCAGCACCTTCCTTTCTCTGTCAATTTTGATTCTCCAGCTTTTAATCCAATTATCCAAAGCAAGGAAGAAATAAAATATAAAGCAACTGTTAGGTTGGGGGAAAGCAGAAGAGCACTGCAACTGGAGCTGCGGAAGCTGTATCGCCCCTCCCAACATGACTTCTTGAACCGCCCCTTCCGGAAGTCACCTGACTCCCTTACTTAAACACTGCCCACGCCATCACCCAGGCACTGTCTCACCTCCCGCCATTTTGTCTTTGGTGTTCTCAGCCCGGGAGTGCAGAAGTAAACCCGCCCGCTTTAAATTTCCTTATCTACCGTCCTTCTTTCTCACCCGTTCGCCTCCTAAACCTTTCAGCAACCAGCTGCATCTTATCTGAAATGTTACTATAACATAACTCACTCATCTTTCTTACTTGAATCTCTTTTCTTCCATAGAATTTCTCTCTCCTGAATGGAGCGTCTGCCTTTACATGCCAATGGTTGGTTTCATCCTTTCCTTTGTTAAAAGATTAACCCATTCCAGGTGAACTCCTTCACCTTAAGTGCCATCAAGATTAATGTGTTTCTCTATCTTATCTGATTGCTCTGTTATCCCAGAGAAACAAGTATTCTTATTAATGTTCAAGGTAAATCCTTCAACATCTGTTCTTGATCCTATCTTACCTCAAATTGTATAGGAATTGAGTCCATGATCTTTATATGTCTTCAATTTTTGTCACCACGGGCTTATTTTTTCTTCATAAACATTTAGGACTTCACTATAAAATATAATTTCCTTCGTGCTCTTTCCTTCGTACAACTGTCTTTTATACTGAGCTAAAAACCTAAAAACAATGGTTACACCCAGCTTCTTTAGTTCTTCACTTTCAAGCCATTCCTCAATTCACCATAAGCTTTATTCAACCCTCAGTCTTTAAGAACTCCTGTGCTCCAACAGGTCACCAGCATTAACCCAGTGACTATTTCACAGTGTTTTCCTTTCCTGCAGTTACACCATCAATAATAACCCATTTTTGTGTGTGGAAATGGTGTTCCCAGACCATTGCTATATATTCTGCAAATGGATTTTCCACTTTTTGACAATTCCTTACTTTTCTTTGATGTTTCTTCTTCCTTTGCCTTTTCCATTTTGCAAAACTCCGTCTGATTTCCTTTTTTTACAGCTTCAACTGTTAATTCTATAGATGTCTTCTAGGTGTTGGTATCCAGCCCTAACCTCTCACTCGAACTTTAAATCGTTTCTACTGCCTCTAAAACTCTCCAAAATTGTAACTCCATATGAAGCTCATCATCAGCATCCCCAGTCTGTCTCAACCCTCATTCCCAATGTCAATCGACATCATCATCATTCTCTTGGATTTCCTGCCCTGAAGATCAGGGTTATCATCCAAACGTTTTCTCTAGACTTTCCCACATCTAATCAGTGACCAAATTCACTAGATTCTACCTTTTTAAAACTTGCATTTTATTTCTTTTCTTAAATATCCAGTTCAATAAATTTTCATCTTTGTTCTGGATTATTTTATCTTTCAACCTGCCTTCCAATTTTTCCACCCTCAAAAATTTGATCCACATTTTAATCAGTTGTTTTTCTAAAATTCAGAATTTTTTTCAACTAATTTACATTAAAATTGAATCTGAAAAATTTATATTTACACCATGCCTGGTAATAAACACTTCAAACACAATATCTAATTTATCCTCATGTAAACCTTTGTGGGAGATAGCATTATCATCAACAGAGATACTAATGCACTGCCCTGAAATCATACAGCATACTGTTCGTGGATAATAGAGGTGAGAGGTAGAATTTAAACCTCACTCTGAGTTCAGAGACCAAGATAGACTGCCACAAATAAAAACAAAAACGAGAAACCAAATCAAACACAAAAATACTTTATTGATTCTCCACTGAAATTCTAATTCCTAAACTGAACATTGATTCCATCCATAAAGTGAATGACATTTATCTTTATCAAGTTAATATTTCTATTTGTGATCTTGTTTCTGCAACAGAAAAATATATAAATAAAATTTGTTCCTAATATTTCTTTGGTCTTTAGTTTCTACATGAATAAAAGTGATATAGATGGGGTAATAATTTTTGTAGAGCCATCCAAATCTAACATTATATGATTCTGTATTACTTTTCCCATTATGCACATGTATTGGTTTCCAAACAGGTGGCTTGAAAAACAGAAATTTATTCTCTCATAGTTCTAGAGGCTAAAAGTTCAAAAATCAAGGTGAAAGCAAAACCAGGCACTCTCTGAAGGCTCTAAGAGGGAATCTTTCTTTGCCTCCTCCTATTTTCTGCTGGTAGCCACAGTCTCTTATTTTCCTTGGTGTTTAGTGGCATAATTCCAGTCTCTAACATTGCCTTCGCATGGCTGTCTCCACATAATGTAACATTATGGGATTCCAGGTGGACATTAATTTGGGGGGACCTTAAGCAATCCAGTATAATACATCTCAAACAAATGCCCTGGCCACATGAAAATAAGAAATAATTCATAAACAGGCTTGGATTTTTCCACTGATCTTTAGCTCACACTTCACCTCTACCCAGAAATAACATCTGCATGACTCTACTTGTCCAAATCTTTCACAAATCTTCAAAGCCATGTTCAGAACCACTATCTTGAAAAAGAGAAATTAATTAGAGAGAAGAACAAAACTGATCTGGTTGAGATTAACATGAAATCAGAATGTAGCATAAAGGATGATATTGTCTGCATTTCAGAACGTCATCTGCTATATGAGACCAAAGAAAGAAAGGTTTAGTTTTTCCAAAACTTACATTTTCTGTAGTGCACAATATAACGTATCTGGTCTGGCAAGTTCAGTTAAACAACCTAAACACATTTAGCCTAGAATTGGGAATGAGATCTTGCAGTTCTGTATAGCTTAATATAATACCCAGATACGCTCCAGAATATGTTTGATAGATAATTTTAAAATGTTGGCAAAGACCCTTGAGGAACTGGAGAAAAAACATGGAACTATTAAACTTTTCCACCTGGGAAATCCCTAAAACTATCTCAAACATTAGGGACTCCCAAGTTAAGAGGTCAAGCCCTTGATCTTGATCTTTTTTTTTTTTTATTCACTGAACATCTGTTATAATTTATAATCACCCCATACATTGTTGCTATTGTTATTTTGAACTATTATCTGTTAGAGCAATTAAGAAAAATGAAGTATTTTATTCTACCTTCATTTATTTCTTCTCAATTACTTCAATTATTCCTAGTCAAAGTTTCCCTTCTCTCTGAAAAACTTCTCTTATTATTTCTTGAAGGCAGGTCTACCAGGAACAAATTTCCTCAATTTTTTGTCTGTCTGAGAAAGTCTTTATTTCTCCTTCATTTTTCAAGGACAGTTTCCTTGGATACAGAATTCTATGTTGTTTTTTTTTTCTTTCAACACTTTAGTTCAATCCCCTCTCTTTTTGCTTGCATGATTTTTAAAGATAATTTTTATATAATTCTTATCCTTGTTCTTCCATAGGATTATTTTTCCTATGGCTTCTTTCTAGATTTTGCCCTTTTCTTTGAATTTCTGCAATTTGAATATACTATGCATAGGTGGAAGGGTTTTTGTGCGTGTGTGTGTGTGTGTGTGTGTGCATGTGTGTTTTGCATTTATTTAACTTACCTGGTGTTACCTGAGCTTCCTGGATCTGTGGATTTGGTATCCATTGTTAATTTTGGATAATTCTCAGCTATTTTTATTTCAAGTATTTCTTCTGTTCCTTTCTCTCTTTCTCCTCCTTTTGCATTCCCATTATGTATATTTCAAATTACCTGTTGTAATTTTTCCACAGTTATTGGATTTTCTGTTCTTTTTCATTCTTTTTATCCCTTTGCATTTCAGTTTTTAAAGTATTTCTGTAAACCCTAAAAACTACCCAGGGTTCTATCTGAGACTCTATCAAAGTTTCACACACTAACTTTATTTTTCAGAAACCTCAAAGCTTCATATGGTTCCTAGGACATATGAAACTCAGAGTTACCAGTCTCTTTAACAGCATCAACCAGTTACATCTCTCTACCCCATATTGTTAGTACCCCTTTTCAACGTGAAGAATTTAGAATAGTCATGGCCCAAATATCCCTAAAGATTGGGAGAAGGCCCAAAGGAGAAGCAGGTAAAACAGAGAAAATAGGATTTAATAAATGAGTATGACTAGAGAATCATTATATTGATACTTCTTTTTAGTCCCCCTTGTCTTAGAGAAACTAAGAAAATATACTGAAATTGTGGAATTGCAACCCATACCATACTTTGAAAGTTGTTCTATAGCTACTTGTTAAAATGTATTTTGAAATGTATCACTTTTTTGTATATATCTTATATTTCACAGTAAAAAGTTAAAAAACACTTTATAAAGCTTTCTCTAATGCTATCAAAACATAATAAACCTAACCCTCTTAACACACTATTCCATTTATATTTGTATTATAGCACAATATACACTACCTTACATGTTAATTAACTTTGTACTTTCCTATCTCATTCACTAGATGAAAAGTTCACTTAGTTAAGCAACTGTATTTTACCCTGCTTAATATCCAGCCTACAATGCTATTGCTATTTTGTTGTAAATAGTAGCCATTCAGCAAAGTTTTAATAAAAGAGTTAATACCCATACTCAATAGCTTGATCCACTTTCATGTTTTTACCTAAATGGAGAAATAGTGTAGCATAGTGGTTAAGCCCAGTTGGTGATATTTCAATCCCTACTCCGATATCTACATAAAACCTCTGAGTCTTACTTTTTTCATCTATAAAATGGTGATAATAACAATACCCATCCCTTAGGGTTTTTTGTAAGAATTGTTTGAATCAATTCATATGAAGAACTAGTAGAGTATCTGTTAGACATTATTTTTGCATATTTTAAAGCAAAAATAAGGCTTTTAAATAGAGGTCTAAAATGGTTTCCAACAAACAGGCATTTATGTGCCTTGTACAGGACTTCCTGGCAGGTGAAAAACAACAATAAACTTAATTAAGGGGTGACTTTTCTGGTCAGGATAAAGGACAGAGGAGTTTTAATCTTGGCAAGAAGCAGTGTCTGGAATCTTTTCATATTCAATCATTTTCTTTAACATGAATGAGTCAAGTGCACTATTAGTTCTGGAGAGAAGAATATAATAGAATCAGTTCTATAATAGGGGCATTAAGCCCTCTTGCATTATAGGAAATTATTGAAAAAGGCTGCCAGGCTCTGCTTTGCTTGCCATAATATGGCTATGGATGTTCAACAGTAACATCAAGTCTGATAAAAACTTTTACTTAAAATAGCCAGAAGCCTAAATGACAGGATAGTATTGGCAATGTCAGTCTTGAGAAAGAATATGAATGAAAGGAAATAGACACAATCCTGTGTCTTAAAGCTAGGACTTATTAGACATATCACTTTAAAGATGTTTTAATTAAGATGAAAGAGTAACTTCACTGCATGTTTTGCATCTGCATTGCAATTATATGTCAAAATTGAAATTTAAGCCAGCACCAGCAGTCTATGTAAAATGGTGACATCTTTTATCTTTTTTATATTGATATTAGATTTTATATTGATATTAGAAGAAAAGCTCTATCATAGCAATTAAGGAAAATTTAGTTTCACCTTTCTTTTTATTACCCTTCCTAAGCATTAGGTTTATTTTCCTTCTATTACATTACTTATTACCACCACATTTTTCAGAGGCACTAATTTGCCTAGTCACTACACAGTCTGCCAGTTGATGTCTCTGAATCAGCGTTTCACCCATTAGGAATATTCTCATGCCTGAATTTACTGGTCTCACTCTAATCCCTTGTTATTAGGGATATTCCACACAGGGCTTATGCCATAGATTCAATAATTAAGTAAATAACTCCAGGGGCTGATAAGTATCTATGAAATAGTGTCATAAACATCCAGGGAAGCGTTATGAAGCAAGGAGCATGTAATTAAGTAACTTCTATACTTAAAATAGAACATATAGCTCATTGTCAAGGACATAGGCATTTCTTTAATAACATACAAATTACTGAAGATAACCCAACAACCACCTTCTCTTTATAAAACCTATTCTTAATACTTTATAGTCATGCCTCTCACACCTGCTCATATTCACAGCCACTGAAAAAGAAAATTTGTTCAAGGACAGCCCCAGACAAAATTACCCCCCAGCTAGATTTTCCTTCTGCTTCTCATCCATAACTCCATTGTCGCCAATGAATGCAGATAGCTCACATAGCCTGTTTTCCACATCAAATATAAATGTGTTCTTTCTTCTCCATTTGAACACAGGCTACGTCATCAGCCCAAACATTTCATTATTCACAAACACATTTTAAAACATAAAACTCAGAAGGAAAGGTAAAATTACTCAACACCACCACAAATGCATATCTTCCCAATAGTTTAAAACCAACAAATTTCCTATTTAACCTTCCATTTCATTTAACGGTCTAACAAAGCTTTTGATAACACCTTCCTATGTCCTTTTATTGTATCTGTTAAATGAGAATCATCTACTGCCTTTTCGGATATTTTCTTCACTAGGTATTATTGGATCTTAATAATTCAAAAAGAGAAAACAATTTAACAGAAAAATAATTTAGAGAGAGAGGTACTTAGAGATATGATTAAACTGGGATAAGGATGTAGGAAAATTTTACTACCACATTTTTATGGAGGCACATTTCCATGAGGTTCCAAGAAATCTAAATTTATGCTAAAATATAAATTTCTCTATTCTATTGCTTCTCACCCCCACCAACATCACCCAAATCCCTGGCTATGGTAAAGAAATGTCCTTTCAATTAAAAAAAAAAGAAATCTGATTTATGATACTGATTTGGGAAGTCAGAGAAAAGTAAGAAATAGCTGTCTAAAATTGACTTGAACCCCATGCCCTGGATTTTATAAATTTTTTATAATATGCCAAGAATATGCTTATATTAACTGTGAAATACATAAAAATAGAATGTAAATGGAGGGTAGTTTAAATTTACTTTGGTCCTTTTTCAGACTGTGTGCATTATTACTTTTTTAAGAGGAGGATTGTGGTATGTGGCAACTCTGGAGAAAACATAGCACAGTAAGGTGAAATATCTAACTACTATTAGAATTATAGTTCTGAGAAAGTGACACCTTACAGTGAAAAAAATGACTACCTTCTAGTAAGAGCCAGAGCCATCAAAGTTGGAAACAGAGGGAGAACTTTCACATGGGAAAGGGGACCTTATAAATTCTCCATGATTCATCATCTCTGTGGGCATCTCTCTTTAGTACTGCTCTGGGGATAAGGGAGCAACTGCTATTTGGAAACTTGTAGTTCAAACTTCTCCACAAACCCCTTCCCTTGGTGGTTTTCAGCTTTACAGAACAAGGGCTGAAACATTAAAGCAAGCCTCAAAGGAAGGAATCACGGTCCACACACTATCTTGTTATCTTTCTTCCTTCCTCTCTTCCTTTCCCATCTGCTTCTATTTAGAATCTTTTTTCCAGCTGGAATTGTACCTCTGCCACAGGGGGCCAATGTAGATATCAGATGTCAAATATCAGAACATATATGTGTTTATATTGGGTTGGCAGGGTGGTGTTGGACAAGCAGCACCATACTCAGGGCAAGTTGGACAAACCTGAATCCACTAAAGTTCCCATCATCACTCCTATTCCTTGGAGAGATGAACACACAAGCTGCCATGGAAACGTCACATGTTCATATGGCACCTCCAGGTCTGGCTGCTGTCTACTACAATTCAATTATCTAAGTGCGAGGCAATAATGTTGCTGCTTTGATGATATACTGGAGCTTGGGAGAGGGTGAGGTTACCTAAGACTACCTCTGCCCAGATTCATCATTCAGCCCTTTCTTCTCCAGGGTCTTGCCACCTTCCTTGGAGGTATACCTAGGAATTGACTCAAGTCATCTTGTTCTCAGATTTCACAAACCTATCTGAGAGTTTTTCCTCATTCCAGAGTTTATCCTCAGAAAGAGTGAGCAGGGTCCATTGATGACAGTAGTTCTTCACTCTCCTAGTTCTCTTACCTTACCTTTATTTCAAGTGGTTTTATTTTTCCTCAGGTCTTAAGGTTTTCAAACATAGCTTGAGGAGGGTGGGGGAGGGCAAGATTCCCTTTTCTTTGAGTTATGCTGTCTTATCTATCCCTGGAGACCAGGAATACAAAATGACCCAGCTACTTAGGTGGGGGAAGGGCAATAACAATGAAAATATCTAGAAGAAAATAAACATTTTTAAATGAAACTTTAGTAAAGGCTAAAGAATAGCAAAATCCCATTAAACATGTAAAGTCACTAGAAGTTAGATTATCTTTCATACAAGGAATAATTTACTCATCAGCTTGTGTCTACCAAAGGAATGTCTCCTTGTCAGTTTCCTTGAACAGATAGATTCTACACCTACCATGAAAGTGCAACCACTTCAACCCTCTATGGGTGCTGAATGATAAAAACAATAGAGCATGATCCAAGGAGATAAAGAAGTGTTTCCTTTCCAAGGCCTGCCTTCTTAATCCTGTGATCTACCTGAACTGCATTTAAGCACTAGAAACAAATTCCAGAGTTTAGAGACTTTTTCTTGCTCAGTGCTGACTGCCTGTACTTAAAACAGAGCTTGACCCATAGTAGCTTCTCAACAAGCATATATTGGATAAATAAATCCTTTAAAATTTCCCATCCATATTTTATGCATGAATATATATTTTAGTAATCCCTGTGGTTAACTGTTATTCACAAGTCTGAGGCTTTCTAATAAATAAACCAACAACAACAACAAAAAAATTGGTAGAAAACTATGCTAGGAATATTAGTTGATGGTTAGGCTAGGAACAGTGACAAAGCTTCCCCTAGTGGTTTAGCGTACTGACTCTCTCAATTACGGTCCAGAAATCTATTTCCTCAAATTTTCAGATTGATGTATAGTGCACTGGCTCCTTCAATTAAGGCCCATAAATTTACAGATTTCCCCAAATTTTCAAGTGAAGTACGAGGATGTTCTAGTCATATAACAGGCAATGTTGGAGGGGAGAGTTTTTCAGAGATCTTAACCCATCCAGATAAAAGACATAGCAACAGTAGCTTCTCATCTTCCTACTACATATTCTGAACCTTAAAGGCAAATCAGAGTTTTCACGAGAAGGATTTAATCTGCTAACCCTTCATGGCTGACTTCTGAAGCTTCTTCATTATTCTCTCTCCCATATTATGCTCCTTAAATAGAGTTAGGATCAAAGTACAAAGCAGGTCCTAGATGACTTCCTGATACTAAAGCTGCCTGGAAACTGAGTGCTTGATCACTAGTTTCTGGTCCTAGTTGTCTTCTCTTCTGAACTTTTCTTCAAAGATATAGAAACATAACTCAATGAAGTATCCCTTTATTCACGAAGTAAAATTGACTTCAGTGGAGTTAATTTTTTTCCACTAGAGACTATAATGAGATATTTTATTGAAAATATTCATGAACTATTGTTATAGTGTTATAACTAGAACATCCTGCCAGTAGAGAATGAAACATATATTCATGACTAGCTCCATGATAATACTAATTATCATTAGTATGATAATACCAATAATATGAGCCAAATTTAATAAGCCTAATTAAACATAGATCTACAGAATAACTTCCTGGACATGAAAAAAGTGCTACATACAATGATTCATTTTAACTGCAACAGCGCAGAAAAATCTCATGTGTTGAGGTAGCTATCTTCTTAGAATACTGAAGTTTTCATTAAAATCTTTGCATAAAATGACATACAAATATGGAGCTCCACCTCTCATGAGTGGAGATAATCCAAAGGCATAGAATGTTAGAAAATAGATAAAAGATTAGAGCCCATTAGAGATCACTGAATTAATCAGGGTACTGTTGAGAAGTTCCCTTATAAGATGCATTCCTGAAAGCAGCCTGCTCTTTTCTTTTCTCAGCTTAAGACTCAGCAGATTTTGATACTTTTGCTTGGAGCAGCCTTCTCATCATTCTGAAAGTGGACAGCTCCTTGTCTCAATCAGAATTCAGCTGTTATGTCAGACTTCATGAGAAGACTTTCCCAATCCTTACCTCCTGGCCACTTTGCTTGCTTCTCCTTAAAGCTCCTAAGTATCACTAAAAATGGCATTATAAGATTTATCACAAATATTGTTACTGCTTCTTTATTTCTTGTGATAGCTCATTTATGTCATAAACTGCTTCAAGATAGTAACCATGCCCTTGACTTCTTTGGTTCATGATCCGTATTCTGCCTGGAACATAGCAGATTGTCAATTAGTTATGTGTTGGTAGTTTCTCATAGCTTAAGCTGCAACTTAAATGTGACTTTCACCATATTTGGAATTGACTCCTGAACCCCATATCCACATCTTAATCTCCATTCTGGTAGACATAAACCTATTTGTAAAGAGGAACTTTTGAAGATTAGTTAAGATGGGGGCAAATTGAGTCAGGATGGTTCTTAATCCTTACGACTGGATGTCATATGAAGAAAAGATTCAGAGGTGGCCAGTCAGCAGAAATGAGAAGATAGAGTCATTAGAAGCACAAATTCAATAAAAACCAGAGAGGAAAGGGAGAATGTCATGTGACAGAGGACTGCCGTCACCAGAATGCTACTGACTCCAGGAGAAAGCACAATCTTGCCAACATCTTGATTTTTGGACTCCTAGTAATGAAATTCTTGTTTAAGCAATCCATCATGTGATGTTTGTTATAACAGCTCTGGCAAAGTAAGATACCTTCCTCAATCTCTCAGGCTACTTTGATATATTTTGATATACACCTTTATGTACTTTGATATACATCTTTATATACTTCATATACTTTGATATACATCTTTAGTGTGAGGATTTGTTAGAAATATCACATTCCCCTGTAGGCTTCAAACTTTATGAGGTCAGGAGCCAGTTCTCCCCTCCTTGTTGTGCTATCCCTAATGTCTTACAAGGACTGAGACTTAATGCACTTAAAAATAGTTTTTGAGGTACTGATACATGACACAATATGAATAAACCTTTAAATCATCATGCTAAGTGAGAGAAGTCAGTCATAAAAGACTACATACTATATTATTATATTTATAAGAAATGTCCAGAATAGGCAAAGTTAGAGAGACAAAGTATTTACCTCTGGCTGGAATGCAAGGAGAGGGGAATAGGGAGTGACTGGCAATGAGTATGGGTTTCTTTCTGGGGTAATGAAAATGTTCAAACATTAGATTTTGGTAAATGGATGAATATTATGTTACATGGATCATATCTCAATAAACTTATTAATATGGTTGTTGAATATAATAAAAAATAAACTTGAAGTTCATGTGTTCTCTCATATAATGAAAGAGATATATTCCAGGAAATGGGAAATCTGTTGTGCAGGGTTGATTCAACAACTTTCAATAGTCCCTTCAATCAAAAATTTTCAATCATTCTTCCATTCTATTCTTATCCTCTGAATCCATGGGTTGTGCTTGCTATAGTTTCTTCCAGCTTCCATTCATATAAATTATTTTCAGCCTTTCCAGACTGCATTGATGTTATAACAACTTCTGCCAAACCCTAATTGCCAACTGTCTCCTCTACCCATTCTTTGAAGTCACCATAAACCACTGAAAAATTAGCATTTAAAAAAGTTAACATTGTTCATTAGCAACTAGAAATGCGCAAAAGACCTTAATTCTCCCTACCTCTCCTTCTTCATCATGCTGCTTATAACACAGAATTGATGGCTGTAGCTCTAGCAATCGCCTTGGATATTGAGAATGAGTTCCATACCCTAGGAGTGGAAGAGTCATGCAGGAAGAAGCCTGAGTCCTTGATTATGATTCATTATCTGTGGACTTCTCATTTGCAAGAGAGTAACACTCTTCTTTCTTGTTTAAACCCTTATGGTCTTGGGCTTTCTGTCACTTGCGGTCAAATAATTATGTGCTGTAATGCAATGTGTGTGTGTATTTTGGGAAAATATTTCAGAGACAAGTGTCATAAAATTCAGCATTCTCAACAGAGGCATTGTATATTATCATAAGACATTTGTTTAAAAAAACTGATCTGCAGAGAAACTCGGGCAAAATGTCTGTGGTGATACTTGAGGCAAGTATATTGAGGACAATTTTGAGTGCTAATCTTAGCTAGCATTTCCCATGAAGGCATTTCCATTTTATCCTAATAATCTCCAAAATCTATAATAAAATACACAGAAATAGAGAAGATATGGCTCTGGGGCCTATAGCGTAGACACTGAATAGTCCAGCATAGCTAAATTATAGGCTATATAAGAGATCACATAAAGTAGTGGATTGGGCAGATCATTTTGTGTCTTGGAAATCAGATGATGGAGATAGAATCATGCACCTCACAAAACATATTTTCAAGTCTTAATCCACATTCCTGTAGGTGCAAATCCATTTGTAAAGAGAATCTTTGAAGGTGATGCTATTAGTTGCTTTGTCCAAACTGAATGAGGTGGGCCTTAATTCAATATGGCTGAAGTCCTTATGTGCAAAGAAAATTGGAAATAGAAGTAGAAGCCAGTAGTGGGACAAGACAGAAGAAGAGATTGCCATATGATGGAAGATCCCCATCACCAAAATTCTACAGACTTTGGAGAAAGCATGACCTTGTGGCTATCTTGAATTCAAGTTTCTAGTTTCCAGGACTATGAGCCAATAAATTCCTCTTAGGACAGCCAGTGTGTGGCATTTGTCATAGCAGTCATAGCAGTCCTAGCAAACTAAGGCAACAGGCTAATGTTTAAGAGTTTTTATTTGTTTGTTTTTTGGTAGGCAATGGGATACCAACAAAATTCATTGTGCAGTGGAATGGTGTGGTAGTTAGGTTCAGGTGTCAATTTGGCCAGGTGAAGGTGTCTAGATATATTGCTGTGGACATGCGCCAATGACATGTGAACCTCATCTATTGCTCATTACATCTGCAGTCAGCTAAGAGGCATACCTGCTGTAATGAATGATGTTTGATTTAATTGGCTGGTGCTTAAATAAGAGAGCTCAACGTAGCACAGCCCAAGGAGCTCAGCATACCTCATCTCAGCACTCGCAGCTCAGCCCAGGCCTTTGGAGATGCAGAAAGAAATCACTCTGGGGAAAGTTGTTGCAACCCGCAGGCCTGGAGAAAAGGCCAGCAGAGAACATTCTGTGCCTTCCCATGTAAGAAAGAACCTCAGTTGAAAGTTAGCTGTCCTTCCTCTGAAAAACTAATGAAATAAATGCCCTTTTATTAAAAGCCAATCCGTCTCTGATGTGTTGCATTCTAGCAGCTAGCAAACTAGAACAAATGGCATTACAAGAAAAGTACTATAGGAAAATCAAGTTAACCCAATGGTATATTGCTCATCTCTCACTTGCAATTCCTTGTTATCTTCTTTAGAAGTACTATGCCTAAAGGTGGTATGATAGTGATCCTCAAAGTATAAAAATTGTCATAAGCTCTGTCATAACCCAAAGTGCACTGAGGAGCAGCTAGTCTAGATTGCTCTAGTGGGGAAGTCATGTCATCTCAAGTGGATCAATGTGTTAAACTGTTTAACAATACTGTGTATATAAAACAAATATTAACACTAAAGTTCATTTCCTTTATTAGAACAGTGAACATGCTATAAAATCACCATTTCCTCCAGTTTGTGAAAACTTTCTTAAGCTTAATTCTAGCAAAATATGTTTCATATTCCCAAATTCTAAAATATGGGTATATCGTGTATAAAGTCTGAGGAAATGTCTTTCAATTCATAAAGAGCATGTTGTATAGAAGTAAGAATTGCAAGAATATCACCGGGAAGAAAGCATTAGTTTTTGAGTTAGAAAGATGCATATTAGGCACAGAGTCATTAAGGAATCCACGCAGGACAGCCAGTCAAATCTTAACAGGTTTATGAAGGTGAGAACAGGGAGAAGGTAGGTGGGAGAAGAGTGAAAGGGACAAAGCAGATAGGAGCCTGAAAATGGCTCCCATTTTGTGCACCAGCAGAAAGAAATAAAAATGGCTCCAGATCTTTGTTCTGGGAGCTGAGTTTAAAGGTACAGTGATGTTGGGAGGGGAAGGTGCCTACTAGGTGGTGTGTTGTCCTTTGATTGGATGGGGGCATAGCAGAAGTGTTGGTTCACAGTTTTCTCATCTGCAAAATGTTATAAAACCTACTGGGTTATTAAAGAAAAAATTGATATAATGTATTTGAAGGTACCCAGGAACGATTTGGTAGATGCTTAATACATGGTCATTCCTTTCCACCCTAATAGCTTGAACCAAAAATAGAGTCCAAACTTATCATTTCAAAAGTTAATCGTTTATCAATAAACCAACCAAGAAGCATTACTACAAAACACTTTGGAAAATGCATTTAAATGAGACTGAAGATGTGAGGCAAAAATTCCCCTGTAGTCTTAAGGAATTTGAAGATAACATAGAGTCTTGTGAATGAAGTGATGAAAGAGACCAAAAATAATACAAGATATTAAAAGAGATTACAAAAGAGAATATAATGGAAAGGAACTGACAAACCTAACAAAGAGACTGAGGAGGAAATTAAAACCTTTTAAGTATTTAAGATCTTATTATAGGCAGAAAGAAATTGAATTACAGTACTCATTCAGTGACAGGAAGTTAAAGTTTAGGGAACAAAAGATCACATGAATGTTAAATAAAAAAACAAAGATCACAATGATCAGACAGAAAAACTGAGGAAGAATAAGCAGTGAAGACTAAGTAATTGCTGATGGGGAAAACGTAAAGAAGAAAAAACAACATTTTCAAATATATAGTATAAGGACAATCTCTAACAAAAGAAGACCTAGAAGACTGAGGATTCAAAGGTTATTTGCTTTACTTATTGCTGTGCTAGCATAAACGAGCCTGCTACACTCATCCTTGTGAACATCTGTGAGTTTCTGTTTTTAGAAGTTTTTATTATTATAAAAAATAATTTGCCCTTATTACTAGGCAATGACATTTTATTTTTTCAGAGTGATAAGCTAATTTATAATCCTTGGTTATACATGTGCTGCAAATATCTTCCTGTTTTTGACTCCATTATCATTTTTCACTGGTATCCTTTGATGAACAGAGAGTTTAAAATTTAGTGATATTGAATTTAGCAATATTTTTTTTATGGGTTATATGTTCAGGTCTGGTTTAGGACATTCTTCTTTGCCTTAAGGCAAAAAAAAAAAAATAAATAATAACTCCCATGTTTCTTTCTCAAAAGCCAAGTTTTCTTCTTCCCATTTAGGTATGAAATTTACTTGTGCATAAGGCAAATGTCCATTTTCTAATATTAATTCATGTATATAACTAATTTTTGTAGACATTTAGTTTTAGTGTTTCCCCACTAACATGCAATACCACTTTAGTCAAATATGAAATTCTCATCAATATGCACAAATCTGTCTCCAGGTCCTCTATTTTGCTTTGATTTGTCTGTCTAGCATCCAGCAGCAGGATATCCTTAATTATTAGAGTCTAAAAAAACCTAGAACATCCCCTAGTTTTTCCTCAATTGCACCTTCACCATTGTTGGAGCTTTGCTCTTTGATAAATATTTTGTTAATCGCCTTACCAATATCAATAGTTAGATAAAGACCAAATTGAGCTTAAAGATGGCAGACTGAGTACATGTTCATTTCTCTTTATCCTAAGACTACCACTACATTTATAGTAAAAGAACGAAAGAGAAAAGTGTTAGGTCGGGGGAACGGAGAAGGACACTGCAACTGCAGCTGCAGAGACTGTGGCGCCCCTCCCAACATGACTTTTGGAACCGCCCCTTCCAGTCACCTGACTCCCAGAGACCCGCCCCTTCTGGACGTCACCTGATCTGCTTGCTTAAACTGCCCACACCATCACCCAGGCACAGACTAATCTCTCTCCATCTTGGATTCGGTGAGCTCTGCCCGGGAGCACAGAAATAAACCCGCCCGCTTTAAATTTCCCGGTCAACCTTCTTTCTTTCTCACCCTTTTGCCTCCTTAACCTTTCAAAAAGTGTATGAATACAGCTAATAAATAGAAGATGGGTTATCCAACAATGAGAGATTTAATAAATAACAGGTGGAAAGGTGACAGAGCTGCAGCTACTCATGAAAGAGAGGAAGAACCAATCTAGGACATGTAGTGAGATGTATGTAGTTGCAGAGTTGATCTACTTGGCAGAATCCCTGGGACACTTGCAATCCAGATACATTAACTAAGATAGAGGGATGTTGCTGTGTGTTATGACATTAATGGCAAGTTGGCAGCCAAGATCAAACCCTCTGTGGTCTGGCATTCAGGAATCCCAAAGTGGATTATTGCTGTCATTCCAATTACAGCCCATCATTTGAGAAATCTAGCATAACCACACGGAGCTCTCAAACAGCTTCCTGTATCCTTCGGCTTTAACATGAACAAACATTCTTTGAGGAAATTCTGAACCTGGAAGACAACTATCAAAATAAACTGGGGAAAAAATACCTCAGAGAAAAAGATGAATCATGGAAAAAAATAATTTTAAAAACTTACAAGTAATATTGCAGATGGTTTTGAAAGTTCATCCTTATAATCAGAAGGCTGTGAAAAAAGATTAGACAATAGGAGAAAAATATGAAAATTTAAAACATGACTGCCAAAGGAAATTAAATAGGCATTTTAGAATACTGAGGAAACCATCTATAGTATAAAAACAAAGACAAAACTAAAAAGATGAAAGATAAGATGTAGAAAGTTAATCCTGGACATGTGCCCAACAGAGAAAAGGGAAATGGTAGGGAAATTATTAAATAACAAGTAACTGACATTTTCTCTGAGTTTCCAAAATGAAAAGTCCACTGTAACTGAATAAAGTAAAACATATCTCAAGGAATATTATTGTGATACTTCAAAACATCAGATTTAAAAAGTCATAAAAATGGGAGTAGGAAGTTGGCAGATTTCCATTGGTCAGTTTAGAAGGGGGGGGCAAGAAAGGAGCTAAGGGGGAGTTATCCCAAGCTTGCAGCTGCAGGGGCTGTAACTACCATAGGGCAGATGTCAGATAAGGGGAGTTATAATACAAATGCAGCTGCCAGAGGGAATAAGGACACTCATGCGACTGCCTTGTGGGCTGGGGCAGGTTTGATTTTGCAAGGGGACCCCTGGAAGTTATGAGTGAGGGAAGTTTCCTGGAATGCCTGTCAAGGGTCGATGACTTCAAAAGGCAAGAGGTTCTGCCTACCAGTACCTCATCATCCAAAGTGAAATGTTGAAAAGTACAAATTACTTACCCCCAATCAAATCATAAATCTTTCCCAGTTAACATTAGCAATCTCTTATTTTTCCCCAATGAAATGAAAGCTGAGCATGATAACTTTAGGAAAGAATTAGTGTCAGCCCCATGGTTAGTATCTCATGCCTCCATGACCAAAAACCAAGTTTATTTTCCCTGATGACTTCATCCAGAAACATATGGTTATCTGTTAAAAATGTTATCACCCCATTTTTCTTTTTATCTTTAAGTGTTTTTCTCCTCATGGTCCAAATTAAAATAAATGGGTTCCCCAATGAATATTTTATCCAATTAGGACTATAGTCATGTAATTTAGTATCACAAATTATATTCTTTGAAAAAAGATGTATTTTCTCAGCTTTATCTATCTTGTGCAAATTACTGATTTTTTTAATGTCTTCTTGATCTCTAGTAGACAAAGGGAATGTTTGAAATTATTCCAAAAATAGTTTGCTGGTATTATCTCCAAACATGAATAATGGTTGCTGCATACATGTTGAATGCTAACATTATAGAAGTTCGAACTTTTTGGATTATACAGATATACAGTGGCTCTGACTCAGACTCATTGTCTGATCAACCCTATTGGCACTCCATTTCTTTACACATCTTTTTAAAGTTCTTTTTGTATATTTTTGTTATGTATCTTATACATGGCAAATAGTTGTTGGTAGTAGTACAATCCCAAATCCTGCTTTTCGTAATGAAGTAACTTGTACATTTATGTATATTTTCATAATAACCATACTTCCTCATATTTAATGTTTTAAATTTTTATATTCTTGCTTTTTTGTCATCTAGCTTGCATTCTGGCCTAAGTCATGCTGACTTGTATCCTTCAATGATTGGAAAACTTTGATATTTTTAATTTTTTTTGTCAATTATCGACTAAAACTCTTAAGTATATGTGAACTTCCTGTAAATTTGATAGGAATATAAAGAATTTCTGTTTTTACCTGTCATGTGAAAAATTTCAGAGATGTGATTACACCCAACTCTTCAAGTAACTTACATTAACTGCAAACCTTTTAATCACCCTCTACCATTCATCTACCCTTAAATGTCATGGTTGGCTAAGAATTTTTCTTTTAAATAGATTCAGATATTTATAGTTCTTCTAGACCACAAATAATGTATCCCTCCAACAAGTCCTTATCCAGGTTCTTCCTTTCTCTTTTAGCTCCTTCCACAATATAAGATTTCTACGGAGAGAGCATACACCACCAGGTATGGTTTCCAACTACTCATTTCCCTCTTATACATGCCAATCTTGTACCAGGAAATATATTTTCTGAGTAAGTATAGAAGTACTGCTGCCAATAGGGTAGAGGTGGGGCTATTAAAAAAAAAGATTTGTCTTGGACAAGCTCAAAAGACAATTCCTAAATTTTCACTAAGAAGCTCCTTGGTTATTATTTTAATTTTTTAGCAAGTTGTAGACAGTATTGTGTTAGCTGAAGCTGACAGTTAGATTAACCAATCAAATGGTTGTGCGAGCAATAGGAATTCTTCCATACAGTAAAATTGTTCACTGCTTGTTCTAGTTTGCTAGCTGCTGGAATGCAACACACCAGAGACTGATTAGCTTTTCAATAAAAGGGGCTTTATTAAGTTAACGTATAGTTCTTCAGAAGAAAGGCAGCTAAATTTCAACTGAGGTTCTTTCTTACACAGGAAGCCACAGGGAGATCTCTGCTGGTCTTCTCTCCAGGCCTCTGGGTTCCAATATCTTTCCCCAGGGTGATTCCTTTCTGCATCGCCAAAGGCCTGGGCTGAGCTGCAAGTACTGAGATGAGGTATGCTGAACTGTTTGGCTGTGCTATATTGAGGTCTCTCATTTAAGCAGCAGCCAATTAAATCAAACATCATTCATTATAGCAGGCACGCCTCCTAGCTGACTGCAGATATAATCAGCAACAGATGAGGTTTACATGCCATCAGCTCATGTCCACAGCATATAACTAGGCACCTTCAACTGGCTAAGTTGACAACTGAATCTAACTACCACATTGCTATTCAGAATTTTCAAATTTAATTGAATAGTCTTCTCTTTATTATTATTTTAATGAGAAGTTAGAAGAGGAAATAGTGAAGATTGATAACTCCATCATAGTCCAGATAAGTTGTGGCCCTTATTTATTTAAGTAAAGGCTGATTTTCCTATTATTCTTATTCATACATGACAGAGCATGAGGTGAGAAAGTCCATGTAGCTTGTATAGAGAACTGGACCTCAGAGGGTGTCATACACCTGAGAGTAAACTGGAAAGAAGACAGCAAAGCAGCAGGCTACAAATGAAAAAAGAGAAAAGCAAAAGGAAAGCATTTATATAAAATATATATGAATTACAAACATTAAATATAAAAGTGTTCATATTTATATAGCTAAATAGCTATCGATATACAATGTCAAAGAAATGGTAGGTTCCTAAAACTTTCCACTGAGGTGTAGAGGCTTATTAGTGTTCCTTGTTGGATATTGTGGATGCTCTGGACCTGAAACGTTTTAGCATTTAAAAGAGTCAGCTGTTGGAAAGGTAAAGAATACTTGGGGAAAATTACATGTTTGTTGCATTAATCAATTAATGAGTACCAATTTTTAAGCAAAAATGTGCATATACTGTATGACCTTGGAGTCATGCAGTTTCTGAAATTGCCAGCATTCAGATATAATCCAATATAAAAAACCTTGCTAGTGGTAGTTAGCAAAGCAAATAATGTTCAATAGGACACTTTACTAGTTAGGGTTCTCTGGAGAAACAGAATCAACAGGAAATATTCATAAATATAAAATTTATAAAAGTGTCTCATGTAACCGTGGGAATGTAGAGTCCAAAATCCGTAGGTCAGGCTGTGAAGCTGACAATTCCAATGGAGGGTCTGGATGAACTCCACAGGAGAGGCTTGCTGGCTAAACCAGGAAGAGAGCCTGCCTCTTTTGAATCCTCCTTAAAAGGTTTCCAGTGATTAGATTAAGCATGACTCATTGCAGAAGACACTCCCCTTGGCTGATTACAAAAGGAATCAGCATGGATGCAGCTGACATGATCATGATTTAATTCTACAAAATGTCCTCATAGCAACACACTGGCCAGCACTTGTCCATTCAGACCAACAGCTACCACCACCTGGCCAAATTGGCACATGAACCTGACCATGACAGTCCACCCCTTGTCAACTTGGCAGCTATACCTATCATCTTAAACCATACCTAATTTCTAAATAGAAAACAATACAGACACATTTTTCCCTCACCTAACAATACTCAACTGTCCTGCATATAATTGGAAATACATTAAATCTCCCAAGAATAGGGTGCCAGTCCTTGGGTAATAATTCATTCTTAATCTTGATATCTTATAACTTATATACTATAACATGAACAAAAAAGCATCATACTCCTCACTCCTCATTTCTGTAACTAATCACATGGCCATAGTTCATATTTATCACTACCTTCTTCTACTACCCATTCCATATTCCCTTTAACCTCAGCAAGCACTTCAGCTGGTCATGGTTCTTTACTGGTAGGGTAACCCAAACCTTCATTGCTGAAGTTTCAGACCCATTGGCAGTCCTGTCTGGATTGGGTTGTTGCAGTTTTCCATTGATTTTAATCACAGGGCATGGTAGTACTAAAAGAAAGCCCTAGGGGATCTCCTAAAGTCCAGGAAAATTCTTCTTTACTTCCATTGTGTAGTTACTGTCCTATTTCCCCCTGATACTCAGGGTCAATTATCCCAGCCAGTAATGTAATCCCCTTCTTGGCTAGTTGATCCAGGGCCATGAGTAGCCCAAAGTGACCAGGTGGCAATCTCAGATTTCAGTTCAGTGGAATCACTATTATTTCTCCTGGTGGAAGCACTCCCCCTTTTGGAACTAAAACCTGTAGACCAGCAGAGCTCAAAGTTGCAGGGACAGGAAGCAAAAATTTTCCTAGTGGATCACTAGGGGTAATAGTAAGTGGTGCCACTCCCATTTCCACCCCTTGGTTCCTGTACCCATGGATCCTGGCTGTGGGAGAAACAGCACCATACAGCAGATGCTGATTCAGAGCACGCACAACTTCCTGGAGAACATTACCCCAGCCTTTCAAGGTATTGCCATCTAGTTGGTGTCATAATCGAGTTTTCAAAAGGCCATTCCACTATTCTATCAATCCAGCTGCTTCTGGATGATGGGGAACATGGTAAAACCAGAGAATTCCATGAGCATGTGCCGATTCCCATGCTTCATTTGCTGTGAAGTTTGTTCTTTGATCAGAAGCAATGCTGTGTGAAATACCATGATGATGGATAAGACATTCTGTAAGCCCATGGATGGTAGTTTGGGCAGAAGCACTGTGTGCAGGGAAAGCAAATCCATATCCAGAGTATGTGTCTATTCCAGTTAGAACAAATCACTTCCCCTTCCATGAAGGGAGTGGTCCAATTTAATCAACTTGACACCATGTAGCCAGCTGGTCAGCTTGGGGAATGGTGCCATATGAGGGGCTGAGTGTGGGCCTCTGCTGCTGGGAGATTGGGCACTCAGCAGTGGCTGTAGCCAGGTCAGCCTTGGTGAGTGGAAGTCCACGTTGCTCAGCCCATGCATAACCTCCATCCCTACCACCATGACCACTTTGTTTATGAGCCCATTGGGCAATGACAGGAGTTGCTGGGGAAAGGGACTGGTATCCACAGAATGGGTCATCTTATCCACTTGATTATTAAAACCTTCCTCTGCTGAAGTCACCCTCTGGTGCACATTCACATGGGACACAGATATCTTCATGGTTTTAGCCTACTAAAAAGGTCTGTCCATATACCTCTTCTGCAGACCTCTTTGTCACCATTTTTCCAATTATGGTCTTTCCAAGTCCCTGACCATCCAGCCAAACCATTAGCAACAGCCCATGAGTCAATATACAAACACACCTCTGGCCAGTTTTCCTTCCAAACAAAATGAACAACCAGGTGCACTGGTCGAAGTTCTGCCCACTGGGAAGATTTCCCCTCACCACTGTCCTTTAAGGACACCCCAGAAAGGGTTTGTAGTATTTCGGCTGTCCACTTTTGGGTGGTACCTACATATCAGGCTAAACCATCTGTAAACCAGGCCCAAGTTTTCTCTTCCTCAGTCAATTAATCATAAAAAAAACTCCCTAAAAGGCCATAGCTCTGATCTGGGAAAGAGAAGGTAATGTGGCAGGAGTGGAGACCATGGGCATTTGGGCCACTTCCTCATGTAACTTACTTGTGACTTCAGGACCTGCTCTGGCGCTATCTCATATGTAGCATTTCTATTTTATGATGGAGTGCTGCTGCACATGCCCAACTTTATGGTTTGGTGGGTCAGACAACACCCAGCTCATGATAGGCAACTCAGGTTTCATGGTAACTTGGAGGCCCAAGGTTAAGTGTTCAGTCTCTATTAAGGCCCGGTAGCAGGCCAAAAGCTGTTACTCAAAAGGAGAGTAGTTATCTGTAGCAGATGGTAAGATTTTGCTCCTAAATCCTAAGGGTCTGCATTATGATTCTCCTATAGGGGCCTACCAAAGGCTCCAGACAGCATCTCTATTTGCCACTGCCACTTCCAGGACGATTGGATCTGCTGGATCATATGGTCCAAATGGAAGAGCAGCTTATAGAGCAGCCTGGACCTCTTGCAAAGCCTCCTCTTATTCGGGTCCCCATTCAAAATTAGCAGCTTTTCTGGTCACTCAATAAATGGGCCACAGTAGCACACAAAAATGAGGAATATGTTGCCACCAAAATCCAAAGAGACAAACTAGGCATTGTGCCTCCTTTTTGCTTGTAGGAGCAGCCATATGGAGCAACAAATCTTTCATCTTAGAAAGGATACCTCAACATGCCCCACACCACTGGACACCTAGAAATTTCACTGAGGTGGAAGGCCCCTATATTTTTGTTTGATTTATCTCCCATCCTCTCCCCCACATGAAAATGCTTTACCAGTAAGTCTAGATTAGTTGCTACTTCTTGCTCACTAGGTCCAATGAACATGATATCATCAATATAATGGACAAGTGTGATGTTCTGTGGGAGAGAGAAATGATCAAAGTTGCTGCGGACAAGATTATGACATAGGGCTGGAGAGTTAATATACCCATGAGGTAGGACAGTGAAAGTATATTGCTGACCTTGCCAGCTAAAAGCAAACTGTTTCTGGTGGTCCTTACAACTATTGAGAAAAAAGCATTTGCCAGATCAATAGCTGCATACGAGGTACCAGGGGATGTATTGATTTCTCAAGCAATGATATACTTCTGGAACAGCAGCTGCAATTGGAGTTACCACGTGGTTGAGATTATGATAATCCACTGTCATCCTCCCAGACCCATCTATTTTCTGCAGAGGCCAAACAGGAGAGTTGAATGGGGATGTGGTGGGAATCACCACTCCTGCATCATTCAAGTCCTTAAGAATGGCAATAATCTCTGCAATCCCTCCAGGAATCCAGTATTGCTTCTGATTTACTATCTTGCTAGGTAGGAGCAGTTCTAGTATCTTACACTTGGCCTTTCCTACCATAATTGCCCTCACTGAATGAGTTAGACAGCCAATGTGGGGATTCTACCAGTTGCTCAGTATGTCTATTCTAATTATGCATTCTGGAACTGGAGAAATAACTACCGAATGGGTCCAGAAGACCACTGGACCCACTGTGAGATGGCCTTGAGCTAAAACTCCATCAATCACCTGAGCTTCATAAGCCCCCCACTCTGACTGGTGGACCAGGGTGACATTTTGGGTCCCCTTGGATTAATGTCACTTCTGAACCAGTGTCTAATAATCCCTGAAATATCTGATCATTTCCTTTTCCCCAATGCACAGTTACTCTGGTAAAAAGCCAGCAGTCTCCTTGGGGAAGGCTTGGAGGAAGATTAACAGTATAAATTTGTGGCAGTATAAAAGGGTTCTCCCCCAAAGGAATCTAACCTCCCCTTCATTCAAGGTGATCTGGGTCTGTAAACTGTCTCAAGTTTGGAAATTGATTAAGGGGCCATGACTCTGCATTTTTGTGATTCAAGTGAGACTTCTGCTCACTTGACCTCAAACTCTTTTGTTACTACAGCTCACACAAGAATTTAGTAGACTACCCATCTGTTGTATTTCTAGGTTCCCCATGATTTACTAGCCAATGCCACAAATCTCTGCAAGTCAGATTATTTTGACTCCTGCTTTGAGTTTGCTGTCTATTATAATAGCCATGTCCACCCTATCTTTGGCGATTAAGTGCTGCCACCTGGCTTCTGCCAGCTTGGGATATGGTTATAGCCATTGTGTTTATTAAGGATTCCAGCTCAGTGACAGCAGTTCCCATGGTAATATCTGACCTACAGAGAAGTGCATCTACAGAGCTCTTCAGAAATGATGGCACTAGTCTCACAAATTTATTTCTCACTATTCTGGTAAAAGGTGTATCCTCTAGACATTCCTGGGCTGTAAGAGCAAGCTTTGCATGATGAATCCACTCTGACATTTCAATCTCTCTAAGCCTCTGGATCCCCTCATCTATGTTATACCAGGGCAGTTCTGGCATTTCAACCTCAGATAATGTTGGCCACCTTTTGATCCATGTTTCATCCAACCATCCAAACAAACTGTTAATGCATTTTCTAACCCCTCAAGCTACAAAATTGAATGCAGAATCTCTGCTTCGTGGGCCCATATAAATAAATTAAGCCTGATCCAGCCTTATATTCCTCCCACCATTATCCTACACCCTTAAAATTCATTGCCACACATATCCCCTGATTTCTGACTATATAAATTGGAAAATTCACACAATTCTTTTGGAGTATAGCATATCTCCTCATGTGTGATACTTTGTACTTCACCTTTAGGAGTCTGTTGGGACTTTAGTCTAGTTATAGGTCTGGAAGAAATGAGGGGGGAGGGGTCATGAAAAGAATTAGAATTATCTTCCAAGCCATTTGCTTCAGGGCACTCATTTGCAGTTTCATCTGGTGAAACAAGATTAATCATTCTACACCTAATCCCTTCAGGTGGAGGTTGGGTGACCATCTCCTCAAGGTGGGCTGGAGGTGGGGCAGCTATGTCCTCAAGGCAGTCTATTACAGGGTTATCTAGAGAAGACTCAGCATGACCTAAGGTTTCAACCTCGCCATTGACATCATTATCAATCCATATGTCACCATCCCATTTTTCAGGGCCCCACTCCTTTCCAATCAATAACCTCACTTGAATGGCAGACATGATGCAAGATTGAGATTTCAGTTTATGTTGTAAAATTGCTACTCTAATAAGATTCTGAGTCTGATTTTTGGACATCTCAAGTTTACAGCTACAGGAAATAAGATTTTCCTTCAGGACACTCATAGAAGCATTTACATTTATCAGATAGTGCATAACCTTCTCATTTGAAGCTTTGAGCACATCCCTTTCAGCCATTAATGTATACAGTGTATCTAACAACAACCAGTCAACGTCTCTATATCTCCTATTTCCACAAAACTCCATAAAAATGTCAAAAACATTATCCCCCAGACCCTGGCTTCATACAAGCAAAGCATTAGAATAATTGAATGGTGATATTTTGACTATCACTTTTGCCAATTGACCCCATGGATTGGCTGTATCCTTCTGATTATAGGAATCAGAGTCCTTAGCACCTTGGAGCCCAGTCAGAGAAGAAAACTATAATAAAAAAAAACATTTTTAAGATTCTGTTTCTTAAGATCCCACTTCTGGTACCAAGCAGTATTAGTTAGGGTTCTCTAGAGAAACAGAATCAACAGGAAATGTTTGTAAATGTATAATTTATAAGTGTTTCATGTAACCATGGGAATATAGAGTCCAAAATCTGTAGGGCAGGCCATGAAGCTGACGATTCTGAGGGAGGGTCTGGACAAACTCCACAGGAGAGGCTCACTGGCCGAAGCAAGAAGAGAGCCTATCTCTTCCAAATCCTCCTTAAAAGGCTTCCAGTGATTAGATTAAGCATGACTCATTGCACAGGACACTCCCCTTGGCTGATTACAAAAGGAATCACCTGCGGATACAGCCGACATGATCATGATTTAATTTTATGAAATGTCCTTATAGCAACAGACAGGTCAGCACTTGCCCAATCAGATAAACAGGTACCACCACCTGGTCAAGTTGATACATGAACCTGACCATGACAGACACCTTAGCAGAATCCAAACCTCACGGTGTATGTACATTTGGAGATGAAAGCTGAATCAAAGGGCTTTATAGGCAGAGTCAGCTAAAGACTATTAATATTTATGCACTTAGACCTAGAATGTAGACATTAAACTTTTGTGTAAGGTCAATATTATCATCTACTTTATGGGAAATTCTTTGATCAATTATTTTTGAAAGGAAAATTTTAGAAGACTAGAATTTTCCATGTCACCTGTTTAGTGGACAGAAGGCCAGCTCACTTCACTTGTCCAGCTTAGTGATGCTTAACCTTGTAGACTTTTTGCACCTGACCCATGTACTGGAATTTAGATTCATTCCTGGCAATTTTCCAAAAGTGAACAATAGTCTAATTATTCAAAAAATTAATTGATGGTCTTACCTATGTCCTTCAGTAGTGTGGTAAGGGAGGAAGAGAAGTAAAACTCAGTTAAAGAAATTATCACCATAAACTATGGGTACCGACAGGGTGAAAGAATATTTTAGCATAGAAAATTGTTCTACATTTTCTAAAGTGTTGTATTTCTTCTGTTGTAGAGGCTTCTGATGAAGATTTCAAAGTGTTAAAAAAAAGTCATTTTGTTGAAAATGTATTGGTGAGAACAGTAGAACCTTGTCTTCTCATTGAATTTGACAATTTCAACCAATCATTTTATTTCATAAAAGCAATGACTACCTGCTTTTTAGACATGATGTTAAGCACATGGGTACAAAGACAATATATTACATTGCCTATCCTGGCTGCATGAGGCTGAGTCAGGTGTCCTTCTCCTTCTCTACTTCCCTACTTACTTCACACATCACCTTCCATTTATTGTATTGTGGTGTGATTATCTTTATACCTCTGCCCCCCTCCACTATGTCCGCTACACTGAGCTCATTGCAAGCAGCACACTATTTAAACACATAGACTGCATTCTTATTCCAAAGTTCTGTTAAACAAAGACATGAAGTCACAATTTTTTGTCAGAAACCGACAAATATGCAACTACAGTAACCATGATAAAAATATCAGGCAGTGATTAAGCTAGAATAAAGATGAAGCTAGTTACAACTTACTCCTAAGTTTCTTTAAGCCCAGAAGTTCAACTCTCTGAAAACAGGTCTCATATTTTCTTTTAAGACATGTTATGAAAAATAGTTTAAAAGTATATGTAAGATTAGTTTAGTGGTATAATTCTCACCTGCCATATGGGAGACCTGGGTTCAATTCTTGGCCGTGCACTTATCCCATCCTCTCCCCAAAAATCAACAAATGATGGTGCTGCAATAACAGGATGCTTACTGTAAAAAGAATAAAATGTGACCCCCACCATACAGCATACAAAAAAAAGTAGTTAAAGATATTCAGCACCCAAAGTTCCTATTAAACTTGAAAAAAGTTGAAGATATTTAAAAATGAGCTAAATGAACTGTAAAAGCAAAAATAAATTCAACATTGAAAAAACCATGTCAGCGCATTTGGTGAAGTGATCCTGTTACCAGCTATCATGACCCAGAAGTATTACCACAACTGTGCTTATAGGTATGAATATTACAGAAATGATCATCATACACTGAGAAGAAAAGTTGTGAAGGGAAAATCTTTCAATTTTTATAGCCCTAACTAACTTAATTTATTTTCAGAACTGCAGTACTAAGGCCAAGACTGAGGTTAAAAGGTGTCTGGCTATTTCACATACTCATCATTCTTCACACCATAAAAGAGCAACATCCACTGAGATTTCTCCAGAGAACAACAATGTGCCAACATAATCCTTGAACTAATTCTTTACAACCATTATGACAGATGTTTAAGGGAACCAAGTAAGATAATGCACGTTAAAGTACTGTGGGAAGCCAAAAATGTTATACAAAAGTAAGATGGTATTTTTATAATTTATATGTAGACTTGTCTCTCTGATTACATGATTCTAGCACTATTGTAGCCCTTGAATTAAGAATCATTGAAAATAGAAACAATGATTATCCTAATGTGTTATTTTAGGATAAAAAATAACACTGGGATTCCATATGTAATATTTCCTATGGTACAACCTATTCTAATATCTGAGAAAGGTCCATAAGCAAAATTTCATGGTTCATGGTTTTCTTTTTTTTGCATGGGCAGGTACTGGGAATCGAACCCAGGTCTCCAGCATGGCAGGCAGGAACAGATACCTGCTGAGCCACTGTGGCCCGCCCCATGGTTCAAGTTTGAATATGAAATCAAGGATTAGATTGTAGCCATTTATATTTCTAGAAATCAAAATTAATAATATGATTGACTATGAAAATGCTTCTGTTTGTTCCCTCAACAAAGATAATCTTAATAATCTTAGCCTATTGACTCTCTTTGTCTTTATGCTTGTGATGGTTAGATTCAGGAGTCAACTTGGACAGGTAATGGTGTCCAGTTGTCTGGTTAGTCAAGCAGCGGCCTAACCATTACTCAAGATATTTTGTGGCTGGTTCGTAAACCAGAAGGCTAGTTTATTAAATTATCAGTCAACTGATTGTATCTGTGGCTGATTACCTCTAAGATCAACTAAGTGTGTGTCTTCCGCAAAAGAGAGAATCTACTCAGTTGGATTTGATCCAATCAGTTGAAGACTTTTAAAGAAGAAGAGAGAATTTTCACTACTTCTTCAACCAGCTAGCCTCTCTTATAGAGTTCATCAAGGAACTTCATTGGAGTTGCCAGCCTTGTGGCCTGCCCTATGGATTCTGAACTCATGCATCCCCACAGTTGTAGGAGACACTTTTATAAATCTCATATTTACAGATATCTCCTGTTGGTTCTGTTTCTCTAGAGAGGCCTGACTAACATAGTGTTCACTACTCCTTCATACTCTTCCTCTGAAGATGACCCTTGGATATCAGAAAGCAATAAAGCTATCAGAGACTAGTAGAGTCCTATCAAAAAGTCTGAGGAGCCAAACTCAATGCTACTGGCCAAAAAAAGGAAAATGTAGACACCAGCAAAGACAAGTACAATGCATTAATACATAGCTAGTAGTGTAAATTGAGACATTATAGGATCAAATGCAATGCACAGCCCATTGGTCTAACATCTTTAAAAGATGCTTGAAAATTGCCTCATTACTTTCAAAACTGATATATATATAGAGTTGAAGAGGTAAGCATTTATCTTGCTTTTCATATACTGTCTTTAATTCCTGGCTATCCAGTAGTTGAAGAAGGGATGTTTGTTTCTTTTAATAGAAGTAATCTGGATAATAAATGTAAAAGGAATGATATAACCAGAATATGATCACTATACAAACCCTAATGAATTAATAGGTCTATGCAATGATCAATGGCCACTAATGCCACAGAAAGCACAGAAAGAGGCAACCAGACATCTCCTAATGGGAGAAGAAAGCACCACCTATGTAGTAGATTTACAAAAGTAAAGAAGTAAATAGGAGTCAGAATCTAATCAACCCTCTGGTTTTAATAATGAATTGCCAGACATTCAAAGGACTGAGAAACATCTGAAACATTAAATGATGCCATGGAGATGCAGTCAGAAAGTCCAGATGGTGGGAAATGATACAGGATAAAAAAATCTTATTCTGGGTGCATGGGCAGTTTAATGGTTAAATACCCACCTTCCATACAGGAGACCCGGGTTCGATTCCCCCAACCATGCACCCAAAAAAAAAAAATCTTGTTCCTTTAAAGAACTATATAAAAGGAAGGAAAAAAATACGAAATAACAGATATGCAAAGGGCCTTGAGAGACAAGGGACAAATCAACCAGTTATAATATACAGACATCATTTGCATCCTGAATTTAACTAACAAAATGTGAAAAAATGAAATGAGGTAAATATAAAATAATCGTGGAAATATGAATACTTCTTATATAACTGGTGATACTAAGAAATGATTGTTAATGTTCTTATGTTGTGATGATATTATGGCTTTGTTTAAACAAATATCCTTTTTAAGTATATATAACGGAATACTGAAAAATTAAAAAAGATGATTTCTTTAATAGTTTCAACAATAATGCAGCAGGTATAGGTAGAGGTATAGATTTAAAAAGGTTGGCCATTTATTGATAATTGTCAAAGTTGATTGATAGGTATATTGAACTAATCATACTATTCTCTCTACCTGTGTTTGCATTTGAAAATGTCACCAGTAAAACAGGCTTTAAAAAATTATCCTAGTACAATGCTCCAGGAAAATGTGTAATAAGTAGATTTCATTACCTAAGAACTTCATAGATCATGGTGGCCATATAAATGGCTTAATTTTGGGATGTTGATGAAAACTAGAAGAAATCAATATCTTCTTTTCAAATGACTATGAGAACCCAGATGGTAAAGATACCTGTTGCTGAGAGCCCCTTCCCTTCTGTTTTCTGAGACCATGCAGTGTTCATGCTTGATCCAAAAATATCTTTAATAAATGGAATAATTGTTAAAATAAAAATGAAAATAGAATTATATATAGTTCATATCTGTTAAATTTTAAGTCCAAACAACAGAATTCAGAATTAAGTCAAGCAACAAAAGTAAGACATGAATGAGAAAATTTTATGGTAGACCATAGTCAGTAAGCTCATTGGGATTCAACTATGTAATGCTGCTAAAAAAGAGCAAGTTAGTTATTTGTGTGAATTCATAGCCATGTATGAGGATGAGGTAAGTGTCAGTTACACTGTGCTCTCTCTCAGAACACACAGTTCCTTTATCATCCCCTTAAAAAATGCGTAGCTGCACTAGAAAGCTTATAAGATCATTAGAAAGCCTATAAACTTGCCACATCGGGAAAGTTTGTAATAGATATTTATCTTAGAGAAGAGAAGTCTCAGTGGGGAGTGGAAGAGTGGTGGTAGCAAGTAAGATCAGGAAGCGGGGAGCATGGTGGCCTTATAGGTCTATAAAGAGAATGGAGAGGCTGTCATGTAAGATGAGTTGTTGTTCTCTACTAAATCCAATCAGAAATGATGACAAGCAGACCATAGCTATGTCACCATAAGAAACTTTCAACGATAGATTGAGTTGCCAAAAGGTCAGAGGTCCTCTCCACTGCAGGTATTCACATACACACTGGACAACCTTCTTACTGTTATGCCATAAAGGGGATTCAAACACCTAAATGGGTGGTCAGGCTTTTCAGTTCCTTCTAACCCTCATAGTCTGAAAGCAGAACTGTACTTTATCATAGCCACTCTGCTTTTTTTATTATTCTAAATGGCAGTTACTTTCAAGGATTATTACCAACCTATTTGTGTTCAAATCACAGTTTCTATTCTTTAAAATTAGCCACCTTTTCCTCCTCCTGCTTGATGTGCTCACTGTTGTCATGATATGAAGCTCCGAGTATAGCATTTGATCACGGATAGGCGGTTGTTACCTAGTTTGAGCTCAGCAAGAAGCAGATGGTTGACTAGAAAGGAAAAAGCTTCTATATATACTCACCTAAGCATAAATGATGGGGAAGGAAGGAAACAAGATAAAGAACATGGCAAGTAAATTGTACCCATTACTTTAAAAGTTTGAGTGGAAATAGAAGACATACACTGCAGCATATTTAAGTGGAAACTTTGTAGATTTCAATTTCTAATTTTTAGAAAAATGTCAGAAACTTTGAGCCACTGAATATACTTTGTCAAGTCTATTCCAGCATCATGCATTATTCCCTTATTTTTGACCTAATGATAGGGTGCCAGCACTCCAAAAAACAAAGAACACAATATCATTGACATTATTCTGAGATTAAGTTCTTGCTGTAGCAAATCCTCTGAATTTTTCTCAAAATTAGTAGCACCATAATTAAGTGTTCTTTTTCCTGAACACACCAACCAGAAGCTATTTGTTGAAATCATAAACATAGTGAACTTTCCTCCTAAGCAGGATATATTCTACCTTTATATTGCCCTAGATATGTTACAAGGTTTTATGAATGCATGACATGAGTCAGTCCAAGAAAGCTTAATGTACATAGAAGACAAAAATTAGACTTTTATCTATATATACTACTGTAAAGCTATTTCTTTAATCATGTCATACCCGTACTAACATCAAGTTTTCCAAAACTGAATAATACAAACAATGCTTTTGTTTTATAAATGTGCTTAAATTTCATAACAAGAATTAGTTTTATGTATGGCTACAGAGTCCCAAGCCTGGCTCCATGCTTCATTAGCCATGTGACATTTGCAAAGACACAGTTTCCCAGAACTGAAATGAAATAGAATGAGATCATCTTGTGAGTTTCCTTATAATTTCAATAGATTTTGTCTAAATTGAAAAATCAGAATTGAAATAGATATGCATCATGCTAAGAAAAAGAACTTGAACACAAATGCAATGCATAGAAAGACAACATGTGGAAAGATATTAGAAGAAAATACACCCAAAAGATAATGCCCATTTTGGGGAGGGAAGCAGGAAGTAGTTCATGGGTATTCTTCTTGCATTTGATTTGCTTTACCTGTGCTTCTTATTTAAGGGTGAGTTTCCTAACAGAGCCCTGTAGGTAATGTAGCATCAGTTGCGTAAAGTCTATGATACCTGTGGTGTCATCAGGCTGGTTATTATGAATAGAAGATAGCAGTTAGGGAGCAGAAGGAAGAAACCATGTAGTTTAAGTATTATAGCATTTTATGCTGTATTATCATTTAAAAATACTTAAGTGCTCTTCCAGTCCAAGATGGTTTGGTAGATTAGAAACAATAAGCCAACAGCTTTGGCAATAATGTGTCCATCTCTATATTCCATACACCATTGAGATTCATCATGAGGTTTAGTTGCATATGGTTTCATTCATCTCGAATACTTCATTGGGATCTAAAACTTTTCTCTGCCCATATCTGGGATCCAGGACCTGGTTACAGATTGCCACTGAATAAGGAAAGATTCAGAATATATAAGCAAAGATGCTGATTCACTTTTTTGCAAAGATCACTGTGATAAGCAGTGTAGAATAAGGATTGGAGGAAGAAAAAGTCCTATGGAAATAAAATGTGCACAAATTTTTAAATAACCAAATATTCTCTCTGAAACTCTTTTATAGTCTGCATTGTAAACTGAAACACCATATTAAGTGAAAAAGTTATAATAAATATTTTCTTACATTTTTCTGCTTCCCAAGGTATATGAAATGAGCACCATCATTCTGTGCTTGGTCTGTTTTCTTTAAGCATGTGTTTCCAGAGTGTATTATAGCATTAACAAAACGCATTGAGGAATGATCTCCTGTTCCTTCATGTAGGCAGAATGAATATAACATAGGAAGTTAAAGAATTCTGTTGTAATGAAGGTAATTTTAAGTCCATACAAGTTCTCTTTTACTCTGTGCAGTTGAGATAGAACATCAGTGTAACAAAGTCTGGGAAACTGAATGATTTGCAGAAATATCGGTCATAAAAGGGGCAATCATGGAGTTAATCAGAAGCAAGAAAGAAAACATAAGAAAAACATGAAACACACGCTTTCAGAGAACATAAGTGAGAGTCAAGAATAGTAAAAGAACAAAAATGCCAGGGAGAGAGAGTAAAATCAAAGACAATGAATGTCTTTGATTCATTGTCTACTAGCAGTAGAAGCAGGATTCTGATGGCTCAGTTTGAGAATAATAAGAAATAGACACCTATACCTCCTTGAATGCATTTAGGAATCCCTAGGAAGAATGTTATGTAATAAAAAGTACAGGAATTGGTATAAACAATATGGTGTCAGATTAGGAAAAAAGGTCCAGAAAACTGTAGGTAGAAATGATAAATCCAAGAATGACATTAATGATATGTGGAAGGGGTCAAAATCAGGGAAAGAGGGAACTGAAGACACGCAAAAAAGGGAAGATCATATTTGCAAACTTGGTAGAAAAAAAACAGTACCATGGTTTGGTTTGGGACCAAGAAGTCCTCCATGAACTTGCTTTGGTACAAAGGAATGAATGCAAGTAAACCTTCAGTATTAGGGCTGTGTGTTAACTCAATTAAAACACTGGCAAAATGCATTTGGAACCTAAATGCAAAGCTCCACAGCAATGCAACTTACATCAGGCAAAGGGTGTGCACAATTCCACAGCTGCAACCATCAAACAAATCCCGTTTCCAGTGCTGAGCTGAGGTCAATGGATGAAGCTGGTACACAAAGAAGTACTTTGGCAGCAGCAGGAGCTACATGAATCAAAGTTGTGAAACAAAATGACTGTCAGCTGCATTCAAGCCCCATTGTGGCAGGAAATCAATATTTGACAAACATTTTGTAAAAGGACACAAATTGTAAAAGAAAAACATTTAAAAATATTTCACAGGAGCCAGAAAAACAGCAGGAAGCATATATGCAAGGAAATGTTCTTAAGTGTCTCTGAAGGCACCAGTGAAATACTCACAATCCATAAGTGATAATCTAAACACTGCTATGAGAGTGCTCTAATATTTATGATAGAGAATTTATTGGCTTAGATGATATAGAATCTAACAACATCAGATTAGTAATGTTATATTTCCATATCCAATAGGCAGGCCAGGAAAATCCTCTTGGTTGCCGGACACTTATTCAATATACAGGTTTAATGAGTGATTCTAGTTAGTAGAGAGCAGCAACATGTGGGAATTTATTTATATTAAGATGGACTAATTGTACAGCAAGAATAAATATCACTTTTTAATTCACTGAAGAATAAAAAGTCCATCTTCGTAGTTTATTCAGTATACCTAGTGCATCCTCACGTTGCAACAAATTTTATTCCCATAGCAGCAGGTGCACAAATTTTTCTATAAAGGACCAGAGAGTAAACATCTTGGACTTGCAGACTTCACTGTCCTTGGCACTTTTTACTCAAATGTGCAGTTGTAGTAGAAAAGCAGCCATAGACAATCTTAAAAGTGGGTGTAACTGTGTCTCAGTAAAACTTTCTTTACACAAACAGGCAGCAGGCTCATTTGGCTCAGCATAGTTTGCTGCTCCCACCCTATAGCATTAGCTTAACTGCCTCCAAGATTAAGATAGCATTCACACCCAAAAGCTTTGGCCTTTCCTTTGTACCCTGCTTGAGACTCCAGAGTACTAGCCCAATTATCTGGGAGATCCTCTGTTTTAACTGTGCATAATTATTAACATGGATATGAATTTTGATATTTTCCTTTTTGTTTACTGTCTGTTTCCTATAGCTTCCCTCTACCTACAAAGAGGAATATAAAATTTGTGATCCTCAGCACGTGGAACAGGATTTGGTACTTACAAGAAACAGAAAAATCATGTTTTTGAACAAACATATACTAGGATGCTTAGGTGGCTTTTCCTATTACCTTGGGTTTTTAGTTCACACTTTGGACAAAAACCAATTAATATTTCTGTTAGGCTATTACACCCCCAGGAAGTAACCAACCCTTAGCAAACATTCTAAGAAGCTTCCCCCACCCATAACTTCCAAGAGACCCCTTGCAAAACCAAACCTGCCCCAGCTCATGCTGCAGTCCCATGATTGTCCTCGCATCTGTCCTCCAACAGCAATCTTGTGATATTTCCCCAGCCCCAGCAGTTATAGCTTTCAATAACTCCACACTTAGCAGCCCCCGCCCCCCCACTTCTAAATCAACCAATAACCTTGAATTGAGTGCCAACTACGCGCACTCAAGCTCGGCTTCCCACCAATCCTCCTATATAAGCTGAACCCCTTCCGCTGTTGTCAGGGCTGTTGCCATCTTAGGCTTCAGCCGACCTGCGCGTAGCCTTCCAATAAAACTCTTTGATCAAATTTTGGTCTCTTCTCCTCTTTCCTGGTCAAAAAAAAAATCTATCAATTTCCACATTCTAAAGAAAACATGTTAGACATTCTCACAGCATATACTACAATGTGCTTTAGCCTGATCCCCACCACCACCTCTAATGTATAGGTGCTCAGCAGGAGTCATGGAAGGGAGGACCATAGGATTTTGAAGATTTCTTGCCCTATCGTCTTCCAAGCTGCCATGGTGGTTACAAGATAAGGGGAAAGAGGGGAAGACTGGAATAAAGGGAATTTCTTCCTCAACTGGCTGTTTGCTAAGCCTCAGGAACTCACAAGTCTAAGTCCATATCTTGCAAGAACTGGATATTTGATATTGAAATTTGGAGGCAAAGAACATTATAGACTTGCCTATTTCTTGCCTGGAGATGGTTTCTGGAGCAGCCTGAAATGGCAAGGAAGAAAGGAGGGCTCTTCTGCTATTTGGAACAGCAAAATGCCTGGGTAAGGCTCAAAACGACTTAAAACACACCTTTTTGCCAAAGGTCAAAGATATTTTTTTTCACAGAGGTGAGCAGTAAGGGAATACAGCCCGGATTCCTTCACTTGGGCTGCACTTGAGGTGGGCAGGCACCTAGTCAGCCTGAGACCACATGTCTCATGTCATGAATCCGTTCAGAGCAAAAGCCTTTGAAAAGGACAGTACACAGAACATCCCTAAATGTTCCAGACACCCATAACTTTTCTGCTTGCTATACAGTTTATACAAACATTGGCCAGGTGAAAGGTTTGCTCCTGTCTCTCTAATACAACATTTCTCCTGCCCCAACGCTGAACTATCTCAGAAAATTGGGAGCAAGGTAGTGAGAAAAGTAAAAGATCAGAAAATAAAATAACCGACTTCACACCTTTCCCATGCAGATCCCTGAGGGTCAGAAAAGATGAAGAGTAGAGAGTGGCCTAAATATGAGATACAAGTTTTTAATAATACAGGATTTGATTTTATTACTTAAAAAGAGAGTTTTTAATGACCCGAATGAGGCTGTTCCAATAACCAAAAATGATTAGGAAACTTGGAATCCATAAAAAGATGTCATCAAGGGGCATGAAAAGGAAATCCAGAGAATGTTTTAAACATAGTGATTGAAAAAAAAATGAAAAATTATTTTCATTTATACCAGAAAGTACAAACCATTAAACTCTTTACAAATACTGGCCTTTTCTTTCCCAGTCATTTGAAAATTGTTTATTGGGTGCCTGGTAGCATGCTTGGGCCAGGAAATACAGAGTGAAACTTGCCTACAATGTATAAATTCCTTCCATAGAGCCTCAGCTAAGCACATGACCTTTTCACCTGGGCATTGCTAGTATCTCTTCAATAATGCTCAAAACTAAACTTTTCACCTCCTAAACAAAATGTATTTTCAAGCTTATTTAATATGACCCTATTCTAGCTTTAGAAATCTAGAGTCATTTTTTTGATGCCTTTATCCCTTGCTTCCTACTGTCTTCAATTCATACTCTCCCATGTGTCCCTGCTTTCTTGCCATTGAAGTTGCCACCCTAATTTAGGTGGTCAGGTATACTGTAATGAATTACACTGGTTTCATTCATCAGGCATCACACATTTGAAAAGATAACATATATCGCGACTAGTAAACACCCTAAATTAGTGATTACTACTCAGAGCTTCACCAATGTCCTATTTCTTACTGCTAAAACCTCAGTTTCACATTGAAAGCTTTCCATAGTCAGTAAACTGGTAGATTTCCTACCTGATTACCTCTCACTGTCTGATTTAAATCTACCTCAGTTCCTATTCACCTCTCCCTAAACATACCTTTTCTTGCCACCTTCTAAATTTGCCCATTACATCTTCTGCCCCTGAATGGTTTTTTGAGGGGATGGAGGCATAGCTACAAGATTGAGAGGCACGTTCCAGCACTGCCCCAGTCATCATATATACTGGGATTCCCATAAAAAGGGGCCATGGTGAGATTATACATTCCCTACATCCTTCTAGCTTCAGAACCACATAAAACATAGGCTAGAATAAAAAATTATCTCACATGGTAATACCCAAACATGCTGAGACTCAGATTTATAAGGTATAGATTAGAGTCTATAAATATGTAATTTAACAAAATTATTAATCGATTCTGTTGATTAGATAGGTATAGGGAGCCCAAGAGCCAGTGAGGAGAGAATCCAATTTAGCATACCACTGCTCTTGCTGTCCCTAATTGTTCCCATTGACACAGGGAAAATAACAGTTTTATCCCAGCCCACAGGCTAATATATTACCTTTCTCAAATAACCCCATAACATCCCAACTAGCTTATATTTCAGTCCCATATTTTTTTCTTAAAGAATGTAGATCATTTGTCCTTGACTCTATTCCCTACAAGGCCAAAGCACAAACACCTAATGTAAAAGAATTAATCTATTAGTATGACCACAACATCCTAATCTGCATAAATTATCACTTCCCTTCTGAACAGGAAAAGTATATATTTTCCACTCCATTCCTATACAATAGAACCTTTTGCACATAACTTTTAAACTTAAAACAGAAACCATGATAAGAATTTCTTGACTCTATGGCAAAATAGAAAAGGAAAGGGGATTGAAGGAGTTAATAAAAGCCAACATTTCCCTGAACTAGGGTAATGGTCGGTCCTTGGCTAGAGAATGCTCATTCTTCTTCCAGGTTATTCTGCCTGAGCACTAAGTCATGTACTGTTTGAGCAAGAGCATCTTGGAGGGACATCCCCAGAGCTAACAAGTTTTCTTAGCACTATAGCAACAGATTCATGATTTGGAACAGAATAGCATGCAGACTTTCCACCTAACCTACCTATGCCCCCAATTTGAGTTAGGTAATACAGCAAGTTCAGAAGAAACTGCTTAACCAAAAGCCTCTCTACTGTAAACTTAGGAGACTGTTTTGTATTTCAGCTGGCCTATATTGTATTAGCCCTGTCATAATATTATGGTAATTGCCATAACACTCTGATTTTTAAAACAAAATCAATTAGGCAATTTTTCTGAAAGCTGTGAACCAGGTGAGACTAATTAGGGATTAAGAAAGCCAGACTGTTCTCATCATCCCTGGCGAGTTTGAGCCAAGAATCATTCCATCTGCTTCATATTGAAATCTAAGCTTTACTCCTTTGGGGAAGCAGAGGCCAGACTCTGAAACAGACCCAGAAAATAAGTAGCCATAGTTTTTTCTATTTTACAATGACTTTATTTAACTTCCTTTACTAATGTGTTAGAATTCATTCAAAGTAAATTATCTTTTCCTTAAAGACTTGGCTTTTTATATCTTTCAAATAATAAGAAGCAGGGTCTTTTGCCCCTCCCCCCTCTTTTCTTGCCTAAGTGCCCAAATGTTTCTCTCACTAAACCAAGGTATATTGCATTCTCAATAAACTTACTACCTATTAACTCTATGCTGTGCTGTGCCCTTGAATTCTTTCTGTGGCATGGCCAAGAATGTAGGAAACTGAATTTGGCAACAGAGTTTGGTGAGCCAGCCAGGAGATACCCTTCCTCTCTGATCATCTGGACTGTTAAGTCATGGCTATTGAACAGGAGGCTTAGCCACGTGGTTTCACTTTTTCTTCTCACTTGGCTCATTGTTATCCTCTCCTGTGTCCTCATGTAACTCTGTGTCTGTAGGAACCTAGGGGCTCTGATCCAGCTTCCCCAGCAATGCTTTTTGAGATATTCTATCTTTTGTAACACAGGATTCTGGACTAAGGATTCTTGTACCAAACAAAGTGTTCCCTTTGACATTCTAGGGAGTCACCTCTGGTTTAGGTCCATGAGACCTAAGTTTTCTAACGGGAGTGTCTCCCTGAGGGCCTTGAATGTTTTGTGTCTACTGAGACCCACTGCAGCCAAATATAAAGTTTCCCTTCCAGAGCATGCTTGCTTTTTTAGCCCTCAGAAAACAGGAAACTTAGAGGACAAAGGTATTCCAGGGAGCATTGTCCTAGACTTCTCTCAGGTGGAGTGAGTGCCCCACCTTTGGAGCGTAATTCTAGACACCTCCCTGGAAGGAACATCATGGGTATACTCAGTAACTTTATTCCTTGTGTTCCCAAGAGATTGGGCCAGTGGAGAGGAAAGACTCCTCACAAGCATTGTCCTGGAATTGTTCTGGGCAAAGCCAGCAAACCCCCCAAAAGCATAAGTCCAGGCATCTCTCAGGAAAGGGCTCCCAGGGAAGCCTGGCAACTTTACTCCACGTGTTTCTAAGAGATTGGGCTGATGGAGGTGGAAACCCCAGCTCTGACACACGTTGGAACACCAGGCAGTCACACTGGTGCTAGTGAGGCTCTTCTATTTCTTTTCCAGAGAAAATGGGAACAGTCAATGGTCAACATAAATTAAAAGATGGGGGAGCATAGCCTTCCAATGGGACTCTTAATACTATACCATTCTCCAATCTGTAAAAACAGGGAAAGTAGTCAGAAATTTCTTATGCTTAGATAATGTATAATTCTCTATCAAGACAAGGACCTAAGAGGGATTTGTCCCTTATGTTATGCCCCTGTCTCAATTTCCATTAGAAGGGAAAATCTTAATAATCCCAAATACACACCTAATTATGGGGTTGCAGGATCATACAGCAACCCCATTTCTAGCCTCACGTAGAGCCATCACACTGCTCTCTAGAGGAACTGCTACACTCTACTTACCTACCAATGGTGAATAGGTGCATCTCTCTCTCTCTACATTTTCTAAAGAACTTGTACCATTTTGTTCATTTTTAAACAGCTTTATTCACACATAATACATTCCAACTTAAGTAAAAAATCAATGGTTCCCAGTATAATTACATAGCCATGCCTCCACCACAAAAATTTATATGAAGACATTTCCATTTCTTCCACAAAGAATCCCATAACCCTCACCCATATCACCACTTACTGACATTTAGCTTTGCATAGTGCCTTTGTTACACTGAATGAAAGCATATTACAATGTTATTATTAACTATAAACCCTACCTTGCATTGATTGTATTTTTTACAATCCATTTACAACACTTTATAAGGTTGATATTAATTTCTTCTACCTCATGCAAAAATATTCATATATTGTACATTTAATCATCACTATTGTCCACTCTAGGCATTACTAAATTATACCTTCCCAGCCTTTGTCCTCCATCTTTCTTTCTGGTGTCACACATGCACCAGTCCACCTTCCTCAACCATATCCCTACTCAGCTTCATTCAGGATGCTTACAATATTGTGCTACCATTAAATAGTATTGTGCTATCCATTTCTGAATCTTTACAATCAGTATTGTTGAACATTCTGTACTTCTTCAATATCTACTGCCCAATCTCTACCTTCTTTCTATCTCCTGATAACCTGCATCCTTAACTTTAACTCTCAAAGTTCACACATTAATGTTAGTTCATATTAGTGAGACCATACAGTATTTGTCCTTTTGTTTCTGGCTAATATCACTCAGCATAATGTCCTCAAGTTTCCTCCACATTGTTACATACTTTATGATTTCTTCTGCCTTTTAACTACATAATATGCCTTCATATGTGTACATCACACTCTGTTTAGTCACTCATCCATTGATGGGTGTTTGGGCTATTTCCATCTCTTGACAATCATGAATAATGTCACTATAAAGACTGATGTGAAAATGTCCATTTGTGCCTTTGCCTTCAGTTCCTCCAAATATATATCTAGTAATGGGATTGCTGGATCATATGGCAATTCTATACTTAGCTTCCTGAGGAATGTCCAAACTGCCTTCCAGAGCATTTGTACCATTCCTTATTACCGCCAACAGTGAATTGGTATGTCTCTTTCTCCACATTCTCTCCCAGCACTTGTAATTCTCTGTTTGTTTGTTTTTTTTAATAATGGCCATTGCAGTAAGTGTGAAGTGATAGTTCATGGTGGTTTTGATTTGCATTTCCCTAATAGCCAGTGAAGTTGCTCATTTCCTCATATGTCTTTGAGCTATTTGCATTTCCTCTTCTAAAAAGTGTCTGTCCATGTCTTTTGCCCATTCTTAATTGGGTTGTTTGCCTTTTTCTTGTCATGTTTGTAGTATTTCTTTATATATTCTGTATATTGAATCCTTATCTGATATGTGATTTCCAAATAAATTGTCTCCTATGTGTAGGTTATCTTTTTACTTACCTGACCAAGTCTTCTGATGTACAAAAGTGTTTATTTTGAGGAAATCTCATTTATCTATTTCTTCTTTTATTGCTCATGCTATGGGTGTAAGATCCAGGAAACCACCTCTTATCACAAGATCTTTAAGATATTTCCCTACATTTTTTTCTAAAATTTTTATGTTCTTAACTCTAATGCTTAGGTCTTTAATCTATTTTGAGTTAATTTTTGTATAAGATGTGAAGATAAGAGTCCTCTTTCATACTTTTGGATATGAATATCCAGTTCTCCAAGCATCATTTATTGAGGAGGATGCTCTGTCCCAGTTGAGCCAGCTTGACAGCTTTATCAAAGATCAATTGAGGGTCTAGTTATTAACAGCAAAATCAATTACATTGATTAGCACATCTATCTTTATGCCAATACCATGCTGTTTTGGCCATTGTAGCTTTGTAATATGTTTTAAAGTCAGGTAGTATGAGACTTCACAATTCATTCCTCTACTTCAAGATATTTTTAGCTATTAGGGGCACCCTGCTCTTTCAAAATAAAATTTTTCATTGGTTTTTCTATTTCTGCAATGTAATTTGTTGGGATTTTTATTAGTATTGCAATGAATCCATAAATCAGTTTGGGTATAATTGGCATCTTAATTATATTTAGCCTTCCAATCCATGAGCACGGTATGCCCTTCCATTTATTTAAGTCTTCTTTGATTTGTTTTAGTAATTTCTTTTAGTTCTCTGTGTCTAGATATCTTGTGGCCTTGGTTAAATTTATTCGTAAATATTTGATTCTTTTGTGTTACTATTATAAATGGAATTATTTTCTTGACTTCCTCCTCAGATTGCTCATTACTAATTGTTTCAGTTTGTTAAAGCTGCCAGAATGCAACATACCAGAGATAGATTGGCTTTTAATAAGGGATTTATTTAGTTACAAATTTATAGTTCTTCAGAGGAAAGGCAGCTGGCTTTCCTCTGGCTTCCTCTGATGTTTGGGAAGGCGCATGGTAGATGTCTGCTGAGCTACCCTCCTGGCTTCTGGATTCACGAGGCTTTCCCTGAGGTGATTCCTTTCAGCATCTCCAAATGTTTGGGTCGGAGCTCTGACTGCTGAGATGAGGTATGCTGAGATGCTGGTTTCTTTTCTGACCTCTCTCTTTTAAGCTTCCAGCTAATTAAATTAAACATCAGTCATTGCAGAAAGCACTCTCCTTAGCAGACTGCAGATTTAATCAGTGATAGATGAAATTTCACATGCTGATAACTTAAGACCACAGAAACAGAACCACAGGGCATGATCACTTGGCCAAGTTGACACCTGAACCTAACAATCACACTGTATATAGAAATGCTACTGATTTTTGCAGTGTTGATCATGTGCTCTGATACTCCACTGTATTCATTTATTCACTGTAGTAACTTTGCTGTAGATTATTCAGGATTTTCTACATATAGCATCATATCATCTGAAAACAAAAAGTTTTACTTCTTCCCTTCCAGTTTGGATGCCTTTTATTATTTTTCTTGTGTAATTGCTCTAGCTGGAATTTTAATCACAATTTTGAGTAACAATGGTGACAGTGGGCATCTTTGTCTTGTTTCTGATCTTAGTGGGAAAGCTTTCAGTCTTGAAACTGAATATTGATGTTGCTGTGGGCTTTTCATATATTCCCTTTATTATATTGAGTAAGTTCCCTTCTATCCTATACCTTGAAGTGTTTTCATCAAGAAACAAATGTTAAATTTTGTCAAATGCCTTTTCTGCATCAATTGAAAATATCATTTGTTTTTTCCCCATCAATTTATTGAAGTGGTGTGTGACATTAATTGGTTTTCTTGTGTTGAACCAGCCTTGCATACCTGGAATAAATCCCATTTGTTTATGATGTATAATTATTTAATGTGCTGTTGGATTTGATTTGAGAGTATTCTGTTGAGGAATTTTACATCAAGATTCATTAAAGAGATTGGTCTTTAATTTTATTTTCTTGTAGTATCTTTGTCTGATTTTGGCGTTAGGGTAATTTTTGGCCTCATAGAATGTGTTAGGTAGCTTTTCCTCTTTAATTTTGTTGAACAGTTTGAACAGGATTGGTTCTAACTCTTTTTTGAATGCTTGGCAGAACTCACATGTGAAGCCATCTGGTCCTGGACTTTCATTTTTGGGGGGGGTTTGATGACTGATTCAATCTCTTTACTTGTGATTGTTTTGTTGATATTGTCTATTTCTTCTCACATCAATGTTGGTTGTTCATTCTTTTCTAGACAGTTATCCATTTCATCTACGTATTCTGGTTTTTTAGCATATAGTTGCTCTTATTGTTCTCTCATTTTCTCCTTTATCTTTGTGGTGTCAGTAGTTATGTGTCCTCTCCCATTCTTGATTTTATTTATTTGCACCTTTTTTTTTTCTCTTTTTGGTTAGGCTAGTGAAGAGTCCATCGATTTTATTGATTTTCTCAACATAAGAACTTCTAGTTTTGCTTACTCTCTCTACTGTTTTCATGATCTCAATTTCATTTACTTATGCTTTAACTTTTGTTATTTCTTTCCTTCTGTTTGCTTTGGGATTAGTTTGCTGCTCTTTCTCTAGTTCCTCCTGGTGAACAGTTAATTCCTTACTTTTTGATCTTTCTTCTTTTTTAACAAAAGCATTTAGGGTAATAAATTTCCCTCTCAGCACCAAATTTGCTGAAACCTTTAAGTTTTGATATATTGTCTTTTCACTTTCATTTGCCTCAAGATATTTACTGATTTCCTTTATAATTTTTTCCTTGGCCCACTCGTTGTTTGAGTGTGTGTTTAGCCTCCATATATTTGTGAATTCTCCAGGCTTCTGCCTGTTACTGATTTGCAACTTCATTCCATTATGATCTGAGAAACTGCTTTGTATCATTTCTACTTTTTAAAATTAATTTAGACTTGCTTTGTAACCTAACATGTGATATCTCCAGGAGAATCATCCATGAGCACTTGAGAAAAATGTATATCTGGCTATTGTGGGTTGTAGTAGTCTATAAATGTCTTTAGGTCTAGTTCATTTATCATATTTTTCAAGATCTCTGCTTCCTTATTGATCCTCTGTCTAGATGTTTCAACCACTGATAAGAAAGGTGTATTGAGGTCTCCAACTATTGATGTAGAGGTGTGCCTCGCCCTTCAGTGCTGTCAGTGTATGCCTCATGTATTGTGGGGCATTATGGTTTGGTGTGCATTTATGATTGTTATTTCTCCTTGATGAATTGTCACTTTTATTACTATGTAGTGTTCTTCTGTGAGCCTTTTAATTGTTTTGCCTTTAAAGTCTAATTTGTCTGATATTAGTAGAGTTACTCCTCTCTTTTCTGACTTTTGTTTGTATGAAATTTCTTTTCCCAGGCTTTCAATTTCAACCTGCTTTTGTCCTTGGTTCTAAAGTAAATCTCTTATAGGCAGCATATAGATGGGTCCTGTCTTTCAATACATCCTGCCAGTCCATGTCTTTTGATTGGGGAGTTTAATCCATTAACATTTAATGTTATTACTGTAATGGCAATACTTTCTTCTATAAATTTATCTTTTGGATTGTATGTGTCATATCTTTTTTTCTCTCACTCTTTTTACTTGCCTGATCATCTTCATTTCTACACTCTTCTCCAGACCTCTCTTTCCTGCATTTTTCCCATCTGTCTGTAGCAGGCTCTTTAATATTTCTAATAGAGTAGATCTCTTGTTCATAAGCTCTCTCAGTGTGTGTTTGTTTGAAAATATTTTAAACTTTCACTCATTTGTGAAGGACAGCTTAGCCAGACATAGAATTCTTGGTTGGCAGTTTTCTCTTTCAGTGTCTTAAATATATCATGCCACCACCTTCTTGCTTCCATTGTTTGTGCTGAGAAATCCACATAGAGTCTTATCAAGCTTCCCTTGTATTTGATAGATCACTTTTCTCTTGCTGCTTTCAGAATTCTCCCTTTGTCTTTGATATTTGACAATCTGATTAGTAAGTGTCTTCAGTAGTTCTCTGTCGATATATTCTGTTTAGGGTATGCTGTGATCCTTGGATCTGTAATTTTATGTCTTTCATAAGAGTTTGGAAATTTTCAGTGGTTATTTCCTCCATTATTCTTTCTGCCCCTTTCCCCTTCTCTTCTCCTGCTGGATACCCATAACACACGTATTCATGGGTCTCATGTTGTAATTCAATTCCCTGAGACCCTGTTCATAGTTTCCCATTCTTTTCCCTATCTGTTCTTTTGCGTGTAGGATTTCAGATGTCATGTCCTCTAGTTCACTAATCCTTTCTTCTGCCTCTTCAAATCTGCTGTTGTAAATCTGCATTGTGTTTTTCATTCCTCTCCTGTGACTTTCATTCCCATAAGTTCTTCCCTTTGCTTTTTCAAAATTTTGAGTTCTTCTTTATGGTCATCCAATGCCTTCTTTATGTCATCTTTTACTATAACTTCCTTCCACTTTTTTATTTGATTTTTCATGTGATGTTGTATATTTGTTTGAACATCCTTAATTAGTTCTTTCAACTCCTGTATTTCATTTGAAATGTTAGTTTGTTCCATTGACTGGGCCATATCTTTGTTTTTTCTAGTATGACTCATAATTTTTTATTGGTGTCTAAGCATCTAATTTCCTGAATTAGTTTAGTCTGGAGGTAATTTTCACTTTTTTTACCTGGGTTTTCTTATTGGCTGGCTTTGTTCTCCATTTGTTCTTTGGTGTTCAGTTCAACTTATTTTAGACATATAGCATAGCTTCTGTTTAACTGATTAAAATTTTTCAGCTCCTGTTTTTTTGTTCTTGCCCTGCCTATATGGAACCTGTTTTTTCAGAAGGGCCTCCCTAGATATGGTCAACTCCTATCAGATTCTCTTCCACCAGACAGGTCCAGGTCTCAAGAGAAGGGGGTAATCAGTGTCAGCTTTTCCTGAGGGACCCAGCAGGTTGTCAGATTTTCCTATGAAGTCTCTTGACTCTTCGCTTCCTATCCTGCCCAGCAGATGGTGCTTCTTGGCCAACAGCTCCCTGCTAGTGATGTACCTTCAGTTCTCAGAAGCCTCTGTCCCTGCCAGGGGCATGGTAGAGACATATGCTGAGATAGAAAGCATGCTTAAGTTGCTTCTGTTTTCCACCCCTGAGGCCTGAATTCTCTGAAGGAGGTCCACTACTTGAGCTGGTTCCCACCCCCCTTTTATTGAGGAAGATACACCCCTTAGGGTGTTATCTCCCCATTTGACTTTTTACTTTGAGCCTCAGGCCTGTCTTAACTCTGCTCTTGCCTGGATCAGGCTGAGGATTGAAAATGCCTAAGATTTTCTCTAATGAGCTACTTAGAATAGTTTTTAAAAAGAAGAAATAAAAAAAAAAATCCCTTTTCAGAGACAGTCTCCAGATTCCAGATTTCACCAATTAAGAGCCAGAGTTTGGTCCCCAGCTATATATGCCCCCTTTTCAGTTCTCTGAGGTTATCCATCTCCAAAATCCTACATATTTATTCTTTTTTACTTAATTTAATTTAATTTTTTTTTTCTGTCAGCCCTGCCTCCTTTATGCTGGGATTAAAACTGCAATCAGAGCCTGGCTGAACTATCTTTCTCCCATTAGAGGCTACTTAAAGATATGCCTCTAGGGAATTATCCTCTTCAGCTGACCTGTTACTTTGTCTCACACATATCTTAATTCTGCCTTTGCCTGATGCAGTGTTGAGGCCTGAGAATGCCAGCAGTTCTATCCAATGGGCTGTTAGGAAGTTAAAAAAAAAATTCTTTTCAAAGCTGGACCCTAGCCCCCCTTGCATTTTCCATCAACAGCCAGACTTGGCACCAGGCTCTACGTGCCCCTTTTTTCTTGAGGCCCAACCATTTTCCAGTATTTGAGCTTGTTCAGCTGAAAAAGTCTCTGTTTTTTTGGGTTTTTTTTTTGTTGTTGTTGTTGTTAGCCCCATCTCCTCTCTGCCAGGGCAAAGCTTTCAGGTTCCTTTCGTGATTGCTTCTGGTTTATCAGTGCTCAGAGCTTGAATTCAGCAGTCAAAATTTGTTAATTAATTCTGCAATTGGAGCTTATTTGGATAAACTTTCTTGCTCCTAGTAGTGAAGTCTTCTTTTTCCCTTGGGAAACCAACTCCAAGATAGCCTGCCTTGCCAGTGGGGGAGGGGCACCCCAGCCCCCATGTGTTGGAATACTTAGAGTTCTGTGTGGGACCTCAGCCATTCCATCTATTCCAGACTGGTATACAATGTGTTTCCAGTCACTGAAGTCCCAAAGAAATTGTTTCAGACGGTCCCTGGCTGTTTACTAGCTGCCCAGGAGGACTAACTAATTTTCATACCTCACTACACCACCATCTTGCCCCCTACCTCTTTTCTTGAGAGAGTGGCTGCATCTTCCTCTCATATGAATTCTATAAACTTTCTACCTACCTACTTTAAAAAGAGAAAAAGGAAGTCCAAGAGAAGGAAATTCAAGGGATGATTCAGTGACTCAGAAATGTCAGAGCTTTGAATGAGCATCTCTGAAATTACCTCCCCTTTCCCTCAAGGTCACAAGATTGTGGCAGTGGTTCCAAGCATCAAATTTTCATACAGCAGTATTGAAGTAGAAATAGAAAGGGTGTGTCTGTACTCTCTTTCTGAGAGGAGAGAATCAATCCCAAAGCACACAAGATTTCCTTATGTCACTCTCAAGAATGATTCACATATCGTCCTCTAGACCAATCACTGGCAAAAAAGAATCTGAGTGACACTATTAAGTCAACACATTTCATCCCCATGGCTTTCATCTTACTGATAAACTAAGAACTACAGTAGCACTTATTCTGTACCAGAGTTCCTCAACCTTAATTGTATATGGGAATCACCTGAGCAGTTTCAGAATTACTAATAACAAGAACCTACACCCAGAGTTCTTGATTTAATTATTCTAGGTTACTGCCTGGGTATTAGAACTTTTAAGAGTTTCCCAGACTTTTCTAATATGCAGCCAAGGTTGAAAATGCTCCTAGATTCTTTAATTAGGAAGGTACATTGTTTAAGAGACATATACCTTGATTTAAGGTCTAATTGGTCAGTTGATTTTCTCAATATTAATGGCCTCTGATTACCTTGTGGGTAAACAAAAAACCTACTGCCATAAAATTTTACCTATGTAAGATGCTTTGTTCTTTGCCACAGATGTTAAGCAGTAACATGAATACATGTTTGCATGTTATAGCTTCAGTTTTTCCCTGTCTACCTAGGAATAGCCTGTCATTTTAATTAGCCATTCCACAAAGGGCTACTGCTTCTGTCCTTATAACCCTCTGCAGTTTTAGTGAATTGGCCCCTATGTGATCTTTCCATAGTGGTTTAAACCTAAATTTAGCCAGCACATTGGTGTTGAGGTCAAAACCTACAGATACTTCAAAAGCTGTACACACATAAAACTTGCTCTGTTGAAAGAACGAGACTTGTTTGAAGAATCTATTGATCTATAATAGACTTCACACGGCATGTAATATGGACCTAGAAAATAATTTGTAGTGAAACTTAAACTGTACTCACACATGTTAGATAACCATAAAGGAGTAAGAAAAGTAATTTACCATATTCCAAACGTCACCGGAAAATCTAAAAGCATCAATCTGAACTGAAGAGTATCTGTTTTGAGCCTTGGTGACATAAAAGTAGAAGCAGCATCTTCTGATTGACCATTCACCAAGTATTGAAAGAGCACTGATTAGTGAATAGCTTCATAGTTGAAAATTGACAAGGAGGCTCATGCAATTTCCTCACTGAAATCAGTAAGAGCATACTGAGGAGTAGATTCTGTATTTGGAGTTAGTGTGGTTACACAGTATCAAGAAGAGCCTTGAAGCAATGTGACTCCAAGTGTGGACATCTGCTTGAGTGGAAATACATCTACAAGATGGAAGCTAGAATTCCCATTAACACTCCAGGAATCTGCATTGAATTATCCATACAGGAATTGGAGGGAAGGAGTAGTCTCTAACTTATTCTTGCCTCTATCTAACAGACATCAATTTCATTAAGAACTTCAGCCTCTGCTGAGAGGACAGTAAAGAACTAAATATATTCCAGGTGGGTTGGATGGCCATATTGCACACATTTGCTCCAAGGAGAAAAGTCCAAGTTAGAAGTACATTAACTAAAAGGGAGAGGTGAGAGCATAGCAGGGTAGTTGTGATGTTTTTCAACTGCAATAAGAACATTTTATTGGAATGATGGATTGGTTCTTAGGAAAACAGAATTTTTAGAAAGCAATGTTTACAATATAGAATTACGTCATACATCAATGTATCAGAAGTCATGTAGAATCAATCAGATAAAGATTTTTCAACTTCCTAGGATGACTTCCTCAGAAGGATTGATGGCATATGGTTGAAATTATTTTTCCCTTACCTTCTCCTAAGGCTTACGAATCTTTACATATAACGGCATGTGAATAAAACTGTTTAAAAAATAAAGAAAAAGATGAAAGTGCTGGAGAAAATGTGGAGAAAGTTGTACCTACCTATTAGGGAAGTAGAATGGTGCAGCCCATCTGGTGGGCAGTGTGGTGGTTCCATAAGAGACTAGGTATAGGACCATTATATGACCCTGCAACCCCATTATTAGGCATACACTTGGAACAACTGAAAGCAGGGACACAAATGGACATTTTCACACTGATGTTTGTGGTGACATTATTCACAATTTGCAATGGGTGGAATTGACCTAAGGATCCATCGACTGATGAATGGATGAGGGAATTGTGTTGTATACATATAATGGAATATTGAGTGACTGTAAGAGGGAATGAAATTTTGAGACATGCAACTAGGTAAATGGACCTAGAGGACAGTATGTTGAGTGAAATAAGCCAGAAATGAAAAGACAAATATAATGCCTCACTAATGTGGACTAACTATAATGTGCAAACTTTGATAACTAAATCCCAAGAGCATAGGTTATCAGGGTAAGGCTTATTGTAAAGATCCTTAGATTATAAGTTCTCACAGCAGTCACATCTATTCTGGAGTGGTCACAGTTATTGTAAATACTGAAATGCTGAGCTCTTTGTGTATTACCTGGTCTGTCCCTGGAACACTGACTATCTGTGTGATACCTGAGTCTCAGAGCTAGAGTTCTGCAGCTATGAAAATCAGCATTGCCCCGTACAATTGTTAAATAAGCTGAAAAAGAGATCAGACTTCTATCAGAGATATGAATAAAGTAGATCTGGTTAGGACTAAGATAAATCAGAATATAGGGTAAAGGATAATATTGTCTATATTTTAAAATTTCAATTCTGTGGGAGACCAAAGAAGAGATGTTTATTTGGTGCAAAATTTATAATTTCTGTAGCACACTGTTTACAGAAATTACATAATTTAACTTGTATGGTCAGTTTACATGAACATCATAATTACATGGAATCTTTACTAGGCAGTGAGATCCTGGTGGTTTGTACAGGTTAGAGTGATACCCTGATATATCCCATGGTAACTTGAGCAGAGAATAAAAAGTTTTTGCAAAGACCCCTTGAGGGACTGGGTGAAAATGGTGGAAATATTAATCTTCCCCACCTGGAGAAAAGACTCACCATCGAGGAACCTCTTTTGCTGCTCAATGGTAGCAAATCTTTCAAAGCCAACTTGGCCAGTGAACTCACTCCCCTCCTGCCACCATGGAGAACATGACTTCCAGGGATGAGCCTGCATCTTTCATCATGGGATTGAGAATGACTTCTTGATAAAAAGGAGTATAAGAAATGAAGCAAAATGAAATTTCAGTGGCTAAGAGATTTCAAATAGAATTTGAGAGTTCATTCTGGAACTATTCTTAGGTGTTATATAGATATCATTTTTTAGTTTTCAGTGCATTAGAATAGCTTGAAGGAAATACCTGAGACTGTTGAACTGTAATCTAGTTGCCCTGATTCTTGAAGATGATTTTATAACTGTATAGCTTTCATGGTGTGATTGTGTGATTATGAAAACCATGTGACTGACATTCCAGTTAATTCAGTGTATGGACAGATGCATAAGAAAATAAAGACAAAAATAAATAAAGGTAATAGGGGAGAGAAGGGGTTTGGGATGTTTGGGATATTCTGTTTTATTTGTTTTTATTTTTATTCTTATTTTTATTTTTTAGAGTAGGGAATAAATTAAAAAATTGATTGTGGTGATGAATGCACAACTATGTGAACTATGTGAACAAATATGTGAACCATTAGTTGTAACTTTGGATGATTATATGGTATGTGAATATATCTCAAAAAAACTGCATTAAAAAAAGAATCTTTACATATAGCCAACTGGTATCTATAAGGTAATGCCATATGAAGTTTAAGTTCCAAGTTGGTTTCTCCAAAGATCCATGGAAAAGAAGAGTGGAGTATAACAAAGTTTAAGGAAATAAATTAAGACAAACTTAAGTTTTAATTCTATCACTGCTAGTTATTAGTAGAGTGGCCTCAGCCAAGTTATTCACACTTTCTAAGCTTCAGATTTTTCACTTGTCACATGGGAAATAACAGTATATACCTCAAAAGGCTGAGAGTAAGTAATTGTTAGCACACTACCTCCCACACTCTAGTCTGTGGGAAATTTATCCTCTTCAATAGATTGTTAAGCATATAAAACCACTACTTCTCATGTCTGATCTATCACAGCAAGATAATTGCCTTTTTCATGGGTAAAACACATTAAAATGCATTAACTTGAATGTTATCCACAGCATCCTCTACCATTTAAAGAAAAATGTTCTGAAAGCTAGACATTACTCAGACTGGAGTCATGTAGAGGCAGGAGAAGATTTTAGGTCTCCTACTTTAGTTCTGTCTTCACCCTGATAGATCAAAATGACACACTTGTGATTTCACACAAAATGGTTTATCATTGTTGACAAATCTAGTCTCAAATTTTCAAGGTCAGTGTGCCACCCTCCATAACAAGAGGGTCCATGCATCTGAAGGGGTCACACTGATTGCTTCAACAGCATAAACACCCTTGCCTCAAAACATACCAAGAATTAAAGTACTGGTGTATGTGAACTATGCGTTTTATATGACCTTTTACATAGTAATGCCAAAATGTTTATTTGAGATATGAAGAAAGTAAGGCAGTTAGATAGTTTCACCAACCCTCAAAAACGAGTCTCAAGAGCAACTAATAAAAGCAAGGTCTTTTAAATAAGAAGATGATATGCTCCCACTATACTACACTGCCCCCTCCAATAGTCTCCTAGTCATAGCATGGCACCTGAAAAAACACCCTGTAAGGAGTCTTACCTTTGTTGTACTGGTATAATCATGAAGCCCAACATCGAAGATCGTGGCATTGTTCACTGAGTCAAAATAGTTGTATCAGCAGCCAACTAGACCAAGGCTCAAACTGGAGGGGTTCACCTACTGCCCATCTCTAAACCACCCTCTGTAAATGGTTATGACAATCTTCTCTTCCTGACACTCCTGACACTGCATTTTAGAAGACAACCATGAGGAGCAAACCCCAGGAGGAGCCCAGTGAGAGTTCCAAGAAAAAGAAGGGGCAGGAGAAGACTCAGCTATAGTCTCACTGCCTCTAATCAGTGATCTGGTGGGAGCAAAATCAGAGGCAGGAGAACCCTGAAGAGAAATGGAACCCCAAATTATTTATAGTCAAACAGGCTAATAGAAGCCTTCTGTGGTTACCTGACCCATCTTATCTGCTCACTTATAACCAGTTTTCTGAAAATTTGGAGACTATACCCTTTGTATCCATTCCCAAATCACTCAGCTAGAGTTAGGTCAGAAACAATGGAAACAGGAATATCATCTATACCTGGATTCAACCAGGTTTTCCATGATTTGAGAAAGAGCCTCAAGGAGGAAGGAGTCAAAAATCAAACTAGTTTTCCTTGAGAAAGCATGTGCTGTATATGATATGGGAGGCTGATGAGGCCCTGAAGGGGATTATAACTTAGAAAGATGCAAAGTATTATTTCCTTGTAATCAACAAACTTCCTTAAGTTGGTGAATAATTTGATTAAATGGAGTTTTAAATCAAAGACATGAGTTTAATTAGGAACTATTCCTGTCCTTCTGAAGTTAACAGGCAGCTGTGCTGATGTTTTTTTCCTGCCAAACTTTTAACAAACTCACAGAAAAGAGGTACTTTAAAACGAGTATTGAGTTAGAAGCCCAAAAGGAAACAATGTTGCCAATGTAACACTCTTCTAGTGATTTTCCATCTACTAGCACCAGGATTGACTAAGTAGATGGATCTATCAAAAGGAAATAATGGGGCTGGAGGGCAATAAAAATTGCCGCAAACAGACAGAGTCTGGAAGACTCACCTTCCAAGTTTTACTTGCTCTATTTTCAATGCTTCATGTATTTATCACTTTCAGCAATGTTTTTCCTGTTTTCCAATACTTTAATTCTGTGATTCCTGAACTCTTAGTCTAGTTACTCTCCAATATTAATGTGCACAGGGTATATTTTGTAAAATTGTTTAAATTTAAGATTGCTCACTCTGCCCTCTATCGACTTTGTTACAATAAGTCTGGGTTATACCCTATAATCTTAATTTTGTAGGTGCTCCAGGTGATTTGAAGAACTGACACATTCTACTCTCTTAGCTCTCCAGTGTCTACCATCACTATTTCCTATGTCCTATATATTTCAATCCATTTATTATCAGCCCTTCCTATCCCCAGGCATCAGGGCCTACCTGATAAACTATAATTTTTAACAAAAGAAATGCTGGGGTATACTTATATTCAGGAAATAATGCAAAACCTGGGTAGTTGTGCCATTCCCTAGAAGGATGTTAGAACTATTACAAAGGAGAGGCTGATCCAAGTCACTTCCAATCCTGGGGAAGCCACCTAATTTCAGGAACTCTTGAAATTCTCTCTTGGAAGTTCTTGTTGGTCTCAAGCATTTAAAACAGAGGTGGCTATTCCAGACTAAACCTTTGATAACAAGAATGATCAAATTTAGAGATAATTTAGAATTTATTTTTATATGTCAGAAAGCAATACCCAGACAAATGAAGTAATATGCTCACGATCAAATCATTCATTAGTGGTAATTCAGAGGATAAAAATCTCTCTACACTTGCACAAAATATAAATTATGGAAGAAGGAAGAAATAACTAAAAAAATGAAAGAAGGACTATTCAAAACAGCATGCTTTGGCTGTGAAGTCACATTTTGACTTCTGTTCTCCTGATTCTTCAAGTAAGTAATATTTTTTAAGGTAGTCCAGCTCCAACCTCCTCCCCCAAAACTAATTTTCTTTAAAAAGTACCAAATGCAAGGAGTAAATCTAGCCTGACTTTGGGTTGTTTGCTTGTGTGTATTTTGTATGTGTGTTTATATGCACACACATGCATAAGCTGAGTGATCAAGATATAGAGATAAAGATAGATAGATAGATAGATAGATAGATAGATAGATAGATAGATAGATAGATAGATATGTAGAGAAAAAACGAATTGTGTCAGCTTTGATTCAAGTTCCTTTTTGAAATTAAGAGCCCTTAGAAGAGGCTCTTTTAGTTTGTTAATACTGTTTTAGTTTCTTAAGGCTGACAGAAATGCAATACACCAGAAATGGGTTGGCCTTTATAAAGGGAATTTATTAAGTTACAAATTTACAGTTCTAAGGCCATAAAAATGTCAAAACTAAGGCATCCAGAGAAAGATACTTTGATTCTAGAACTGTTGACCTGGGGAGGCATGTGGCTGGCATCTGCTGGTCCTTTGGTTTTTGGTTTCAAACAGCTTTGCCAGGGGCTTCTTCTTTCTCCAAATGTCTCTGTCTGTGTTGTCGCTGCGCTTTTCCCAAAATGATTCCCTCTTAAAGAACTCCAGGAAGCAGATTAAGACCCCCCATGAATGAGTGTAGACACATCTCCATGTAAACCACCTAATCAAAAGGTCCCACCCACAATTAGTTGAGTCATATCTCCATGGAAAGAACATCAAAAAGATCCCACCCAAACAGTTAGTCTGCCCTCACACGATTGGGGTAGGTAAAAGAACAGCTTTTCTGGGGTACATATAAGTTTCAAACCAGCAAAATACTAATACTTAATGTAAAATAATAAACATGAAAGGCAAATGCTTCATACTATTAAGAAAATTATAATTATCAAAATAATGTGGAAAACAAGAAAACCCCTGATCATTCACCTGCCTTCGCCCAACAAGTATTGCTGGGACTCTCTCAGTCTCCAAGGTTGACAGTGGTAAGTCATCCCATTCTGTCTGTTAAGCCTGCAGAAGAACTTCTTCCAATGACAGGTCCATAATCTTTGTGGTTTTTAATATTAATTATCTCCAAAAGAAAGCCTTACCATCTTTTTATTCAACCATGCCTGTCTTGGATGTTCTGAATTAATATGTCCTAGGTGGGACCAGGAATTTGAAATTTTTAGCAAATGCTGGTAGGCTTATGATCTTGAAACTTTGTTAAACACAGCTATAAGTAAGGGTATTACAAAGAAGATTCCATTTGTAAAGTGATGTACACCTTAACTGGACGGAAATTGTATACTGTTCCATTGAAACATCTTAGTCGTAGGTTTAAATGATGAATTTATCATCAGGTAATTCACACAGTTACTTAATTTAAATAATAGAATGAGGCCTAAGTTTGCACTCTTCAGTCAGATTACTACACTAGTTTATTTTTTTCAATTTCAATAACATTGATTTTTTTAAAAGATCTGAGGTGACAAATAAAGAAGCACAGGTAAGACTGAATGTTGGCTCCACATAGCAGAAGAATATTGGTTGGAAGGAAAAGCTACAGACTGTACGATGCCCTAAACGAACACATAGGAGGTAGTAATACCAAAAAGGAACAATTTGGAGTTGAGGAACTCCAGGTCTGAAATCCTCCTCTTTAGGCCAAGAAATTTGTTTACATTTGATGAGACTCAATTGTACCATTCCTAAAACTAAGCTTACTAATACCTATCTCATGAATGTTAGGATCCAATTAATTGTTTTTAGAAGAGACTGCCTGGTACTAACAGGCAAGCAAAAATGGTAGCTCTTATTTTTTTATTACACAGGGCTTTTATGAAATATATTTTATGTGGAATATAGAAAACCTCCAGAAAGCCTGTGGGACATAAGGGCACAGTGGCACATAACTACAAGGTTCATGTGGAAAAGAGCATCCTGAAACATGGGCTAATGAAATCTACTCACACCAAGGGCTTTTCTTGAAAATTGGTTACTGGAATACTTGCCTCGGTATCTCTTGTGCATTTCTTTTAAGTCAAATTCCTGAGCCTCATTCAGGACCTACTGAATCAAAATTCTTATGGCTCAAAATTCCACATCTTTAAATAAGTTTCTCAGGTTATTCTTTTACATGTAAAATTTGAGAAGTCTTGTAATAGAAGTATTTTCTTCACAATATTTTCAAATAAGTCCTCCCATAAGAACATTCATTGAGAAGATCTCTCAGTGGAATTTCAAAATCCCTCCTCAAATATGCAGTCCTTCAGCAAACATCTCCTAATTTTATAAATTTTCAGTTTTCTAGTTTTCTTAATTGGAAGTCCTTATGCAGACTAATAAGTATCTGTGAAACCCCTAAATTTATTAAATTTTGCATATATGTGAATATGTGTATTATTCTAGAGAAAAGGTCCATAGATATCAAGATTCTCATAGATTTGTGTGACTCAAACCATTCTTTCGGTCTCAAAATTAGATGATAATGTCTATGAAGACAGATTTGCTCTAAACAAGTCTCTTGGGTGCCTAAAAGCATAGCAAAGCACATGACTTAGCAGTTAAACTCTCAGTAAATGGCCTTATTTGTCTCCATGTCAGTTCTTTATAACTAAGCATACTTAGACTAATTTGAATTAAGTATGCCTGCATTCTAAACTCCCCATGCTATTTGCCTTACACAAAGATAGAACAAAAGAACAGAAATGCCTGTGTTCCTTTTTCAGCATTCTTTACCCCTAAGGAGCATAGGTGTCTTTGCTTTTCTGTGGAATAAATTAACTCTAACATCTACTCTGATGAGAGTCACAGATTCATCTGACACCAGGTGCAAAAAGAAATCTTTGAAACTCTAGACAGATTAAGGATAAAGGAGGACCCCAGGGCACAAAACAGATGTTGTAAGTAATCATAGGCAGAAATTTTAATCAGTTCTTCTGTTTTTCAGAGACAATTCTGTTTCCTAGATTAATAGAGAGCTGTTGAGAAGTTGAATTGCCCAGGTGTAGCAAGATATTGTCCTATTCTCGTAACCTTGAGAAACTTAAAGGCCAGCATCTAATCTTTCCTAAAACTTGAATTCATCTAGATAAAAAAAAAAAAACAAACAGAGTGCACAGGTGGTTCAGTGGTAGAATACTTACCTTCTATATGGGAGACCCAGGTTCGATTCCCAGATCATGCCCCACCCCCCAAAAAAAAAAGTTTTTCTTAAAAATAATAATACCATTGACATAAAATTTGTATCTTCAATATAGTTTTTTAACGGTCTGTTTTGTAAAGTTGATGAATATCACATGAAAACATGTGTCAAATGATTTCCTAGGCACTTGGTGCTACTTCTCTTCCTCTTACCAATTTCAAGTGGAAGACTAAACAGTTTGGGTGATCTGAATTTCATTCTACTGGTAGGGTAGGCAGCTTCTAAGGTGGCCTTCCATGATCTCCACCTCTTGGTATCCAAGCCCTTGGATAATTGTCACCCTTGAGTGTGGGCTGAACCTACTAACGTCCTTCTAGTAGTTAGAACATGGTAAAAGTGATAGAATTTCACTTCAAAGATTAGGTTACAAAAGACTGACTTCATTCTTGCTCATTTTTCTCTTGTTCTCTTTCCTAGCTTAAGGGGAAGCAAATTGCCATATTCTGAGTCATCCTACTGCGAGGACTACATGTCAAAGAACTGATGTTCTGGCCAAGCATCATTGATGACCTGAAGCCTTCCAAAAGCTATGTCAGGAGCTTGGACAGGAGATCTGCCCTCAGTTGAGCCTTGAGATGTTAGGTAGCTCCAGCCAACACCTTGAATGCAACCATGTGCAAAAAACCTTGAGCCAAAGGAACCAGCTAGGCTGTGCCCTGATTCCTGACTCACAGAAACTGTGAGATAATAAATGTTTGCCACTTTAAGCCACTAAGTTTAGAGATAATTTTCACACAGCAGTAGATAACCATTACAAATGGATAGAAACAATAATTCACCCTCATTAGGGGAAAAAAAACAGGTTTGTTTCTCTGGATAATGATAACCCATTCAAATTCATTCTGTAATGACGACTATTAGGGAATGGTGGAAATTGAAAGGATGAGATGAGCATATGAAATCAGTTAAGCAGTTACTTCAAATTCCACTTTTATTACTACCTTAGCTTCTAGGCAGTCAAATGATGATAGTTTTAATATTTGTTAAACAGTTGGTATTTACCTGATTCCGTGTAAAGTGTTTCACATGGATCATTCCACTTAATCCTCACAAGTACATAAGTGTTACTATCAAGGATTTTGAGCAATGTTACTAGTATAGACAACTAAAAGAACTGAAGAATATAGAAGTTAAGTTTCCCAGTTCAGATGGCTAGACATCAAAACCCATATTTCAAAGCAAAGCACTCTGAAGAACTTAACAAGGACTGCAACAAGGAAATAATGGATATATGTATTTTTTGACAAATTCTTTTAATGAAAAAGGGGGAAATAACTTTTCAAAACACAGAAAACCCTAACTACTAAATTAACTGCAATTGCTCCAATTAAATTGTAAAAATACTTAGAAATACACGAAAGAATTGTATTGCATTTACATATACATTTTTGTGTGCACTCAAATGACAGTCAAACACAGCAAAGGGATTTTAGAGTTACACATACCTACACACATAGACTGCCCATGAGAATGACATTTAAAATTCTTGTTTGTTTTCCCTTCTCTTGCTCAGAAGAGCAATTTTGACCAGAATCATAGAACCCACACACATAAACAGTTGAAAGAGAAAGATGTTTTTCATTCTAACAAATTCAATTTAGAAATGAGAAAATGGGGTCTTTATTTGCTTTCAATTGAATAATCGGTTAATGATAGTAAGAATTAGAACTAGATCTACTGATTCTCAGTATAATCATGGCCCAGGGCTCTGCATGGTCCAGTAAACTCTATGGAGTACTGTAGTACTATGTAGTTTCATTTTTTCATTCAAAAGATGGAATCATATTAACCAACAATTAATTATGAAGTTCCCTTTGAAGGCCAAAATAGAATATAAAATTCATATTGAAAGAGCAACAATGAGCCTGACAGCTAACACTTCAAGGCAAATTATGGAATTCAGAATATAATTGAAGAATATATTTGAAGTTCTTAAAGAAAGGTAATTGGCAATCTAAAATTATATACCCAGTGAAAATATCCTTCAAAACTGAAGGCTAGAATTAAAATATTTTCATGAAGTTAATCATTTGTCATCAGCAGGAGTGCTGAAGAAAGTTTTACAAACAGGTAAAATTATTTCTTTCTCTGGACAGAAAGATAATAATGTAAGAAGGAATAAATAATTTAGACAAGGCTAAACACACTTGTAGATTTAAAGGAATATTTACTGCATAAACAATCATAATAATGATTTGATGGGTCTAAAATTATTTGGAATAAAAATGTATGACACAGCAATGGTGGCTCAGTGGCAGAGTTCTTACCTGCCATTCTGGAGACCCAGGTTCGATTCCCAATGCCTGCCCATGTAAAAGAAAAAAAAATGCATGACAAAAAATAGTACATAGAGGGAAGAAGATAATTATAATTGACGGATTCCAGTCTTCGCATTCTTCTGGCAGTTGGTAAAAGAAAATATATGTTGTAATTTCTAGACTAACCACTAAAAGAATGATAAAAGACTTTAAAACTACATGCTAATAGAAGAAAAAAGTTGGAATCTTTTAAATATTTGAAAAATTCAAAAGAAATCTAAGAAAAAGGAACAAGTAACTAGTGACAAAAAAATAGACTGTAGATTCTAATCCAAATATATTAGCAATTCTATTCAGATATATTTTAAATATATATATAATATATATTAATAGTATATTAAAGGACTATAATAGCCAGACAGAATACAACAATAGTTCAGTGGTAGAATTCTCAACTGCCATATGGGAGACCCAGATTCAATTCCTGGTCCATGTACTTCCCCCAAAAACAAACAAAAATTCAACAAATGGTGCTGCAATAATGTGATACTCATATGGAAAAATAATGAAATGTGACCCTGACATACAGCACACAAAAAATAAATGAATAAATAAACAATAAACTGAACTATGTGCTCTTTACAGGAGACATTTAAAGATTAGGACACACAAATTTTGAAAGTAAATGTATTGACAGAAGTATATATTATATAAATGGGAGGCAAAAAAAGCTATTATAGTGTATTTATAACAGGAAAAGTAAATTTTGGGGGAAAAATATTAAAACAAATTTGAGAAAAGTAAAAGCTGCAATAGAATCTACAATCATAATTGAAGATAGTAACACATCCTTTTCAGTAGCTAAGAAGGAGAGGGAGAAAACACAAATTATCACTGCCAGAATTAAAAAGGGAACATTACTTCAGATGCTATATATATAAAAAAGATAAAAGGCTTTATAAAAAAGCTTTATACCAATAAATGTGATAATTTTGATGAAATATGCAAGTGTTCCAACAATATATTATCAAAGCTGACATAACAAAGATAAAATCTGAATAATCCAATATTTATTATAAAAATTGAAGTTGTTTAAGGCCCTCTCCTAAATAAACAGGCCCAGGTTATTTCACTGACAAATCTTTTAAAACATTTAAGGAAGTGGTAATATCAAGTTAGCTGGATTTATTCCAAGAAGCCAAACTTGGTTTAACATCTGAAACTCAATTAATGTCATTAGCCACATTAATAAAAGAAGGAGAAAAATCATATGATCATCTCAATAGATGCAGAAGAAAGCATCTAAAAAAATCCAATACGCATTCACAATTTTTAAAAAACCTGCAGGTTAGTGACAGAATAATATCTCTGATAAAACTAAGCCTACAGAACACATACTATTTGTTGAAATTTTAAAAGTATAATCTATCAGCTCTAAAATGAGATAAGCATGCTGCACTATTGTAGCTTCCATTTAACCTTGTCCTGGATGAATTAGCTAGTTTAATAAGGTAATAAAGAGAAATAAAAATTGATGGATTGAAAAGAAAGAAATAAAAATGATATTATCACTAGACAAAATGAATTTTGTTCATAGAAAATCCCAAATAATCTACAGATTAATAGAAGGATTAAGTGGATTTAGTAAAATGTATAGATACATAGTCACTATTAAAAATTAAAGATAGTGGGCAAGATGGTGGCATAGGCAAGTGTGAGATTTAGTTTGTCATTTAGGGCAGTAGTAAACAGCCAAGAATGATCTGGAGCAACAGTTTGGGGGATTTTCATAATCAGACACACACTGTACACCAGCCTGGAATGGGTGGAAGGGTGGAGATCACAACACAGAACTATAAGTAAACTTCCCGGCTTTGGAAGCTCAAGTCCCTCCCCCAGGGACACAGCAGCCGATTTCAGAGTCTTGCCCTAGTGGGAAACAGAAGCTGTCTCTACTAGGAAAGAGAGTTTAACCAAGCTCAGTTGCAGACCTGATGAACGAATTCAGACTGTTGAATACAAGCTCTGAGCACAGACAAATCTACAGGGCATACAAGAGAGAAACCAGGAGCTCTCTCCCCAGCAGTGAGGAGGCAAGAATGATGGGGAAAAAAAAAACCCAGAGGTTTTTTGGTGCTGGCAGAGCTAAGAACATTGGAAAAGGGCTGTGCCATAACAAAAGGGTCAGTAAGAGCCAGGTACCGAATCCTGCTCTTGATTAATGAACATAGGGGGCTGAGCATCAGTACCAAAAAGATTTTTTCCCTTTTTTTTTTCTTTTTCACTTTTTAGCAGTTCATTGAAGAAAGCAGCAGGCACCCTCAGGTTTTAGCCCTGCCCAAGGCAAGGGTGGACATAAGGAATGCTGGAGAGACAAAGTAACTAACCAGGTGATGGAGATAATTTCCAAAAGGCATATCTTTCCTCAAGGAAATGGGGTGGGGGAGGTGGCAGAGCCTAGCACAGGTGATGGCTTTCGTTCAGAGAATTAAGACCTAGGGGGCTATCAGCATGTTTCAGCCTACCAAAAGCAGAGACCAGTCTGACTCTTGCAGAGGGAAAGGGGGATTGCTTAAGAGATCTGTAACTTTTCCAGCCTGCTGGGAACAGGGGGCTGAAAGAGTGGCTCCCCCACCCCAACAAAAAGGGGGAGGTAAGGCTTAGCACAGGTGGTGACTGTTATTTAGAGAATTCAGATATCAGGAGCTGGAAAACAGAAACAGTTTAGGGCTGCTTTCAGACAGAGTCAAGCCATCCTGATAATTAAAGGCACTGTACCACTTTATGCCAGTGGAGAGCAGCGGGCTGATGAGTGCCATCTGCTGGGCAGGATAGGAAAAGCAAAAAATTAAGAGGTTTCATAAGAAAGATGCACCCTAGTGGGTCTTATCTGCAAGGAACCTTGATACTGATTATACCCTCTTAAATTCTGGGCCTGTCTCATCTGGGAAAATCTGACTGGGTCAATCCTGTCTGAGGACACCCTCCCCCCAGAGTCAGACTGGCAGGCAAAAGTTGCTAGAGGTAATGAAGGAGTGTTATAAACATATAGAAGCGTAAAACAGAACAAACAGCAGATTAACAGTCCCTGACAAGGAAGAGGGAAGAGAAAAAGTTCTCAGGGGGGTGAAACAACTGTACATACACACAAAAAGGGGCAATCTTAAAAAATTTCCATATAGGCACAGCAAGAGGAAGAAAAACAAGAGGTGAAAAATTCTGATCAGTAAAACAGAAACTATGTCAGAGGTCTAGAATAAGTTGAACCTAATGTCCAAGGACAAATAAAGAACAAAGCCAAACTACATAAAACCGTAGACAAAAGAGAGAAAATGACCTCCAAAGTAAACTGATCAAGAAAATGAGATACTTAGAAACCAGCAAAAAATCACAAGTCATACCAGAAAGCATGAAGATATGGCCCAGTCAAAAGTCAAAACAACTAGTAAAAGATGTTCAAACAAATCTTCTAAATCAATTCAATGAGTTGAAGAGAAATGTGGCAAAAGAGCTGAAGGATATAAAGAAGGCACTGGGCTAGCATATAGAAGAATTCAAAAGTTTGAAAAAAACAAATGCCAGACTTATGGAAGTGGCAGACACAATAGAAGAAATGAAAAAGACAATAGAGAACTTCAACAGAAGATTTGAAGAGATGGAAGAAATGATTGGTGACATAGAGAACAAGACATCTGAAATCCTGCACACAGAAAAAATGATAGGGAAAACAATGATAAAATATGAGCAGGGTCCCAGGGAATTGAATGACAACATGAAACACAAAAATATACATGTAATGGGTGTCCCAGAAGGAGAAGAAAAAGGAAAAGGGGCAGGAAGAATAATGGAGAAAGTAATTACTGAAAATTTCCAAACTCTTAGGAGAGACAGAAAATTATAGGTCCAAGAAGTGCAGCATACCCTACACATAATAGATCCAAATATTGAGATAGATCCAAACTAGATGAATAAATTTACCAATCAGATTGTCAAATGTCAAATACAAAGAGAGAATTCAGAAAGTAGCAAGAGAAAAGGGATCCACACATACAAAGGAAGGTCAATAAGACTGTGTGAATTTCTCAGCAGAAACCATGGAAATGAGAAGGCAGTGGTATGATGTATTTAAGATACTGAAAGAGAAAAACTGCTAAATAAGGATTCCATATCCAGCAAAATTGTCCTTCAAAAATGAGGGGGAGAGGGCAGGTAATGGTAGTGCAGTGGCAGGGTTTTTGCCTGCCATGCCAGAAACCCAGGTTTGATTCCCGGTGCCTTGTCTAAGTGAAAAAAAATGAGGGGGCTGGTGCAAGGGTAGTTCAGTGGTAGAATTCTCACTCACCATGTGGGTGACTCAGGTCAATTCCCAGCCTGTGCACCTCTCCCCCAAAAAAATTTCAACAAATGCTGCAGCAATAATGGGTTAGTCACATGGAAAAAGAATGAAATGTGACCCCCACCATACAGCACACAGAAAAAATGAGGGGGAGTTTAGAATATTTACACATAAACAGACACTGAAAAGGTTCATGAACAAGCGTCCTACTCTACAAGAAAAACTAAAGGGAGTACTACAGAAAGAAAAGACGGAAGAGAAAGGTATGGAGAAGAATATAGAAATGAAGATTTTCAGTAATTGCAACTAAAAGAGTAAAGAGAGAGAAAAATAAGACATGACATAAAAAATCCAAAAGATAAAATGGTTGAAGATAGTACTGCCTTTATACAGTAACAACATGTTAATCGATTAAAATCCCCAAAAAAAGATGTACACTAGAAGAAATGAATCTATCATATTGCAGATCTATCTATATGCTGTCTATAAAAGACACACTTCAAAGCCAAGGAAAAACATAGGTTGAAAGTGAAATGTTGGAAAAAGATATTTCATGCAAACAACAACCAGAAAAGGGTGGGTGAACTATACTAATATCAGAGAAATTAGGCTTCAAATATCGAAACAATTAAAAGAGACAAAGAAGGATATTATGTATTAATAAAATGGACAAACCATCAAGAAGAAATAACAATCATAAATATTTAAGCACCAAGCCAGAGTATCCCAAAATAAATGAGCCAAACACTTACAACACCTAAGAAAGAAAGAGACACCTGTGCAATAATAGTTGGAGACCACAATATATCACTCTCATCAATGAATAAGATATCTAGACAGATGATCAACAATGAACTAGAGACCTTGAAGAATATGATAAATGAATTAAGCCTAAGTTTTGCTCTGCAGAACAGCTGAATAAACATTTTTCAAGTGCTCATGGATCATTATCAGATAGAGCACATGTTGGGTCACAAAATAGGCCTCAATACATTTTAGAAGATTGAAATTATTCAAAACACTTTTCAGATCATAATAGAATGGAGCTGGATATCAATAACAGGTAGAAAGTGGGAAATTTCAAAAATATATAGAGGCTAAACAACACACTCTTAAACAACTAGTGGATCAAATGAGAAATTAGTAAATATCTCAATGCAAATGAAAATGAGAATGCAACATATCAAAACTTATGGGATGTAGCAAAGGCACTGGTAAGAAGGAAATCTATTACTGTAAATGCCTATATTAAAAAAAACAGAAAACTCAAGGAATTAACTGCTTACCTGGAAGAGTTAGAGATGGAACAGCAAACTAACCCCAAAGTAAATGGGAGAAAAGGAATAATAAAGATTATAGCAGAAGTAAATGAAATTGAAAACAACAGAAAGAATCAACAAAACTAGAAGTTGGTTCTTTGAGAAAGTCAGTAAAACTGATGGACACTTAGCTAGGCTGACAAAAAATAAAAGAGCGAGGATGAAAATAAATAAAATCAGAAATGGGAGGAAGCAATAACTAATGACCCCATGGAAATAAATGAGATAATGAGAGGATCCTATGAGCAACTATATGCTAGCCAGGTAGACAATTTAGATGAAATGGACAACTTTCTATAAAGACATGAACAATCAACATAGAATTGAGAAGAAGTAAAAGTCATCAACAAACCAATCACGAGTAAGGGGATTGAATCAGTCATCAAAATCCTCCCAAAATAGAAAAGTTCAGGACCAGATGATTCCACATGTGAATTCTGCCAAGCATTCAAGAAAGGCTTAGGACCAATACTGTTTAAACTCTTCCAAAAAATTAAAGAGGAGGGAAAGCTATCTAATTCATTCTATGAAGCCAAAATTACCCTAATACCAAAGCCAGACAAAGAAACTAAAGAGAATAAAATTAAAGACCAATCTGTTTAATGAATCTAGATGCAAAAATCCTCAACAGAATATTCACAAATCAAATCCAGCAGCACATTAAAAAATTGTACATCACAACCAAATGAGATTTATTCCAGATATACAAGGCTGGTTCAACTAAGTAAATAATTTAATGTAATACACCTCATCAATAAATCAATGGAGAAAAACCATGTGATCATCTCGATTGATGCAGAAAAGGCATCTGACAAAATTCAACATTCTTTCTTGATGAAAACATGTCAAAGGATAGAAATAGAAGGAAACTTCTTCAACACAATGAAGGGAACTTATGAAAAACCCACAGCTAACATCATCCTCAATGGGGGCAAGACAAGGAGCTTTCCCCTCTAAGATCAAGATCAAGAGCAAGACAAAGATGTCCATTCTCACCATTCTTAGTCAACATTGTGCTGGAAGTTCCAGCTTGAGCAGTTATGCAAGAAAAAGAAATAAAAGGCATCCAAATTGGAAATTAAGAAGTAAAACTTTCACTGTTGCAGGCTACATGATGCCACATGTAGAGAGACAATCCTGAAAAATCTACACAGAAGCTAATAAATGAGTACAGCAAGTGACAGAGTACAAGATCAACATGCAAAACTCAATGGTGTTTCCATACACTAGTAATGAGCAGTCTGAGGAGGAAATCAAGAAAATAATTCCATTTATAATAGAAAACAAAAGAATAAAATATTTAGGAATAAATTTATCCAAGGATACAAAAGACCTATATACAGAAAACTACAAAAAAAAAAAATTGCTAAAAGAAATCAAGGAAGATCTAAATGGAAGGACAAGCCATGTTCACAGATTGGAAGACTAACTGTAATTAAGATGTCAATTCTACCCAAATTTATTTACAGATTCAATGTAATACCAATTAAAATGCCAAAAACTTAATTTGCAGAAATTGAAAAATGAATAATCAAATTTATTTGGAAGGGCAGCATACCCTGAATAGCTAAAAATACGTTGAGAAGGAAAAATGAAGTGAGAGGTTCAATACTAGATGACTTTAAAGAATTTTACAAAGATACAGTAGTCAAAACAGCATGGTACTGACATAAAGATAGACATACTGGACCATGGAATTGAGTTGCATGTGTGGAAACAGTCCCTCTCATCTATGGACAATTGACCTTTGAGCCACCATTGCACCCATCCTGGACAATTGATCTTTGATAAGGTGGTCAAGTTGACAAAAATGGGATAGAGCAGCCTCTTCAGCAACTGGTACTAGAAAAACTGGATATCTATATTCAAATGCATGAAAGAGGACCCCTATCTCACTCTTTATATAAAAATTAATTCAAAATGGATCAAACCCCAAAACATTAGGACTATGACCAAAACTTTTAGAAGAAAATGTAAGGAAATATCTTAAAGATCTTGTGGTAGAAGATAGTATCCTGGATCTTACACCCAAAGCGTGAGCAATGAAAGGAGAGCTAAATGGAATCTCCTCAAAATTGAAAAATATTGCATGGCAAAGAAATATGTCATAAAAGTAAAAAGGCACTGTGCCAGTTTGAATCTTTTGTCTACTCTGGGAAAGCCATGTCCTTTAATCCTCATTCAATATTGCTGGGCAGGAGCTTTTTGATTATTTCCATGGAGATATGACCCACCCAACTGTGGGTGGTAACTTTTGATTAGATGTTTTCCATTGAGATGTGTCTCTGCCCATTCAGACAGGGTTTTTTATTTGAGCCCTTTAAAAGGGAACCATTTTGGAAAAAGCTTTAGAGCCCATGCAGCCAGACACTTTTGGAAATGAAGAAGGAAAATGTCCCTGGGGGAGCTTCATGAAACAAGAAGACTGAAGAGAAAGTTAGAGGATATCACCATGTTTGTCATATGCCTTTCCAGCTGAGAGAGAAACCCTGAATGTCAACAGCGTTCTTGAACCAAGGTATCTTTCCCTGGATGCCTTAGATTGAACATTTCTATAGCTTGCTTTAATTTGGACATTTTCACAGCTTTAGAACATGTAAAATTGCAACATAATAAATTTCCCTTATTAAAAGTTGTTCCGTTTCTGGTATATCCCATTCTGGCAGCTTCACAAAGTAGAACAGGTAGCCTATGTAATGAGAAACAACATTCAGAAAGCACATATCCAGAATATATAAAGAGATATACAACAAAAAGTCAAACAACCCAATTAAACAATGGGCAAAAGATACAGATAGACACTTTTCAAAGAGAAAATCCAAATGGCTCAACAGCATATGAAAAGATATTTAACTTCACTAGCTATTAGAGAAATGTAAATCAAAGACACAATTAGATATCACCTCACATTTACTAGGATGGCCATTTTCAAACAACAACAACAGAAAACTACAAGTGCTAGAGATGGTGTGGAGAAGCAGGTACATTTATTTATTCACTGTTGGTGGGAGTTAGAATGGTGCAGCCACTCTGGAACACAGTTTGGTGGCTCCTCAGGAAGTTAAGTATAGAATTGCTGAATAATTCCACAATCCCACTAATAGATACTCAGAAGAACTAGAAGCACAGACATGAATGGACATTTGCACACCAGTGTATATAGTGGCATTATTCATGACTTTCCAAGAGATGGAAAAAGCCCAAATGTCCAGCTATAGACAGGTAGATAAACTGTGGTATGTATATACAAGTGGATAGTATGCAATAAATCATGACACACACATAACGATGCGGATGTACCTTGAGAATATTATGTTGAGCTAAATAAGCCAGAAATAAATGCATAAATACTCTATGGTCTCCCTAATATGAACTAACTATAATGAGCAAACTCTGAGAGTTAAAGTTGAGAAAACAGGTTATCAGGATATAGAAATAGGTAGAGATTGGGCATTTTATACTGAAAGAGTACAGAACTGTCAAAAGAATTGGTTGTAAAGATTAAGAAATGGGTAACACAATACTGTGAGACAGTAGCACAATATTGTATGTATAATGAACAAAGCTGAGTGAGAGTATGGTTGAAAGAGTAAAGCTAGGGGTATGTATGATACCAGAACAAAAGATAGAGGATAAAAAGTGGAACTTTATAACTTAACAAAACCTAGAGTGGACAATAATGGTGATTAAATGCACAAATATAAGAAAGCTTTTACATGAGAGAGAATAAATGAATGTCACCATTGCAAGGCCTTAAAATGGGATGGTATATGGAAAAATACAATTAATGCAAACTAAGGTCTGGTTAACAGTAATATTGTAGTGATCTTTCATTAACTGTTAGAAAGACAATATACCAAACTAAATGTCAATAAGAAGGGCATATATGGGGTGGTATGGGATTCTTTTTGCTATTGTTTCTCTCCTTTTTGTCTTTTCCTTTTCTTTCTTTATGGAAGAAGTGGAAATGTTCTCATATTGATCATGGTGGTAAATTCATAACTATGCGATTATACCTGTAGCCATTGATTGTAAACTTAGGATGGATTTTATGGTGTGTGAACAAAATTGTTTAAAAAATAGGCAGAAAGATACAAGTGCTTGTGAAGATGTGGAGAGAGAGTTATACCTATTAACTGTTGGTAGGGAAGTAGAATGGTGCAGCCCCCTGGAGGGCAGTATGGTGGTTACACAGGAGGATAAGAGGGTGGCCATATGATTTTACAACCCTTTTTAAGTATATACTTGGAATAATGGAAAGCAGGAGTACAAGTAGATATTTGCATACTAGTGTTTATGGCAGTATTATTCATGGTTTGCAATGGATGGGGTACATTGATGAATGAAAGGGCAAACTGTGGCATATACATATGATAGAATATTGAACAAATGCAGGAAGGAACAAAGTTGCATGGCATGCAATATTATGTTGATTGAAATAAGCCAGATAAAAGGGCAAATATTATATTGTCTTACCAATATAAACTAACTATAATGAGAAAACTGAGAATTGAATTGGAGAACACAGGTTATCAGGGAATAGAAAATGGGCAGAGATTGGGAAATTAATGATTAAGGAGCATCATATGTTCAATAAGGCTCATTGTAAAGATTCCTAGATTCTAAGCTTGTACAGCAGTCATATCTATTCCTGAGTTTTAACTGTTATTTCTAAATTCTGGGGTGCTGTGCTCTTTGTGTATAACCTGGCTGTCACCTGGTACTTTGGGTATCTGTGTGACACCTGAAGATCAGAATTAGAGTTCTGCAGCTCTGAAAGTCAGCATTGCTCCATGCAGCAACTGTTAAAGAAGCTGAAAAAGTGATCAGACTTCAATTAGAGAAATGAATTCTCTAGAATTCAGTTAGAGGAATGAATCTGGTTAGGACTAGGGTAAATCAGAATACAAGATAAAGGATGGTGTTGTCTGTATTTTAAAACTTCAAACTCACTGTGAGACCAAACAAAGAAATGTTTATTTTGTCCAAAATTTAAATTTTTGAAGCACACTATCTAATTTAACCTATTTGATCAGTTTATCTAAACAACCTAATTACATGGAACCTAGAATAGGGAATGAGATCTTGTTATTTCATACAGGTTAAGGTAATTTCCCAATATATTCCAGAGTATTGAGGGCAGAAAATACAAAAGTACTTAAGAAATCCCCTTGAGGCACTTTGGGAAAGTATGGTACTCTTAATCTTCCCTACCTGAGGAATTCCCAATATTCTCACAAGTGTTAGATAACACCAATTTAATAAACCAAGCCCTCGATTTTGAGTCTTGCCCTTATGAAACTTATCTCAGCAATGGTGAAACTAAACTACTTACTATGCCTAAAGAGTCATCCTTAGAGAATCTTTTTCCTTGCTCATATCTGGCTTCTCTCTCTAAGCCAACTCTGCAAATAAAATCACTGCCCTCAGCTTCCTGGAAGATGGCGGCTTAGTAAGACGCGCGGATCTTAGTTTCTTCTCCAGGACACCTACTAGGGGAGTAGAAACGATACAGAAAGCGCCCAAAGCCACAACAGAGATAAAAAAGACAGCGTACCCCATCCTGGAACGGCTGGCTGGCTGAGAGAAGCAGCTCGGTTGAGATCGCCGAGGCGCGCGGGCCTTACCGGGCGGGGTGGCAAGCGGCCGGAGTTACTCCCTTCCCCCTTCCCGGGCCGGCTGGGAGAATTGGAGAGGTGGTCCCCTGAAACCAAGGCGACTGGCGCCCACACCACGCGCAGCCCCCGGACCAACTGAGAGAATTGGATCAGAAACCCCCAGGCCGCGGAGAACGGTGACCCCGTGACTCCCGGGGAACGTGCACTCTCTCGGGCGGGCCACTGCCGCTGGCGCCCTCCCGCCACGCTTGTTGCCCAGGGCCGACTAGGAAATTCGGACGGGCTCTTTCCCTGGCTGCAGCGACCAGCAACCCTCCCTGCGTTCGGACCCCAGGCCGGCTCAAGCCGATTCGGCTAGCGAACCCCCAGGACGGCGAGAGTTTTCCAAAGTTTAAGGTCCCACAGCACCTTTTACTGGTGGGACCCGCAGACAAACGTGTGCCACGAGAACCACCTACTGGGCAGGATAAGAAAAACAGAACCCAGAGATTTCACAGAAAAATATTACAACCTTGCTGGGTCCAACACCAAGAGAAATCTGAATAAATGCCCAGACGCCAGCAGCAGAAGATAACTGTCCACGCTCAAAAGATTGAGAATATGGCTCAGTCAAAGGAACAAACCAATAGCTCAAATGAGACACAAGAGCTGAGACAACTAATGCTGAATATACGAACAGAAATGGAAAACCTCTTCAAAAATGAAATCGATAAATTGAGGGAGGACATGAAGAGGGCATGGGCTGAACATAAAGAAGAAATAGAAAAACTGAAAAAACAAATCGCAGAACTTATGGAAGTGAAGGATAAAGTAGCAAACATAGAAAAAATAATGGATAGCTACAATGATAGATTTAAAGAGACAGAAGATAGAATTAGTGATTTGGAGGATGGAACATCTGAATTCCAAAAAGAAACAGAAACTATCGGGAAAAGAATGGAAAAATTTGAACAGGGTATCAGGGAACTCAAGGACAATATGAACCGCACAAATATACGTGTTGTGGGTGTCCCAGAAGGAGAAGAGAAGGGAAAAGGAGGAGAAAAACTAATGGAAGAAATTATCACTGAAAATTTCCCAACTGTTATGAAAGACCTAAAATTACAGATCCAAGAAGTGCAGCGCACCCCAAAGAGAGTAGACCCAAATAGGCGTTCTCCAAGACACTTACTAGTTAGAATGTCAGAGGTCAAAGAGAAAGAGAAGATCTTGAAAGCAGCAAGAGAAAAACAATCCATTACATACAAGGGAAACCCAATAAGACTTTGTGTAGATTTCTCAGCAGAAACCATGGAAGCTAGAAGACAGTGGGATGATATATTTAAAATACTAAAAGAGAAAAACTGCCAACCAAGACTCCTATATCCAGCAAAATTATCCTTCAAAAATGAGGGAGAAATTAAAACATTCTCAGACAAAAAGTCACTGAAAGAATTTGTGACCAAGAGACCAGCTCTGCAAGAAATACTAAAGGGAGCACTAGAGTCAGATACAAAAAGACAGAAGAGAGAGATATGGAAAAGAGTATAGAAAGAAGGAAAATCAGATATGATATATATAATACAAAAGGCAAAATGTTAGAGGAAAATATTATCCAAACAGTAATAACACTAAATGTCAATGGACTGAATTCCCCAATCAAAAACATAGATTGGCAGAATGGATTAAAAAACAGGATCCTTCTATATGCTGTCTACAGGAAACACATCTTAGACCCAAAGATAAACATAGGTTGAAAGTGAAAGGTTGGGAAAAGATATTTCATGCAAATAACAACCAGAAAATAGCAGGAGTGGCTATACTAATATCCAACAAATTAGACTTCAAATGTAAAACAGTTAAAAGAGACAAAGAAGGACACTATATACTAATAAAAGGAACAATTAAACAAGAAGACATAACAATCATAAATATTTACGCACCGAATCAGAATGCCCCAAAATACGTGAGGAATATACTGCAAACACTGAAAAGGGAAATAGACTCATATACCATAATAGTTGGAGACTTCAACTCACCACTCTCCTCAAGGGACAGAACATCTAGACAGAGGATCAACAAAGAAATAGAGAATCTGAATATTACTATAAATGAACTAGACTTAATAGACATTTATAGGACATTACATCCCACAACAGCAGGATACACCTTTTTCTCAAGTGCTCATGGATCATTCTCAAAGATAGACCATATGCTGGGTCACAAAGCAAGTCTTAACAAATTTAAAAAGATTGAAATCTTACACAACACTTTCTCGGACCATAAAGGAATGATGTTGGAAATCAATAATAGGCAGAGTGCCAGAAAATTCACAAATACGTGGAGGCTCAACAACACACTCCTAAACAACGACTGGGTCAAAGAAGAAATTGCATGAGAAATTAGCAAATACCTCGAGGCGAATGAAAATGAAAACACAACATATCAAAACTTATGGGACGCAGCAAAGGCAGTGCTAAGAGGGAAATTTATTGCTCTAAATGCCTATATCAGAAAAGAAGAAAAGGCAAAAATTCAGGAATTAACTATCCATTTGGAAGAACTGGAGAAAGAACAGCAAGCTAACCCCAAAGCAAGCAAAAGGAAAGAAATAACAAAGATTAGAGCACAAATAAATGAAATTGAAAACATGAAAACAATAGAGAAAATCAATAAGGCCAGAAGTTGGTTCTATGAGAAAATCAATAAGATTGATGGGCCCTTAGCAAGATTGACAAAAAGAAGAAGAGAGAGGATGCAAATAAATAAGATCAGAAATGGAAGAGGAGACATAACTACTGACCTCACAGAAATAAAGGAGGTAATAACAGGATACTATGAACAACTTTACGCTAATAAATACAACAATTTAGAGGAAATGGACGGGTTCCTGGAAAGACATGAACAACCAACTTTGACTCAAGAAGACATAGATGACCTCAACAAACCAATCACAAGTAAAGAAATTGAATTAGTCATTCAAAAGCTTCCTAAAAAGAAAAGTCCAGGACCAGATGGCTTCACATGTGAATTCTACCAAACGTTCCAGAAAGAATTAGTACCAATTCTCTTCAAACTCTTCAAAAAAATCGAAGTGGAGGGAAAACTACCTAATTCATTCTATGAAGCCAACATCACCCTCATACCAAAACCAGGCAAAGATATTACAAAAAAAGAAAACTACAGACCAATCTCTCTAATGAATACAGATGCAAAAATCCTCAATAAAATTCTAGCAAATCGTATCCAACCACACATTAAAAGAATTATACATCATGACCAAGTAGGATTCATCCCAGGAATGCAAGGATGGTTCAACATAAGAAAATCAATTAATGTAATACACCATATCAACAAATCAAAGCAGAAAAATCACATGACCATCTCAATTGATGCAGAGAAGGCATTCGACAAGATTCAACATCCCTTCCTGTTGAAAACACTTCAAAAGATAGGAATACAAGGGAACTTCCTTAAAATGATAGAGGGAATATATGAAAAACCCACAGCTAATATCATCCTCAATGGGGAAAAATTGAAAACTTTCCCCCTAAGATCAGGAACAAGACAAGGATGTCCACTATCACCACTATTATTCAACATTGTGTTGGAGGTTCTAGCCAGAGCAATTAGACAAGAAAAAGAAATACAAGGCATCAAAATTGGAAAGGAAGAAGTAAAACTATCACTGTTTGCAGACGATATGATACTATACGTCGAAAACCCGGAAAAATCCACAACTAAACTACTAGAGCTAATAAATGAGTACAGGAAAGTAGCAGGTTACAAGATCAACATTCAAAAATCTGTAGCATTTCTATACACTAGTAATGAACAAGCTGAGGGGGAAATCAAGAAACGAATCCCATTTACAATTGCAACTAAAAGAACAAAATACCTAGGAATAAATTTAACTAAAGAGACAAAAAACCTATATAAAGAAAACTACAAAAAACTGCTAAAAGAAATCACAGAAGACCTAAATAGATGGAAGGGCATACCGTGTTCATGGATTGGAAGACTAAATATAGTTAAGATGTCAATCCTACCTAAATTGATTTACAGATTCAATGCAATACCAATCAAAATCCCAACAACTTATTTTTCAGAAATAGAAAAACCAATAAGCAAATTTATCTGGAAGGGCAGGGTGCCCCGAATTGCTAAAAACATCTTGAGGAAAAAAAACGAAGCTGGAGGTCTCGCGCTGCCTGACTTTAAGGCATATTATGAAGCCACAGTGGTCAAAACAGCATGGTATTGGCATAAAGATAGATATATCGACCAATGGAATCGAATAGAGTGCTCAGATATAGACCCTCTCATCTATGGACATTTGATCTTTGATAAGGCAGTCAAGCCAACTCACCTGGGACAGAGCAGTCTCTTCAATAAATGGTGCCTAGAGAACTGGATATCCATATGCAAAAGAATGAAAGAAGACCCATCTCTCACACCCTATACAAAAGTTAACTCAAAATGGATCAAAGATCTAAACATTAGGTCTAAGACCATAAAACAGTTAGAGGAAAATGTTGGGAGATATCTTATGGATCTTACAACTGGAGGCGGTTTTATGGACCTTAAACCTAAAGCAAGAGCACTGAAGAAGGAAATAAATAAATGGGAACTCCTCAAAATTAAACACTTTTGTGCATCAAAGAACTTCATCAAGAAAGTAGAAAGACAGCCTTCACAATGGGAGACAATATTTGGAAATGATGTATCAGATAAAGGTCTAGTATCCAGAATTTATAAAGAGATTGTTCATCTCAACAACAAAAAGACAGCCAACCCAATTACAAAATGGGAAAAAGACTTGAACAGACACCTCTCAGAAGAGGAAATACGGATGGCCAAGAGGCACATGAAGAGATGCTCAATGTCCCTGGCCATTAGAGAAATGCAAATCAAAACCACAATGAGATATCATCTCACACCCACCAGAATGGCCATTATCAACAAAACAGAAAATGACAAGTGCTGGAGAGGATGCGGAGAAAGAGGCACACTTATCCACTGTTGGTGGGAATGTCAAAGGGTGCAACCACTGTGGAAGGCAGTTTGGCGGTTCCTCAAAAAGCTGAATATAGAATTGCCATACGACCCAGCAATACCATTGCTAGGTATCTACTCAAAGGACTTGAGGGCAAAGACACAAACGGACATTTGCACACCAATGTTTATAGCAGCATTATTTACAATTGCAAAGAGATGGAAACAGCCAAAATCTCCATCAACAGAAGAGTGGCTAAACAAACTGTGGTATATACATACGATGGAATATTATGCAGCTTTAAGACAAGATAAACTTATGAACCATGTAATAACATGGATGGACCTAGAGAATATTATGCTGAGTGAATTCAGCCAAAAACTAAAGGACAAATACTGTATGGTCCCACTGATGTGAACGGACATTCGAGAATAAACTTGAAATATGTCATTGGTAACAGAGTTCAGCAGGAGTTAGAAACAGGGTAAGACAATGGGTAATTGAAGCTGAAGGGATACAGACTGTGCAACAGGACTAGATACAGAAACTCGAAAATGGACAGCACAATAATACCTAATTGTAAAGTAATCATGTTAAAACACTGAATGAAGCTGCATCTGAGCTATAGGTTTTTGTTTTGTTCTGTTTTGTTTTGTTTTGATTTTACTATTATTACTTTTATTTTTTTCTCTATATTAACATTCTATATCTTTTTCGGTTATGTTGCTAGTTCTTCTAAACCAATGCAAATGTACTAAGAAATGATGATCATGCATCTATGTGATGATGTTAAGAATTAATGATTGCACGTGTAGGATGGTATGATCTCTAAATGTTGGGTTAATTTCTTTTTTTCCGTTAATTAAAAAAAAAAAAAAAAGAGAAGGAATGATTGGAGCTGAAGGGATGCAGACTGTGCAACGGGACTGGATATAAAAACTCAGAAATGGACAGCACAATACTACCCAATTGTAATGCAATTATGTTAAAACACTGAATGAAGCTGCATGTGAGGTACAGGTTTTTTGTTTTTGTTTTGTTTTTTTTTCTTTCTATTATTGTTTTAATTCTTATTCTGTTGTCTTTTTATTTCTTTTTCTAAATCGATGCAAATGTACTAGGAAATGATGAATATGCAACTATGTGATGTTATTAAGAATTACTGATTGTACATGTAGATTGGAATGATTTCTAATTGTTTTGTTAATTCTTTTTTTAATTAAAAAAAAAAAAAATCACTGCCCTCTCCCTATGTGGGACATGGCTCCCAAAGATAGATATCTCCCTGGCATCATGAGACATGATTTTCAGGGATGAGCCTGGACCTGGTATCATGGGATTGAGAATGTCTTCTTGATCAAAAAGTGGAAAAGAAATGGTTCTAAATAAAGTTACAGTGGCTAAGACATTTCAAATAGTGTTGAGAGGTCACTCAGGATGTTACTTTTATGCAAGTTTCAATCCAATGTTGCAAATTGCCATAGGATGCCAAGCCCAAACAGCAGTATTCCTGAAAACATTAAAGAATATCCTTGGCTCTTTCTAAACGTCTTTAGAGGATCATGGATGGGTAGAAGAGAAGAAATATAAAATGAAAACATGAATTATAGACTATAAGTGAGCAAACAAAGAAACATTTTATGCAAAGAATGCATGACTATGTTTTTCAAAGGAAGTGTATTTGAACTGTTCTTCAAAGATGAATGGAATATTCCTTGAAAGAAATTGTCCATGGTAGCTAACATTTAAATGTCTACTACTTGTTGAGTAGTGTTCCAAATGCTTTATATGTATTAACTTACTTCCTTTTTCATATTAACCTAAGAGTTAGGAAAGTTTTTATGAATTCTATTGCACAGATGAGGGGGCAAACAAAAATGTAAAGTAACATGCCCAAGGCCACAGGCTAGAAGTGTAAGTGGAGAAGTCCAAATAGAAACTCTGAGAGTGTGCATTCCCAACTGCTGTGTAGCTGTGGTACTAAAAGCACCACTATCTAGGGTAGCTGGCCTCCTCTGAAGACAAACATCAGATCATGGCTGAACCATGGAAGAAAAGGCTGGTTAGCAGGGACCAAAGAGGATCATTCATAAAGTTTGGACTTAATTATGGGGAGCTGCTGAAATATTTTAAGTTATTGAGTTGTAATCAGACTTTTATTTTAGGAAGATCACTTTAGCAACAGTGGGGTAAAAGGTAGTGACATGAGATGGAAATCTAAAGTGATAGTCCAGGCAAGGAATTATTGAGCCCTGGACTTAAGCAGTGAGGAGAGGTATGAAGAAAGGGGTAATCTACAGCGGTCGTCCTAAACTACTGGGCTAGACAGTAGCATCAGTATCATCTGGGAACCTGTTACAAATGCATTTTCTCTGGTCTCCGCATAGATCAGAAACGCTGAGAGTGGGGCCCAAAAATCTGAGTTTCAACAAGTTCTTTGGGTCATTCTGAGTCACACTAAAGTTTAAGAACCACAGGTCTAAAGCATTAGTTCTTAACCCAAGCTATGCATTAGACTCCTTTGAAAGGTTTTCAAGAGTCATAATCCCTCTCCATGCCACCCATTATAATTTAGTGGGTCTGGTGCTTCACCATGTATATATTTTAAAAAGCTCCCCAGGTAATACTGATGTATCCCTTGATTAAAACAATTGCAATAAAAAATGGAATCTGATCTAATCTCTACTCTTCCATAAATAGATACAAGCTCACCTGGCATACAAGGGTATTCCCTACTTCAGAAAACTCCCCAGTCTGAAAGTGGAACCTATTAATGTCTGCATCTGAGACTCTCTAAGTAAATCTTATCTGGGGATATCCTTTCATGTTTCTCTATGGGCATAGAAATTATCCTGCCCACTAATTTGAACCTCATATGATCTTTGGATGTTTTTGTTCCATCCAGTAAATAAAATAACAGGAAAAAAATGGCACATCTATTACATGTTTATTTTGAAATGTATCAGATAATTGTTTCAGAGTGAATGATTCAGTCCCTAATAATAACACTAGTGAATCTAATTTGATCTGAATTTGTGGGAATATGCAAACAATTTTATATTTGTCAGTACTTCAATCTGGAATGCAAACAAACTAGCGACAAGAGATGTAGGCAGCTGTACAAAACTCAGCTCAAGTGGTCTCATTTCTTACCTGTCTCCTCCTGTTACTGGATTCATCTTTCAGAGCCTCCTTAGGCCATTTGAGTCTCTTCTGTTTCTTCTATGTTCATACCACCCTCTACTCTTGAAACACCTTATCTATTTATCTAGACAATTCCTGTGGATTGGTGAAAATTTTAAAAACTTACTACCTCTGGAATATACTCTTTCACTTCAATGTCTTCCCATAATTTGGGGCATTAAGTCCAAATATCTTATTATGACTAGTACTAGGGAGACCTTGTAATTTACCATTCAATTCAAGTGATTTGATAATTAAACATGGTACCATGAATAACTTCAGTGGTATAGTGGCCAAACAGGGACTGCCCAAATCAAGCAGGGATATCCATCATCCTCTATCCATAACCTTTCATTATTGGTTCCTGGGTATGTAGCCAGTGCCATCAAAGCTAACCTTGATTAATGTTGACTCTGCAACAGATTTTATACATATATTATTTCTAATCAGAACAGAATTCTGCATTGTTTGCGTTATTGGATTATCCTTACTTTATAGAAACACAAATAAATTGAGTAAATAAAGGAAGGAACAAAATATACGTTGTGCTTAGTCAATTTTGTTCCTGTACTTGACAGGTTCATATTCAAATATTTCAAAATATAGTCATTGAACACTAAGCCTGTTATGTGACTGTCTGAATATATATCTTAGACTTCTGGGAGTGGGATGCCATGAAGCCCCAACTCTCCCATAAATAATTTGAGCCACCATACAATTGACCTTGAGTCTAGTTCTTCAAAAATCAGTTAGACTGATCCTTAAATGAGAACTCAAAAGTCCCTCCCATCTCTAAGGTTCTAAAATTCCAGATATCTAGGTGATATGCATGAACTAGCAACACCACTCAGGACCCTCCTTAAACTTCCTTCCTTCCCTGCAAGAGGACATCAGACAAACGTCAATACCGTCTCTCGTCTGCCAACTTATGTCAGAAAGACAACTGACATCCAAGAGAAAATCTGCGGCAGAATTAGTGAGCTGTGGGAGGGAAGTCACCACTCACTAACTATTGTGCTTTCTCCCACAGAAGTTCACACTGAAAAGGAGAAGAAGAATATAATTTGATGGAAAATACATCTTTCTCACTCCTGATGTTTCTTTCCTTTAAATAGAAGGGAAGATAATATAAACCCTAGTCACTCTCTACCCCTTCATTTCTTAGAGGGGTCCTTATATGGTTGGTAAACCTGGGAAGAATAACCCTTCTTCTGATCTTGGGAGTTGAGTCTGCCCTCCAAAATCATGAGTCCTCCTTTGTTTATCTGTGCTGTAAGTCTCACTGGGCCAGTGGGGTTAAGTTGTCTGATTCTTTTCGCTCACAGACCTAAAACCTAGTTGTCCATCTTGGTCTTTTATCAACAAAATAGTGTAACTCTGGGCATTTTAACAGTTTTTGTCTTATTTCTCATCTTGTTCAGAAACCAGGTGGGGAAAGAATGACATTTATTGAGGGTCTCAAACTCCAATATAAAATAGCTCTTCCTAAATTCCCATAAGAATGGCCAGTCATCTTAAGAATATTGGGAAAGCAATTCCTGCATTGGGGAGTGAGAATATACAGATATAGATGATCCTTGAAGATCATTTTCTTTCCCCACCGCTACTTTCAATGATTTAAGAGGAAGCTGGCAGCAAATCTGAATTGACTCCTAGAAGAATAGATTAATGCCTGTCACTGATCCCCTCAGCCCTCCTTTCCTCCCCTACCAACAAGACCACTTCCTTGTAGCTCCCAATATTATATAATCTCCAAGGTGGTTCCCATCTCACACACATAGTCAGAATTTCAGGGATCCACTACTGGAAACTTCTCCATGAAGTGTCCAGGTCAACTGTGCCTGGACTAACCCACCTCTCTATGAGATAAAGAGAACATTGGAAATTGTATATTCTGTGTTACTATCTGCTTGTCAGATTCCATGATATTTACTCTGCATGACACTAGGGGTAGGTGTGTCCATGCACTTTTTGCATGACAGGATGGAAAGTACACTCAGAACTGGGTTTTGACCCAACCTGTCACTTACTAGTTGCATGACCCTGAGCAAGTTACTTACCCTCGCTAACATGATTATTTTGAAGATTAAATAAGATATTGGCTATAAAGCATCTAGATGTTCCTTAGGTATAATACTTTCCCTACGATCCTCCAAATGGTCAAAAATGATTGTTCCATATCATTGTAAGTAAAGTACTCTTTATTCTATTTGTTTCCAAGATATAAATGATCACTACTTCGATTTTCTAACTTTCTTTCCCAGAGAAAAAAGGACCAAAAATACTACTATCCTTTATAAAAGACATAAATTCAACATCCAGTTATAAAAGAATAAAAGTTTCAAAAAAAATGGCTGCTGGAAGCTACCAGTATGGCCTCCTGAAAGAGTGAAGAACAGAAAAAGGGTTGATATGTTAAATCATTCTTCTAGTTAAAAAGTGGGGAAAATAGTGCTGGAATTAGAAAGGGAAAGTGGAAGGGATTATGAGAAGCAAGCTTAAAGTAGGATCTATACTAATCATGGGAAGTGGATGGAAAATCTAGGCAGAATAATAATCTGGGATTCCAATGGAACATAGTACCCTAGACCATCATCTCTATTGCACTTCGAAAGACAAGATACTGATGCTAAAAATATAAAAAAAGAAAAGCTCAATCACAATCCATGTCTTCAGGTCAAAGAAGAGAAAGACTAAAATATAAGTATAGCTTCAAAATATTTGTTTTCTGAATTTTTAATGGCAAAAAGCTATATATACACAAGTGCACACACACACGTGTGTTTGTGTGTACATCCACATTCTATTTAATCAGCTCTGTAAATTTGAGATTGTGGAAAGTAATTTTTCTGGAATCAAAAGATGTCCTATTAACCACTATCACCATTATTCCTTGAAAATGTATACACACATAAACAAAGACATTCATAGGGAAGAGGAAATACTCTCAAAGAAACTAAGTGCTTTGCTCCATTGGAGCACATGGCTGAGGACATTTAGAATCCTATATGTCCATCCATAAGTAAATCTATAGCCATGGCTGATTGGTGTTCTGCATACATACCACAGGCAGTCTTGGGCATCAATCTCAGTGTAGCATGAGCCTGCCTTTCATGCAACACATCCTCCATACACAGGTTTCTTTGGAAATGAGAGACTCTGTGCATGACTCACCATTACTCAAGGGTAAGGTCACTGGTAGAAAAAAATAAATAAAGCACATGTTCTTCAAAGAGAGGACACAGCCTCCATTACAAAGCATTCAAAAAGAGCCAACCACATCCACATCCATTAGAAAACAGTCAAAAATCATACGAGAAAATACCTTGACTCAACGGACTCAAGAAATAAGGAAACATGTTTATCTCAAATTATGAGATAGAGGAAGATAAGTCCAGGGTTGCTTGATTCATTCAGAGCTTCGTTTATAGCATCAAGAACTCAGTATCTGTTTTACTCTGCCATCAACAATGTGTCAACTACTCAAGGTAGTTTCCTTAATGATCACAAGCTGGTTACTATAGCACCAGGCATATCATCCATCAATGCAGGATGAGAGTCAGTGGAAGAAGAGGGGAGCATCTTTTTGGTGTATCCTTTCACAAGAACAAAAAAAGCCTTCACCCGAAGTCCCCTAGCAGACTTCTCCAAGAGCAAGGTCCAACGTACAGCTCCCTCCTTAAATACATGAGTGAAAAGGACAATAGGATTAGCCTAATTCAGTAGGGCAAATCTGCCTTTATACTTGAGTTAAAATGGAGAATCAGAACACAACCAGCAAGAAAGGGGGAAGCCTACTATGTGATAACCAGAACTCTCTATTACACTTACCATTCAGAAAGTTAGGGATGATGCTCTTCATAATAAAGTGTAGGCTCACTCCTTATAACCAACTAAAATCACTCTTTCCTCTGAATGTGCCTAGGGATGTAAGGGCTGATAGAGGATAGTGACTGACAAATGTTTGGGATGTTATCAGCTGCATCAGCACATTAGAGTAAGGAGGCAATGATCACATTTAATTAAATTAGGCAAATCCTTCCCCAATGGCTAGTGCTTTTGCTTCCTAATAAATAAATATAGGACTACTCAGATTCTATTCCTTTGAAGCCATCATGTGCTCCCTGCCAATAAACTCATAGTAACTGATATAGAGTATTGGCCTTAATAGAATTTCAGCAAGACACTAGCCTGGCGAGTCTAAACCAACATTTAAATTAGATCTCCTTCTGCCAACACGAGAGAAAATTACTTTACTCTCTGACAGCCCCTTTGCAGCAAGCATTTATGTAGAATATCTATGATTATTCAAGAAATGTTGGCAATGATGTTATTCATATTAATCAGATAAGAACCATCTGAGAATGCTAAAATGTATCCTATTTTCAGCTATCAATTAAGGACTGTCACATAATAATCAGATTCCTGGAATATTTTCTTTAAACATTTCAATTTCCATTGAGCATATTAATTAATTTTAAGTTATAATAAAAAATAAATGATGTCTGCTTTTTTTTTTAGCTATGGTGTTAAGAACTAACTTGTGCATTGCTTAGACAAATAAAAGAATCAGAGTTTTCAGATAGTGTTCATGCTATGTGGAAGGCGGAGTGATGAAGTGTGAAATTTAGTGAGAGAAGACAGGATTTTAAGTTTCATATCGGCTGTTTAACTCTGCTACTTAGGCAGATAATTCAATTATTTTCAAACTATTTGCCCATCTACGAAATGGGGTAACATCTACCATATAGGCTTGTTGTATAAAGCAACTCAAGTGTAGTGCCTGGCACATATTAGGAACTCTGGAGTGATAGATATTAATATTTATATTGTATCTGAAATAACTTGCACAAACTTGTTTTTAATAGCCTAAGTAGAAACAAGAAACACAAGCAGCACTAAAATTATTTTTATAGTCATATAAATTGAATTTTTTAAATAGGCAAGAATTTGGACCACAGAGCCCAAAAAATCAAACTTACAAGCAATAAAAAAAAAATATTTATCATATATGAGACCATGAAAGCCATGAGCAGATGTGATAGCATGGGGTCCTTCATACTAATGGGTGCTGTCCCCACTCTGGCATGCAAGTACAATGTTTGCCATTTGATAAAGTATGAAGGGAATTCTGTGTAGCTTTTTTGAAAGCCAGAGCCATAACTGACTATTCTTATAAGTTCTTTTAAGAAGGACAATTTGACCCATGCAATGCCAGAATTTTAAGGCCTTGTTTACCTATTTCCCCACAATGTTTACCTTAAGAAAATTTTCTTTTTAAAAAATGTCCATTTAGGAATTCATTCAGGCTTCCTGGTCAAAATGTATCATTCAGCTTCTCTAAGTTCTCCATTGCCACCTGTCCTAAATCAATATACACATATATAAGTATTATAACATAGAACATTTCTGTGTATGATATATATTTCATTTTATATGATATATATCTTTATTAGTTTTCTAAAGCTTCCAGAATGAAATATTCCAGAAATGGAATGGCTTTTAAAAAGGGAATTTATTATGTTTCAGGTTTACATTTCTAAGGCCAAAAAGATGTCCAAACTAAGGTATCCAGAGAAAGATACCTTGATTCAAGAAAGGCCAATGGTCCTGAACATTTCTGTCAGCTGGGAAGGCACATGGAGACATCTGCTAGCTTTCTCTCCCAGCTTCTCATTTCAAAAAAATTCCCCAAGGGTATTCTCCTTCTGCATCTCTAAAGGTTGCTGGCTGTGTAGGCTCTGTTGGCTTTTTCCAAGATATTCCCTCTTAATGGGCTCCAGTAAGCTGCCCCACCTTTAAAGGGGGCAGATACATCTCCATAAAAATCACCTAATCAAAGGCCCCATCCAATTGTGGGTGGTCATATCTCCAGGGAAATAACTTAATTAAAGAGATTCCACCTAACAATATTGAATCAGGACTAAAGAATATGACTTTTCTGGGGTACTCAACAGCTTCAAACTTTCAGTATCAATATAGTAATATAATATATATTGATATATATTACATAAATATATATCATGATTCATTGCCAGATGTTGTCTCTTTAAAGATTTTTTTCTGAAGGAAAGAGAAGCTTCATTAGAGGAAAATACTTATGAATTTTGATGGTCAAGTTGACCTTACTTTTTAGCTAATTTGTAGGAGTAGATCTCTCTTTAAAGATAGTGATACTTACTCTTTGGGAGATGGTCTATGGCAGGTTGGAATAAAGTTTATAAAGCCAAATTGCATTACTTCATTGAAAAAAAATGAGAAGAAAAACTTCTTTTTTTTTTTTTTTTACTTTTTACTCCTAGAAAGTGGACTAGGATACTAAAAGCTTGTATAATCATGGTAATTTATCTCTTTGAATGTAATGTACGTCCATTAAAGCCTAGGGCCACTGAAGACCTAAGAAAGTAGAGAAATTTATCCAGCTGGGATCAGAGAAGTAGAAGAGATACATCAAAGAGATTTGAAGTGTGATACAGACAGCCTTTTAAAAACTGAGAATGACAGTGAAGAAGGCACTAGAGACGCCAGTCCTACAACCACAAGAAACTAAATTCTGCCAGCAAACTAGATGACCCTGGAAACAAATAACCCCCAAATCCTCACAATAAGAGCCTGTGCAGAGCTCAGATGAGCCACCTGGATTCCTGGGCTACATAATAGATAATAAATGTGTGCATTTCTATATTGTTAATTCGTGGAAATTTGTTATGGCACCCATACAGAACTTGCAGTACTTAAAAATAATTCCCTATCTTCTTCCTCCTCTATTCCCATGACCTCTACAGTAGCAAAAGCAATTTTCAGTGAATCTACAAGAGGAAAAAGCAATGCTTTGTGGATGCATTTTACAAATTTAAATTATCTAAGAACAAAATGTTCAAATTACCATTTTCCCCTAAAATCAGATTGATGAAAGAAAAGAGCGCAAATTTAGGTTGAAAAGACATGGCTCCAGATTCTCACTCTGTCATTTATTAGTTTGTATAATTCTGGGCAAATTTTTAACCTCTTATAATCTGGCTTCTATGTGTGTAAATAGGGAAAATATATTTACATCACAGTGTCATTGTGAGAATTTTAAAAGATTTTTATAAATGGATTCTCTACTGTGTTTTATGAAAGGTATTTTAAATTATTTTTAAGATACAAAATAATAAAACTCAGTTACTTAAATTCATCTTGTTTTTATTGCAGAAGCAATCTATATATTATAACACAAAGATTACAAAAAAATAAATAAGAGGAAACTTTAAAGGTAGTAGGAAGAAAGAAAAACTATACGATCACATTCTAAAATAATTCTTGTTAATATTCTGGTGTATATATCCTTCCAGACATTCAATTTTGCATCATATTATTTACATATATATATTATATATACATATTCACATGCACACCTAGATATGTGTGTGCATATAAACATAATGAACAATGGGTACACATAGTATGGCAGGGAAATTTATTAATGTTTTATTCTTTCTTTTCATCATGAAAAAGAGATCACCCAATGAGAACTGTTTCTTTCACTTTTTCTTTCCCAGGAAACTAGAAACTGAATCACAGACTCAAATTGCCAGACCTGGGATTTCTCTTCTGACCTCCTCAGGGGATAGACATTTCCCCATGACTGGGAAGAGGACGGTCACTTGGGCAGTTGAGGACAAGGCAGAGCCTCAGAGAAGAAGGCTGCAAAGACCTCTCAGAAGTTCAAGGAACCTGGGCCCAAAGGCTCTACAAAGATCCCATGGCCAAAACAGACCCACAGTGATAGGATTAGATTTCCTACCACCAAAATTTATACTTGAGTTAAATTTTAAATTCATATCCAAAATGTGAAGGAAGAAATCTTGCTTGTATAATAGTTACACAAAAATTCTACAACCATTTATTTATTTGATATCTTAGCATTTTTCTCATCAATAAACGCAGAACTACAAAATCATTTTTAATAGCCACGTAATATTTGTTTGGATAGATGTTCTATTTTTTTTAATAACATACTTTCAGGTATTTAAGTTGAATACAAATTCTCATTACTCTAAACAATTCTGCTATCAAGTTCTAGTATCTTTAGCATAATAAAGTAGTAGGCCAAGGTGACCTGTGCTTTAAGGACAGAAGCCAGAAAACTGAGAGGCATAAATGATGGAGGTTAAACTAGAATTCTAATTTTCGTATTATTGAAGAATAGAAGGCCAACCTTTATCCAAGATCTTTCTCAGGCGTAGGGTTCATATATAGCTTTATCATGTCTACTTTTTCCTTAATTTTCAAAACTGTTTAGTTCAGTTTCCTTAGGGAGTTAGTACCTTGAAAGTAGCCAACAAATGTATTGCTTTTCATATTCTCAGATTTTTCTCCAATGTTCAGGGAAAATTAGTGCATAAAATTTATAGAATAATCACCATAATCATGCTTGTTTTGTTGGTTAAATGAAGACTACAGTGAAAGGAGAATTATTTTTTAATATTGACTAAACTTATTTTTTAAATTATATTATGACTTGGCTTCTCCAAAGAACATGTGATGGTTCAGTGCTATTTCTGATAGCTGAGATTTGATTTAGTGATAGGTGTTCAGTTGAGCACAGTTTATCAAAACAAGGGGATGATGAATGTAGCTTCCAATACTAACAAAGGTCGGCATTTTTGCTTGGGAGCCTGCATATCTGGGTTTTCGCAATTCTTCTCATTCATGACTCCACAAAGACATGTGATATAACTTGATAAGGCCCAAGTTTTCTAGTATTTTATTGCTGAAACACTTATAAAATTTATTATTAGTTCTAGACTGAATTCACTTCAATATATAAAATTATGTCTCCAAAGAAGAAGTTAAATGCATTTAAATAAATATAAGCATTGGGCAAAAAATACTTTGAAGACGGAAAATGCCTATACTGAATCTGGGCAACAGTGTCTTGATACACGCTCCAGACATGATCAATGAAATAGTTCATCAAATTGTCCCTTGGTTCAGATATGGCTGGAGTGCTTTCTAGTCTGAGTGGCTTATTAGCTATAAATCTTCATATGGACAGACAGGGTGACCTAATGCCTGCCTCTATTCTTCTTTGCTTTGAACTGCACCGGAAAGCAGCCTCAGTGAATCTTCATTATTGGAGAGTTGTTATCTCTGAGTGGCTGGGAATAGACCATTAGGATAGAGTCTAACCTCATCATCATGGGAAAACATGATCCTATTAAAATATATTTTAAAAATTCCATTTAACTAGGAGAAAGCTGAAGTATCCAGGAGAAAATCAATGATCTCAGATGGCAAGCCTTGCAAGCACCACCCTGTAAAGAGATTCCATGGCCCCCGAGCAAGGGTTGATTCAAATTTCACTTATTTTTCATTTTCTTAACAGGAATGCAAACATCCCTCTTCATACATATTCTTTCGTGGATATAAGACCCAGGAAAAATTCACAGTGCTCTCCCTACCACCCTCAACCCATTGCAGGTACACATTTTATTTTCAAACTGAGAATAGCTTTGAAAGGGAGAAAAATGCTATAATAAGGAAGCAATGCAAAATGATGTGTATTGCAGGGGAAAGAAGTCGAAGAATTTTGCCTCACTTCTTGCTTAGATAAGAGTGAGAAAAACGATTCCTCCACTCCATTCTGTTTTAACTCAAATCTCTTAAGAGCACCAAATGAAACTGTTTCTTCCTGGAGGTGCCTCTGGAGTCACTATGCAGCCAGCTGTGTAGAACCGAATGCCGATACACTCCTTTCTCACTGAATGTGATCTTCCTGAATTTTTTCATCTCCCGAAGAGGCAAGAATCTAATGAAAATTTATAATATGAAGGACATCCCTGAATCCTTGATGATATGGAAGATAAAAAAATAGTCATCATTTTAAGTTTTTGATCAAGATTAGTGGAGGGGGAAAAGGGGATAATGCATATGTATATATATCTGGGTGGACAGTTTGCATGCGCTCATTTTACTTTTTTACTTGCTTAATTTATGCTTTTTACATATATGTATTTGAATACCACTGGAGGCCTAGTTCATTCTTATTAGAATTTTCCCTCATGGGTAGGGGTCTATCTGCTAACAGGTGCACATTGAATGATTATGAAATAATTGGTTAACCAGAAAATACATCTGAACTATTTGATTTTCTGGTATATCTCGGCACTGACAAGTAAAAGAACATGGGAAAAAATTAGTTGGGTCCGAACAGAATCTTAGCCTTCTAGAAAAGGAAGGGGCAAAACAGCTGGTGGCCAGAATGTTAATAAATAAAACAGATACACATGAACTTGAATTACAACTTTCCTTAAAAGCCCCAGCTTCTTTACTAACTTAGAAGAATGAAATATCTTAGAAAGCTTCTGACAAAAAATGATTTATGATGTGTTAGATTCTGCTCAATTGTTCCTGAGCATGACAAAGAAGAAAACATTGTCATTCTTCATATTTTCTCCTTTGTAGATGAAATATTAGATTCACATGAAAATGAGAGACTTGCCCTTGAGAATACAGTCTGAAACGTGGTTCTTGGAGCCAAAAGACTGCATTACACAACAATGAATCCCAAGAAAGAATTTTTTCCTATGCTTTTTTATGAGGTAACATTTTCAGAATTATTTCTTCAGAATGCCGAGATAGCACTGGGGGTGCCAACTCTGGTGTGTTGAAAGAGTTAATAATGGAATCATTTTGCACTATAGTCCTTTTGAGTAAAAAAGAAAACTCTGATTTCAAAAAAATTAAACTACATTATGATTTAATTTCTGATGCTTAGAGCATAAGTAAGACCGACATTTGGAAATCAATAGCACTCTCTGGACCTCTATGCTGAATTAAATCACTAATGCTGTGGGTTAAACCACTCAACAAAAATTATCAGCAATTTGAAAACTCGAATTTCAGATTTCCACAAAGATAGATAATCTACTTAGCAGTGGTTAATGGAGAACACTAGGGTATTTAATTTCAGTTACTCAATAGTTTTGGTACAAAAAGCTAGATGTGTTTTTTAAAAGTATTCATTTTCAATTGTATAGTCCAAGCCCTGCCTTCAATGTAAGGCCATTATTTATTGTCTTAGTATGACAGAGCACCATTAGAGTTGCAAAAATAGTAATATTTCAATTCTATAATTCTTTCTTCATTCTTTAGCTGAAATGCATCTATAAAGAAAACTCTCTCTTTAGCATTTGGCTCCCATGAGGCATAGTCCATAAAGAAAATGCTGAATAAATTTTTGAGTCAGTCCCTTTATTTACTAGTTTTCAAAATAATACTTTTGATCTCTTGCATCTAATAACACCATTATTTTAAAAATTTATATTATAATGAACTGAAAGATTGAAATACTTCATGCATTTCAATCTACTATATTTATTGTTTTATTGATTCTGTCTTTCTGATTTTTTTATTGATTTCTGTCTTCTCACAGAAGACAGTTGTTCTGTCTATGGCCATGGGAACTTCTTTAAATTCACTTCTGAGTCCTTTAGACACCGTCCCAAAAATATTTTAAATCTTCCCTAGCTTTTATTAAGATATGTTCCAGGCTGATGTTGTTTAGTTTTCAACCCCAGACCTGGAATCAACCATATGTTCAAAGAACCTTGGTTCCTTTTAGGGAAAATGTTATTTATAGAGCAGAATCCACATGCCAGACTTGCTGATTATAGTCAATTTTTCATTTTTTCTAGGTATTTTTAAACAGACAAATGTAGGAAATAATTTCCTTTTTTTTCTTTTTGTTGAAAAAATGCCTCATGGGTTCATACTGAGTTTTTCAATTCAAACTCATGCTATTGTGTTTTCATTTAACCTCTACTACCCTGCTTTTCTATCACTTTTCTCCCATGATACAAATCCTAATTTCCAATGATGTCAACTGTCTCAGAATACCAATCAACATTAATACCAAAATGTAATTTTTAAAACAAGCGACTATATTTTTCAGTTTCTTCTTGTCCTTTAAGATATACCCCATTAGAGATGGATAGTCAAATACCTGTGTTTGAGTCACCTGAGATAATTCATCTCTCTGTAGTTATGCCACCAGGACACTATATAGTTTCACTTTTTCCTTCAGCTTTCCATTTTTAGGGATTGATGTTTCAAATAATTTTTGTTATAATTATGTAAAGTACAAAATGTTGCCAAGGTCAACAAGCAAAACAAGGTATATTCAAATAAATCTAATTTGTATGCCATTTACCCTATACTATCCCTACTCCAAAAGCAATTATTTTGTTTTATTGATTTATTTTGGTTTTAGGTCATCCATCATTTTTTAAAAATATAACCAAATACACTGTGGTGCTTCAAATATTACCACAAATTATTTTCAGTTCCTCCTATCTAAAAGTGAAATCTATATCCTGGCCCATTGAAGCTGAGCTAGCATTGCAACTTTTTGATTAACAGAATACAGCAGAAGTAACATTATGCTGCTTCCAAACAGTTACCTCAAAAGAACCTTGCAGCTTTTGCTCTCATTGGAGCCTGAGCCTTATTTGAAAGGCCACATAGAGAGGGAGGCCCAGCTATCAATGGAAACAAATTGAGAGAGCTGAATTTATTAGTATATTTTAATGAATTTGGAGCTCAGTGAAAGAAGGCCTGGTAGTTTTCTCCTTATCTCCAAATCTGGAAATGTGCAAATTTGGACCAGAATCGCTGAGAAGCCAGCCCTGGATGGGGAATCACTTTGTTGTGGGAATCACTTTGTTTATATGGGTAAACAAATACTTCAGAAGGCAGTATTTAGGACACTGAATTACCTGGGGGGTAACAGGGATCACAGTGTAGTTACAGGTGAAGGAAGAAAAACCATTGAAAGGGCCAGGCTGAAAGCAGACTTCCTGTAGCCTTGGTTTTTGAGCAAAAATTGGACCATCATGTACTTGGTGAGCAAGGTGTGGTCTGACAAGCTTTTAGATGTAGAATGAAGTGCAGTGACTATTAACTGGTCAAGCAATTTCTTCACCATTCACTCTCCTTATTTCTCTTCTATATTCTAATATTACAAATCATGAGAAAAAATATTTTTCAAGTAAGGTTGATCAGCAAAACAAATCTCTAAGAAATCAGAACTTCCTAATTTGATCAAAGAAACTGTTGGATATGGCTTACTGTCAAGATGAGTTACTGCTTTTAGAACCTGCTGAAATTCTTCCATGTGGAATATTGCATTTTGTTAATAAGTTCAATGAAATCAGCCCAGGAAACCACTGGAGAGATTTATTTTCTCAGTTCAGCTTTATTGCCTTCCTTTGATTCAAAACACCAATATATGCATGAAAGAAATGTCCAATTGTCTTTAAAACTTGGTTTGTTTTGTTTTATGTGAAAGATTATGTGACCAAGATGGTTCAGTGAACAAACATTTTCCACAAATTTTCGTCGAGTATTCTCTTTTAATGGGAAATATATTCACCTCCAGCATTCCTGGCTTGAATTTATTGATGAGGAAAGTAACTGAAACTACTCTCAAACTCAGAGAAAAAAAATTTTGATCGGGTATTTGCTGAGTAGATGTTTGCAAAATGGAAGGGAGGGAGTTTGGATGAGCTACCAGAGAAAATCATTCCAAACACAAAATAGGGCTTGAGAGAAATATGGAAGAACAGTTTAGTAAAAGAGACAAAGTGAGGGAGAGAGAGAAAGAGAGAACAAAGAGAGGGTGAGAGAGAATTTCAGAGAAGGTAAGAACAGATACCTCACAAATGAAGATATATGGATGGTAAAAACAAAACAAAGCACACCAAAAGATGCTCACCATTGTTAGTCATAAGAATGCTAATTAAACCACAATGAGTTCTACTAAATGTTAATGAGGATGTGGAGTAACTGCACCTCTCATATGCTGCTGATAGGAATGTAAAATGATGCAGTCACTATAAAAATTATTTGTCAGTCTCCTATGAAGCTGACTATTGACTCAGCAATTCCACACGTGGGTATGTATCCAAGAAAAGCATACATCCACAAAAAGACTTGTTTACAATGTTCATTGCAGCTTCATTCATAAAGCTTAGAACTGGGAACAACCCTTAGAACTTAGAACAACAGAACAACTGGACTATCAACAGACAAATGGATAAACAAATTAATACAATGGAACACTACTCATCAATAAAAAAAGAATGAACTACTGGTACATGCTACATCTTGGGTATATCTCAAAAATATTTTGGAAGCCAATAGACAGAGTATGAAGTGCATGATTCCATTTATATTAAATTCTAGAAAATGCAAACTAATGTATAGTAACATAAAACCTATCATTGTTTTCCTGGGGCCAGAGGTAGAGGGGGGTTATTGACTGAAAAAGAGTACTAAGGAATTTTCAGATAAAAATATTCTGATTGGGATGACAGTTGCACAAATGTATTCATTTGCCAAAATTTAACAATATTACACTTGAAATGGGTACACTTTATTGAATATGAATTATACTTAAAAAACAACAAAACAGAGCTGATATACACATATATACATACACATACACCCACTACACAAAGAATGTATCTAGGAAGAAATAAGAAGACGGTAAAGAGCTGGAATTACCTTCCAAGGTCAAAGGATTGCTTCTGATCTTTATTAATCTCTGAAAACATGTCAGAGTTAGTGGCAGATATAGCAATTGTCAGAATATTTTAGTAAATGTGGAAAGGAAAGGAGGGAACAAGGTCCTTGGCACTAATCAAACTAACAGGACATCAGTACAGTGACACAGGCTTTTATCCTTGGCTGTTCTGATCAGCTGTTTTATCCGTGGCTTCAGCTCTAATACGTTATGAGTCTGTGTTCTTCTATAATACTAAAGAAAGCTTAAATCTGGAAAGGATAGCTAGCTAGTATTTTGGATGACAGATTCAGAATTCAAAATCATTTTGACATACAGAACAGTGAAGCAAAACCAAGATGAAATGTAAAAGGACAAATCTCTTGAACTTAGGTTTAAAAATTCTATGGTACAAATATAGTTTATGGATAATATGGCTTAGTAGCATTTCCTATAGGAAAAATGTATATATATTGTGTTTGCGTGTGTGTATGATTCCATTTATTGGAAATTCAAGAAAATGCAAACTAATATATAGGGACATAAAGCACATCAGTGGCTGGTTGTGGACAGAAGTAGGGAAAGATATTAACCGAAAAGGAACAAATATAGTAGGGTGGTGTGTGTGTGTGTGTGTGTACACATTTTATACATATATTATATATAATGTAATATATTTTCTTTTATATATAATATATTATATTAATTGAAATTTAATGATCAAGAATTATTAAATGATTACTGAAAATCCCGTACAATATTAGGTGATATGCAAAGAAGTAAACATCCAGAATATTTTAAGCAATAGCTTCATCATATGCTGTGCTATTCAGAATATACATCTGAAATGTTGTGTTCAATCCTGGATGGCAGATTATAAGGTGATACCTATAAAAGGGAAACAAATATGATGATAGATTCTCTAAAACATGCCATATATGAGAAGACTAAAATGAAGAGTCATAATGGTTTTCAAATATTTGATGTATTGCAACATACAAAGAAAGTAAATGTGTGTTGTTTTAAGAATCAGTGTGTGTATATAAATTAGAAAGTACTAGTAATCACCTTAAAATAAGAAAGAAGGTGAATACAACAGCCTTTATAATGGTAGGAACTATCTTTTGATGTGCCATGCAGCCTGTCACTGGAAGCACTTCAACAAAGGACACACAACCAAATGATAACGACACCATATTGGGAATCAGTAATTTGGTGAGAAGTGGGATAAGATGCCTCTGATTAAAAAATTGAAAAGTAGGAACTTGGCCCAGACTGAATGACAGAAAAAAATTTGGAGAGGCAAAGAGAAAGGGTGGAGGGTGGGGAGAGTGGTAGTTGGGGGTGTGGTAGTTACAGTTAGTTGTCAACTTGGCCAGGTGAAGGTGCCTAGTTTTGTTGCTGTGTACATGAGCCAATGGTACGTGAACTTCATCTGTTGCTAATTATATCTGCAGTCGGTTAGAAGGCGTGCGTGCTGCAATGAATGACGTTTGACTTAATTGGCTGGTGCTTAAATGAGAAGGCACAATGTAGCACAGCCCAAGCAGCTCAGCATACCTCATCTCAGCACTCGCAGCTCAGCCCAGGCCCTTGGGGATGAAGAAAGAAATCACCCCAGGGAACGTTGTTGGAACCCGGAGGCTTGGAGAGAAAGCCAGCAGAGATTACCCTGAGCCTTCCCACGTAAGAAAGAATCTCAGATAAAAGTTAGCTGCCTTTCCTCTGAAGAACTAACAAAATAAATCCCCTTTTATTAAAAGCCAATCCATCTCTGGTGTGTTGCATTCTGGCAGCTAGCAAACTAGAACGGGGGAAGAGACACCATATATAATGATGCAATGAGGTGGGAATAAAATATACAAAAGTTTTAAAAACAACAGTTAAGTATGTGTAGCATGTGATAAAAAGACCAACCTAACTAAAATAGAGAGTTCTTATTAAGGAATAGCACCCAAATTTACCTGGGTAAGTAAGCTAATGCTTGATAATAAGATAAGATGAGTCCTTTAATACTTGATTATAACAGGTCAAAAGATAGACGTTGATACTTTTTAATAAATTTTAGAGTAAAATATCTTCTCCTTTTACATGTGGACAATAAAAGGAAGTGATTTCAGAGAAGACATCTACACAATTTGCCCATGAGATGAAAAGCGTAAAGTGGTTCTGTGTAGAAGTGAGGAAGGAAAAATGGGGAGGAGAAATGTTAAGGAAGAAAGAAAAGACTGAAAAGATAAAGTAGAGTTGTTTTCAAACCCACAGCCTAACTTCAGTTTGATAAATTGAATGCTAAACTCTAACATGTGTGTGTATGGGAAAATTCAGAGGGAGGGGAAAAGGAAAGCCTAAAAAAACAAAACAAAACAGTAGAACTTGCAATAATAATATTGTACAATATATCAACAATCATAACAACAATAGAAGAGAAAGAGAAATTATCTTATTAGGAAAGGCTTATCTTTTGAGTGGACTATATGTATCAAACTAGCCCATAGAAGAGACATTAGGCAAATGAAAAAGTCTGAGTTGATGCTTGTTCTAAGAGAAAGAATACACAAGCATGTTTGAAATTCTTTTATTTGCTGTATTTGTGTTTCTTGGAATTTGTTAAGATGGATGAATTCTCTGCTTCATTGAATACAATAACTAAAGCAGTGAAAATTAAATGTTGACTCAGTCTGATTAAAATATAAATCCTAAACACAGCATTGAGAGAGAGAGAAAAACAGATTCATTAGACATTTCTATTATGAAGAAATTTAGCTTCTAAATATCATCAGCTGGTTGGATAGTATAGTTGGAAGTAATAAAATAGACAGGATAGTTTTACTTTCACATGCAGATTATACCCTCTGCATTTAAAATTCCAGAAGCTCGAATTACCTTCCAAGGTCAAAGGATTGTAAACTCCTAAAGCCTAAGTAAGGCAAGAGGGCAAAGCACCCAAGCTCTTTCTGTTGCCTTTATATTAAGGGAAATCTGAGTCAAGCATATGTATATTTAAATGGTCAAAAATATATGAAAAGCTTCAGTACTTATCAAAGGGATGCAAATTAAAATATAATATATTGTTTATCTAATCAATTGGAAAAACTTAAGAAGAAGAATATTTATTGGTAACAAGAGGTGGTGAAATGGCCCCATTGCAGCAGTATAGTTTTCAACTTTCTGAAGCACAATCTAATATATCGTGTCAGTTTTTTTGATCCAGTAATTTCACTTCTAGGAAAATGCTCTAGAGAAAATGAGAAAAAGAAAGTACAAAGAAATACATACAAAACTGGCTGAAGGAGCATTGCTCATTACAGTACTACAGACAAATTAAATACCTACTAGTAAGGAACTGGACTGAAAAAAGGTATAGCTTCTTCATAAACTATAATACTAGACAGCTAAATAAACAGATGGATTTTATCATTATGTTATTTATAGGCATTATAATGCCATTATATATTAAGTAAAAATGACATTGAAATATATATATGCAAAATGTTATACTATACTATGCCTTATGTCTCAATTTAGTAGATAATATATGTATTTAAAATTAAATATATTTATTTAAAACTGTCAATCATCTTTAACTAGAATTATATGGAAGTTTCATTTTCTAGTCTGCAAAGATAGTCATTCTTTTTATGAATTACTTGTATCATTTTTAAGCAGCATAATTAACTAGATTATTCAATGTAGTAGATTCTAATGTTCCCTGAGTCGAACTCGAACCACAGAAGAGGTGGCTGAAGTAGAGTATAGAAGAAGGTGGTTGGAGTTGAAGAGTATAATCATCTTTGAGGCTAGATAATTGGCTCAGCCATTCATATGCATGATAATGGCTAGAGAGGGAGTAGGAAAAAAGTGAATTGTTTATGCCTTTAACAACCATGCCAGATGATCAGAAGCAACAAGAAAGGCCATAGAGCAGTACTGGAGTCATAAGAGCCTCCAAAGTGGAAGACTTTCGGCATAAGGTTGGAAAAGTAATAGTCAAGAAGGAACAATAAGAAGCCAGAAGAATAAGCACATCACTTCTAGACTCTGCAGTTCAGCTAACGAGTGGCCTCCAAGAAGAAGGCCACAGGGAAGGTCCTGCTCTCAAGAACACTCACCATTCATGGAAAGCAGTGGAAGGGACTTGCAGGGATGAAGTTTCAAATCATATAAATATTTGTTGAACATCTACCACATGCCAGTTATTATGCCACTTCCTGAATAATAATAATTGAATGCTTACCAAAAGCGCCGTGGAAAAAGTCTGGACTAGATGAAAAATTAAGGAGAGAAGAAGCAGAGAGTACAATAGGGATAAAAGTTCATGACAAGACAGCTTGTCTGAGTCTTTTCTTCTGAATGGTGACTGGATGATGGTGATGATAAGTTCTGTATAATGAGCAATATCCTACTGAATCAGAATCTGCATTTCAACAATTTCTCTGGGAGATTCATAATCATGTTAAAGGTTGGGAAATGTCATTCTAGAACGTAGATTCCAAACTATGCAATATCAGCAGGTAAAATTAGAGGTGAAATTATAAATGAGATGTAAAAATTATGCATAACCTGTATTCAATTGTTTCTATGCAGCAGTCTATTGATCTGCTTACTGGTAGAAGTATGAAAAGCCGGTGAAATTTATTTCCTCAGTGTATCTTAATTATATCTGCCAAAACCTCTTTTTGCAAATGAGATCACCTCCACAAGTCCCTGTGTTTAGGACAGAACATATCTTTTTGGGGGCATACTATTCAACTACTGCAACCTGCAAAGATATGGTTATGTGTTCCAGGGGATGTTTATGCCTAGGAGAGTTGAGAGATTATTGAGAGAGCTGTGGGGACTTGACTTATAACCCATTTAAGAGGGAATTCTGTTTTACAGAGAATCAGTCGTGTGTACTTCTATGTGCATGAGTTTGATTGGGGAGGCTGGCCTCTGGCACAGTTAGAACCCTTAGCAATCAAGATACCTAAAGCCATAGGATAAGTGAATGTGCCACTTCCTGGGAGAACACTAAGAAAAGCAGGTTTGCTAAACTGCCCTATAGTGGGTATTATGGTTATCAATAAAATCTCATTCCACATGTCCTCAGTCTCAGGCCAAGACACAATTTATAAGTGTATTACCAGGTAGGATATCAGCCTCAGCAATGAGGATAATGAGACAGGAAGGCAGAATGGGGAAAGAATGAGGCTCAAATTCTCCTCAGTTGGCCTATCAAGATTCAGTCCCAGCCCACAGGAAGCCACCCTAACTTCAGGGCAGGCAGTGGGAACAGAGAAGCCTGTCCTGGGAGGAGTTAGCATACAGGTTACTCCATCGTGCATGGGGAAGAGTGTCTAAGAGTAAAGCAGATGCATGAGAAAAGTAAGCCCCCCATCTCCTGCCTCCCACAAAGCCATACCCACCTCAGACAAATGGTTGAAAGAACCTACTTTCTATGGAAAGCAATCATGCTGAGCTGAAAGGACACACATAACCCTCTTGTCCCCTTTTAAATAATCCCAATCAAACTCATGCACATAGAAGTACACACTTGGGGTAAAGCTATCCCTTGCTTTGTAGAGCAAATTTTATCAGAAAGGCAAGCTTACTTCTCTTCAATCCTCCTTCCTCTGCCTATTCCCCTAACTTACTGATTTAGAAATAAAATTAGTTTCATCACTTCTCCCATGGATATAAACATGGAAAAGAGCCTAAGATGGAAGAAGAAAAGCTTGGAAAGGGAATATATAAACTTTACATATGTATGGGTATATTGCTTTAAATGGTTTTCTCAAAGATAATGCAGAAAACCCACATTTGAGATAACGTCATCTTTCACAAATCAATATCTATCTTAAGAGAGCCCAATTAGAAATTAAAAGGTTGGAAAGAAAAAATACCCTTACATGATCAATCTTTCATTAAATATTCATCAGGGAAAAGGTAACTTAATTGTTTGGAATCAGTTAGCAGTTTATTTGGATGGAAATGTTCTTGCTCAGCAATCAAAATTGCTCACAGAGATGAGTTTGGTTGGAGAGCTCTGAGCTACCTGAAGCTTTAAGTGGAGGGCATGAATAAGATGACCTTATAGAAATTTCTTACTGGATTGCACTTCTTTGGCATTCACTTGGATTTCATCAGTAAATGTAAGCATTCTTTAAAATTTCTAGAATCCTTGGAGAAGCCAAGTCAAAAGCTGGGTGTCAAGTAGAATCAGTGTGATCCAAAGTAATTAAACCTGCATTGAATCTTCTTTCAAATACTCCACATTCAATTTTAATTATATTTGTCTACTCTTTGATATCATGACAATCCATGAAAGGACAGCTAAGTTATGCTAGAGTGATAGGAGAGATTGACTGGACTGAATCATTGTCAATTCGTTTTCTAACTTAAATAATCACTAGTCTCTGCAATGTCAATTGGATTGAAATATGGAGGATTTTATTTAATCTGGGAGGTTACCAAAATAGCTAAACCATGACATATCTGAAAAAATTATTCCTGTCATTAATACAGATAAACAGGAAATTGATCTGCTAATTACTTGGCCATCATCTATTACAATAGCTGAACAATTAATGGAAGCACAATTGATTTATGTGTGCTATATAAACAGAGCCTGAATGCAATTCCTATGGACATTTGCTATTTTTCTATTTCTTATAAAATCAGACTTTATGTGGGAAAAATCTCTACAAACCAAACATTTCATCAGGTTACAAAACATTCCACCATGAGAGAGGGAAACAGAGAAAGAACAAATAATTGAGACAACTGACATGCATTAGATTAAGTACAAATGAAACAAAATCTGAGTTTTATGACCATTAAATCATAGTCCATGTGATGGTTCTTATTGGCAAGGAAAACGAACACACACACAAATATTTCTCCCCAAGCAATCTTGACTCACATGTGTGTAAATAAATTAATATTTGCATTTTGCAAGGCATCATTTAAAAATATATAATGATCATTAAAAGCATTGGAAAGTGCCCAAACATTGAAAATCCTTTTTTTCACTATTTTTGCAATGCGCTTTACTTCTACCTGACATTCTGTGCAATGTACATATAATGGGATAACAACCATAGAAAGATAACATGATGTTAATACAATGAATGACTTAACTGGCACAGCATAGCCTACAGACTACCTTCCCTTGCTTCCACCCTGAAAAACATGTATAGTCATGGTTATTTCTAGGGTGGTGATCAGCTGTTGACCCCAACAAAAAAAGACAAAATAAGATGCTCTATGAAATATAAACATTTATAATGATTTACCTATTTTATGCATTATATTATTTTATTATTTAAATGTGAATAATTTCACTGTTTTATTATAATTATCAGCAATGCAAAAGAACATGACGGTGCAGATATGGAAGTAAGAGTAGTTATTAAAGTCATTTATAGATTTACCTACATAGCCATGATTTTATCATTTTTTGCTAAAAAATTGTTGCTAAAACATCTTTGCATTTGTATCAGATTTTATATTTTTAAACTGCTTTAAACACATTCAATTTATGGTATCTTAAATATTCCTAGAAACAAAAATCTATGCAATGATAATGAAAAAGGAAACCAGAAAAGATTTAAAAACTTATACAGATCTATCCTTACTATGTTCATCACTATGAAATATGATGACTAGAAAGAGGTGAAAAACAGGAAAAGTGGCTCCCAATGTCTGTAAAGACAACAACTCTCTTGTAAGCCAATTTATGCACCAAACCACAAAACTATGATAGGTATATAGATAAGACAAGATGATAGATAGATAGGTAGATAGATAGATAGATAGATAGATAGATAGATAGATAGATAGATAGATAGATAGGTAGGTAGGTAGGTAGGTAGGTAGGTAGGTAGGTAGGTAGGTAGGTAGGTAGGTAGGTAGGTAGGTAGGTAGATAGATAGATAGATAGATAGATAGATAGATAGATAGATAGATAGATAGATAGATAGATAGATAGATAGATAGATAGTTAGATAGATAGATAGATAGATAGATAGATAGATAGATAGATAGATAGATAGATAGATAGATAGATAGATGATAAAAGAAAGAAAGAGACAAAGAAAGAAAGACAGATATAGGTAGATAGATAAAATCAGATTTACCTGATACTGACATTTGAAAAGGACCTCATTATAGAATTGTTCTATGTCATACATTTTTGCATAGCTCTAAGACAAGGATCTAGCATAACTATTTGTAATCTGTAGGTTTCTGAGATTGGACTAATATATAATGCAAACATGTAAATGTATATGCACCAGAGTTTTCCAAAGAATGAATGTATATTCCTGGAAGTTTTCAAAATAGTTTCAAATGATGCAGAAATACTAAATGGCATTAACTCAATAGGTAGTTTGATGACTAGGTGTTTTCATGAATGTGATTAATCAAGGTTCAAGTTTCAGTATAGTGCCATTGGGTCCTCAACATCATCTAATGTGGTAAAGCCTCTTTTGTAAGAAACTATAAACAGACATCTACTTGACAGGCATTCAAGTACAGTTATACTTCTTCATTGCAAGTACCAAAGAAAGAAGTAAGTCATAGTATTTTACCAAGATTTCTCCAAAGTTGTGTGGCTTCTTTTGTTTAGACCTGAAATAAACAAACTTTAAGGAGCTGTAACATTGGCATGCATTTAGAATTGACTGATGAGGAGTTTATTTCAGTTTCTTGCTTCATACCTCTATGGTAAAGATGCGTATCATACAAAAACTTCTTCGGTTTTGGTGTTCCACCACAGCAGATGATGTAAGTAAATCCATGGGATATTTAAGTTTCAATTAACTTGTTTTCTGTCATATATCTGCCTTTAACTAGGCCTAATGTTAAACAAGGCAGATATCCAGAAGCTGTGATTAAGGTAGGTTTCCTCTCATTTCTGTCAACAGGAAATTGGTCTGGATATCATGCCATGGTTACAATGACAATAATGCATCATCTGACCAATCAGAGAAGTATTCTGCCACTTTATATTTGTTTAGATAAATGAAATAAAATGAAGATGATGATGTTTTAGTTAAAAGAGGCTCATAAATCTTTTTTAAAAGAAGATATGAAGAGGGTAAAGATAAAGTGAATTTTTGCATGCCTCCCTGGTCATCTATCTGAAATGCTTCAGTGGTGCCTGATGCATTTCCCCTTAAGTATCCATGGCCCACTGGAACCCTGCTTTTTATTGACTACACTATTGCAGCTTCCTAAATATATTCGGTACTTTTTTCTCATGTGTCTTCCCTCTGCCTCACTCTCATTTGTGTCTCCAGATTTAGTTTTCTTACCTGCTCAAGCAAATACCTTGCAATAGACTGGCTTAAGTAATGGGAATTTAATTGTTTGTAGTTTTGCGGTTAAGCAAAAAGTCCAAATAAAGACATCATCAAGGTGATGCTTTCTCCCCAAAAACTGTGGTGTTATGGGGCTGGCTGCCAGCAATCCTTGGTCCTTAGTTTGTCACATGGCAAGACACATAGCAGAATCTCCTAATCTATCCCTTCTCTTCTGCGTTCCACTGATATTCAGCCTCTGGCTGCTCTCTTGTGACTTTCTCTTCTGCCTAAATTTCATTCTGCTTCTAAAAGACTTCAGTAAAAGGGTTAAGACCCATTCTGTTTGAGTTGGGTCACTCCTTATCTTAAGGTCCTACTTAAAATGATTTTACACCCACAGAAATGGACTACATTTGAGAATATAGTTCTTACAAGGATACATCACTCCAAACCACCACATTCCCCCAATACTTTGATTATCTTCTCCAGTACATCTGGAGCACCAAGTTTTCTCCAGCTTTACTTCCATCCTACTCTACATGTGTTTCTATTACAGCCTGTAACACGTATCTTTTTACATGTCAGTTTCCCCACAGACACCCTCCCCTCCACATGAGGTGATGGAGGACAGGCTCTGTATGCTAATCTGGTGTGCATCTCCTGCCTGTAGGACATACGTGATGAATGTGCATGAATTCACATGTATCATTGAATGCCCTTAGAGATTTATTGTAGATTTCTGTAAAGCCCTCAACATCCTTCTCTTTATATATCATGGGGGGAAAAAAATCTCTGATATAGGGGTAAAATTTGTAACTCAATGAATCCTCAAAGTAGGTTCATGAGAAAAATGGGATGAAATGGAGTCTTAGTTTTCCTACACTTTAAAATTCATGATATTGAATAACTCTAACTTTATTTGTTTAGTTGAAAATGCTGTTCTGTTTACAGGGAATTTGCTAGTGCTAAGAGTTTTGCATTTGTCACTTAAATAGAACTTTCTATTATTTTCCCTTATTTTGTTAGTAAGTAGCATGTATAAAATTACCACAAATAAAAGAAGGAGGTGGAATACAAATGTTCAGAGGCAAAACAGCATGGTAGGCAGAGGTGAGAGAAGAGGCTGCAAAACACTTATGTTATTCCCCAGGGGGTGGGGAATTTGAGGCAGGTCATATCAGGTACCTAGTGACTGTTTAGCCCAGACACAGAAATATATATGTCTTCTGGAAGGTATGATCTTATAGAATTTTCCTGACTCATTATATTGTGCTGCTCATAACTGAAAATACTGTACCACATTTTGCTGCATGTTGTTCAGTCTAAGTTTGTTCCTGAAAAACCTCACGTCTCTTTCATCATGGAAAGATTTTATTTCATCAAGAAAAGAAAGACAAGTCAGAAAGAGAGTTTCCCAGTAGGGGAAGTAAATGAGATGGGGAGGGAAGGGGGTCATATTTTGACTTCATTGATAGAACTACTTCCCTACCTGTAATGCAGTTAACAGTTATCAAATGTGGATAGTGGAGCACTAATAATTTTAATCAGAAAAAATGTTATGATTGAATTTGCTTTTGAGGAAGGTTCAGCTAGCTGTAATATTAGGGATGAGTTAGAAGGTGCTGGGCATTTGGGGTGGGGGAAGGAATAGAACATAGACAGAGAAAGAAGAGTTAGAGGGGAATATATTGAAGAGCTATTTTAAATTACTTAAGAATAATTAGGAAGAGATGTCATGAAGGAAACTGTCAGGTGACTCTCAGACATCAGAAGCATTCTATGTCATTGAGTCATTACTTACAATGTTTGGCTATGAATCTAACAAGTGTTCTATTGCACTATAATGCCTATAGTTGTGTCTTATTTTAGCATCTTGGTCAAATCACATAGCACTTCCATACTTCTTTATCATCAGATAAAGAATGGCAGCAATCCTAAATTACTTTCTCCTCCCCCAACTCCATTTCCCAGTCTAGCCCCTTCCCCAAACTAAAGTAAAATGGGAACACTTAATAAACCTTTAATCAATTAGTAAGATGAGAAAATCTCAAATCCGTTGGTGCAACAATAATTTTTAATGAAAATTAAAGTATATATGTGCAACACATGTATCATTAAGAATCCCTAATCAGGCTGTATTAACATGACAGTCAGGCCACCAGAGGATCCGGTGGACCAGGGTCACCAAAACGCTTCTTCACAGGTTTATGGAAAGAATGAAACCTGGGTTCTGGTTCCTGCTGCTGGTTCAGGTGAGCTGTGCAATCAAGGGCTAGTCATTCCCCACTCTGAGACTCAGTTTTATAATCTGTAATGTGAGAAATTTGGGTTCTGAAGTCCTTTCCAGGTTTGACATTCTGTGCTTCTGGGAAATTCCATAAAATGTTACTTCATTCTTTAATTTTCACCAGTTCTGGCAAATGAAAACCAACAACTCATTCAAGGTATATTAATTTACCTGTAGTCTGTTTGATCAACCGAAACAATGTGGTAAAAAGAAAAAAAGGATCTGTTGTTTTCTTTCTTCTTGCCAACTCAGCAAACATCAGAGACAAGACGTGCTCTGCTTAATAGGGAAACAGCATGTTCTACAGGTGAAACGATTTAAAACATACCTCACAGGGAAGACATCACCAAGGAGGGAAAAGAAAAACTTATACATTGTCCACTTGGAATTAAAAGTGTTTTTCATTGTACTCTGCTCTATGCCCCCAGCTTTAGAGTTTGAACCAGGTGCTATAAAGTTGATGAAAGAGTGCATAGAGCATTTGACGGCACCACATTCATCTCCTTCAGCTGTAAGGCAGAACTGCACATTCAGAATTGTGCCCTCTATGGGGAAACACTCTGATTGTAAGTTACTTCTACTAAGAAAGTAGGATGAGATCTTTCTTTGGGGGGAGGGGCAACATTTCAAATGATTTCCATCTTTCACGGTCTTTTTCTTACCTGTGATAAAATAAAAAGAGGACAAAACTGGGAGTTAAAATGTCCTGAGTCTGAGTCCTAAGTTGACCATCATTTAGCGTTGGGGTGTCAACTGAACTGAGTCCGAGTGTTTCCATCAATTATGTATCTACTTCCATGTCGGCTTATTATTTAAATGAGGTAAAATATCCGTATGTGTTTTATGGAGTGGAAATTTCTATGTAAGTTCAATTTCTATTATTAATAAATTTCAGAAAAAAATTCAAAATATCTTTTACTGTCTAAACTAATAATAAGAAATTACATCTTTGAATTAATAGGTAAATTTGTATATATTTAAATAGGAAAAAGATTATTCCCATGTCTCCAATTTATCAACCACCTCTCACAATTATCCAGCATCTTCTCTCAAATCACAACTACTATCAAGTAAAAAAATCTTAGATGAAATTTGAATAAATCAAATTATGACATCACAAATCAACTCAAGAATTAATGAAATCATAAAATAACTGGATTTAAATGATAAATATAACTCTAGTTAACAAAATCAAATAAACGTAATAAGAAAAAAGTCCTGCCTATAAGAAACCCACTTTAATGACACAAATAAGTTTAAGGTAAAAGGATAGAAAAGATATACCATGCTAATATTAATCAACTTTATGACGGGATTCTTTCACACAGAGCTTCTTTATAAGTTGTTTAGCTTCTATAAAGTAAATTTTCAGTTTAAGTACCTAAAATTTATGAATGACCATTTACAGGCAATATGATTATCCATCAGTTTATTTTCTGCTTTTAAATTTACTATGTTGTACAGTATTTTACCAAAATTTTAGTTATTAAAATAGAATGTATTATCTCAACCCAATTCAGAAGAACTGAGTAATTCTGAGTGCAATGATGGTAATTGACATAGATGTTTGTCAATTTATCTAACTTGTTATAATACATTGTTGTCCTCCTCTCTCCCTAACTGTTATCTCCACTCAAGAAACATCTATCTTTTAACAGTGAGTTAGCAGCAGACTATTCTTGCAAAGCACTCTCCTTGTATTTTAATTGCCTCCATGCCATCCCACCCTTGAGGCAGGGATTCCTGCCCTAAGGTTATGGGGATGGCTGAACTCATGACTCCTAGAACAAAACAAATGAGTTGGATAGGGGTTTATTAGTCACACTCATAACCCAGGGGAGGAGGACACCACTGGGGCTGCACTTGGGACTAGAAGGAACAACCAGGGGCAGTGGGAAGCAGGCTTTGTAGCTTCAACAGGGTAAGTGACCCCAGGTTCCTGTCGGGGGTGGGGGTGGGGTGATCTGCTTGTTTGACTAATTCCACACACTGGATGGAACCTGAAACCTACTCCTCAGGGACAAAAAGGATCTGAGCTGTATCTGGTGCAAACAGCTGTACCTACTGTTTGGCTAGAAGTTCTCATCCCGGTGTAGAGTGGGTAAGGGGGCTTGCAGTTAGGTGATTTGAGGTTCTCCAATTTCACCAATGTCAAGGCAGCATGTAAAATTGGGTGTTAATTTTAGGTCTTATACCACTTCCTGCTTCCCTAGATGTGTTTATCTCAATCTACAGACTATGCCACCTGCTCCCCTCACTTTATCACACGTTTGAGAGCATTCTTGAAATTAAAAGTATGGTCAGTAGTTAGGTAACTGAATATTTTTCTAGTTGAAACTAGTCAATGGAACTATAACCAAAGTAATTCATCCCTTAAGTCTGCCTCTTTGGTACTGTTACATAGCTACAGAGAAAAGCCATCTACAAGAATACCAAGGAAAAAAAGGATGAGATGAGGAAGAGAAGCCAGGAGCAGGGCAGTGGCACTGAGAATGGGAATGTGGGATGTAGTAAAGGACAGATTTTAGGGTTGATATAGATGGCATAAGCATAGAGCATTCAAGTGTGAGTGGAAGGAACCAGCGGTCAGGCCAGCCCCTCCAATAGCCCTGTGTTCTCACTTATATGTTCTGGCACCAGCTTAAATCTCCAGGGAACCCAAGAGATTACAGAACTGCTATCCTCTGAGCCACGGGAAAGATCCAGCTTCCCAGAGATATTGGGAAGACATCTTCCTGGAACCCTTCCCCACTGAAACAAGGTCTTCTCCTCCACTCTCTCGTAACACCTTGCGCTTTCCTTCACAGGACTTATTAACTTTTAGATATATCCGAAATTATGTGATTATTTCTGTAATATTTGTGTTCCCTACTGGAAGATAATCTCTATCCAGGGAAAATGACTTTTGTTTGCCATTATATAACCAGTAACACATGGTTAAACCAAGTGTTCAGTTTGTGTTTGTTGAATGAATAAATGAATGATGTGATCAGACCATCCCTATATTTCCCTGGGGGAACTCATGTGCATGCCTTTTCTCTCCCACATAGCCAGCTCTTTATGTGAACAGTGAACCTAGTAATAAAGGAATTGCTGACAGAGGAGTTAAAATGTTTCTAATTTACATATAATCACACAATACTTAGGAAAACTCCACAGACTGACCCCCGAAAGTGTAAATCTGGTTAATATTTCCAAACCCCTCCATAAAGGCAGTCCCAGACCACACAAGTATACACAAAACCTGATAGGTTTGAGTTAAAACACTCAGGTTCAGAATTATTGTAAATTATCTCATTTAGCTGCTTAATAGGTTTTGTAATTTGTGTCCAGATATTCAAGAATTACATGAGACAAAGGCGAGCAGAAGAGAGACAAATCCATATTTGTCTATATGGATATCTATGAATATGGATCAAAATCTAATCCATAAACAAAAAAAAATGTAATTATCAATTCCTCTTTCAGTGGATATGTACTCTTTATTGTTTCTACCTTGGTAGGAATGAATTTGCACTGTTCCTTCCACAGTGGTTAGCTGGCTCTCTAAGAAGTAGGAATAGAACAGGTTTAAGAGTATAATCTTAAATTAACCATGTAACTACAAAGGATCTATTATAAACCTTAATCCAAACTTTAGGACTGACCAACTAATATATTCAGCCACTACCAATTGATAACCATAAAGCAACCGCCTCATATAAAACTGTGTTCTCCTTCTTTGCTCTCCTTCCCCTAATATCTGAACTTTCCTCTTGGTGGTCCATCTGAGTTCAGCTCTTAGCAAGCAAAATAGTGGATGGACTGGAGATAGAATTTTCCAAGCAATCTCACTGAGTCAAAGCAAAAAATAAAATAAAATCAATGAATAGAGAGAGAAATACAACACATTTCGTTACTCTACTAGAAGCCTAGAAAATATGACCTCACTAAAGATATCAAAGTGGAGTTTTTGATTCATGTTAATCCATACCTAAGAATAAACTTTGATGGTATGTCAGAGAATCATTTATATGAGGTTGTGAGCAAATGTTCCTTTAGTTTAGTTTGTCTTCATGGCCCTCTTATATTTTCCAAGAACTTTTCTCTTTGTGCAGACTTTTTGGTCTTAGAAATCCACTTAGATTTTGCCCCTTAGAAAAAAAATATTGTAAGTTATTTATGTACCACCTGCCTTTGAAAACAAACCCACAGATAAAGAAAATGCATACACATAATGCTTACTGTGGAACATTGATATTTGCCACTGTCATCATTGTCAACAGAGTGATCTGCAGTAAAGAGGATGAACTCTGAAGTGTTGCTGAAAGAAATGAGGTGAGCCTTTTAAATAACTCCTTGCTTATTTTGCCTCAATTCGTAAAGGAAGCTTAACCATGAGTTTTGTTGAAAGGTCCTCACCACAGTTGTTTTATTTCCTCTTCCACTGCCCATCCTTATTCCCATTGTTTGGTGCTAAAAGGATTGATCATATTAACTGGATCATGAGGCTGAAATCTTATAACGTAAAAGTGTCTTTATCAAGAGAATCCCCTTTTCACTGAAATCTTTACATCAGGGTCACCCTTGTTATTAGTGACAAAGAAAACAGACTAAAAGGGATTTGTAGTATTAAAACGCATTGACCACCCACAACTATCTCCCTATCTTTGGGACTTCTCCCTGAGAATACTTTTTTAATGCTATGATCCTGACATCCATGGCTATAACTGATTGGCCAGCAGTAGATTTTTGAACCAAGTTGGACAAATTAAATGCTTGTCTCCAAAGATTTTTACTGGGTTCTAAGAGACTTTAAATTTGTGAGTTATGAAGTATAATGGTGGGATATTTATATCTCAGAAATAAATTTGTGAGACTAGCTCCTTCAACCCTGAAGAGCTCTGTAGTCACCCTTCTCTCTCTCTGTCAGATATTATTGTGGGAACTACTGTCGCTGAGCTGGAATTCTTAAGGACAATGGGAATGTTTGGATCCTGAGTTGGCAGAAGCCAGGTGGCGGCACTTAATTGCCAAAGACGATTAAGTGGGTGTAGCTATCATTTTTATAGCAGCACTCCAAACTTCTGTTGAAACCCATGGAATATCCCTGGTTCCCACCCGTCTTGAAGCACCGCTCTTCAACTTTTCCCAGGATCTGTGAGACACCACAAAATTCTTTTGTTTTGCTAGTTCATTTTAATTTCTGAAATCAATAATTATAATCTTACTAAAAGAATCTTTTCCTGACCACTTGCTAGGGTGGCACAAGGTGAAGCAAATTTTTCATACTTAGTCTTCTTCCAGACACTAGTAACCATTATGTATGGCTTTTATAGAGGAATGTTCACGTCATCCCCATACTTCACCTTTAACTCATACAGCAGGAACTCTAAAGGATCATTTCCTGCTCTTTGCACAATCTCCTCAGAGTTTTTCTCTCAGACAGGAAGTATTCCTCAGCTAATTAGCAGAATCCAAGACCAGAATTAAGCCTTATTTTTTTTTTCATAACTAGGGGGCTAGGAAAATATATTTTTAGAAAGGCATGCGAATTTGAATGGTCTCTTTTGCTTATGAAGCCCATTAGCATAGGACTCTCATGCCCTCACTTGGTCTGCCTTTATACTTGCCTTGATCAGGTCCAGATGCAGTTTCCTCTCTGATCATGCATTTCTACTCTTGCTTAAACTGGATATTATTATTTTAAAAAAAGAGATAGGGGGTGCGAGAGTAGTTCAGTGGTAGAATTCTCGCCAGCCATGTGGGAGAACCAAGTTCAATTCCTGGCCCATGCACTTTCCACCCAAACAAACAAAAAACCAACCAAACAAAAGTTCAGCAAATGATGCTGCAATAATGGGATACTCACATGGAAAAAGAATGAAATGTGATCTCACCATACAACATACAAAAAAAAAAAAGAAAGAAAGAAAGAATGAGAAAAAGAAAGAAAGATGAGTTGAAGGCTTCAAATTTGCAGCTTAAGCACCATATGAAAAATGTGAAAGTTTCTATGAGTGCCCTGAAGGAAAATCTTATTTTCTGTAGCCACAGACTTGAGATGTCTGACAATCAGACCCAGAGTCTCATTGATAGAGTAGCAAATTTACAACATAAACTGAAATACCAATCTTGCAGTGTGTCTGCTGTTAAAGTAAGGGCACTGATTAGAAAAGAGTGGGATCCTGAAAAGTGGGATGGCGACATATGGATTGATATGATGGCTGTGGAGACATTGAAACCCTAGATTCTGCTAAGTCTTTTCTAGATAAACCTGTAATGGTCTGCCCTGAAGACATAGCCACCCCACCTCCAGCCTGCCCTAAGAAAAGAGCTTCCTGAATCTCCAGACTGCTGTTAGGAAAAAGCTACCAGAGGTCCATCCTGCCTTGGAGAAATGGCTTCCTGACCTCCAGTCTGCCCTGAAGAGTCAGCCATCCAACCTCCACCTGAAGAGATTAACCCTTCTGTGCTGGTGAGGCATGCAACTACCTCCCATAGGGAAACAGGTCCTACTCCTCTGTCTGGAGAGATTAATCCTGTTCCACCAGATGAAACTACAAAGAATGCCTTGGGGTAAGTGGCTTAAAAGGCACTTCTATTTCTTGTCATAACCCACCCCTACCATCCCTCTTTCCTTCAGACCTATAACTTGAGTAAAGTCCCAACAAGCCCCAAAATGTGAGGCACAAATGTCACCCATGAGATGGTACATTATACTCCAAAAGAACTGCATGACTCTTCCAGTTTATATAGACAGAAATCAGGGGAATATATATGGGAATGGATATTAAAGGTATGGGATAATGGTGGAAGGAATATAAAGCTGGATCAGGCTGAATTTATTGATTTGGGCCCACTAAGCAGAGATTCTGCATCCAGTGTTATAGCTCAAGGAGTTAGAAAGGGCATTAACAGTTTGTTTGGGTGGTTGGCTGAAACATGGATCAAAAAGTGGCCGACATTACCTGAGGTTGAAATGCCAGAAATGCCCTGGTATAATGTAGATGAGGGGATCCAGAGGCTTAGAGAGATGGGAATGTAGAGTGGATTTATCATGGAAGGCCTGTTCACACTTCCCAGGAATGTCCAGAGGACACACATTTAACCAGAACTGTGAGAAATAAATTTATGAGACTAGCTCCTTCAACGCTGAAGAGCTCTATAGTCGCCCTTCTCTCTCTCTGTCAGATATTACTGTGGGAACTACTGTCGCTGAGCTGGAATCCAATGGGGACGATTGGATCCTGAGTTGTCAGACGCCAGGTGGCGGCACTTAATTGCCAAAGACAAAGTGGGTGTAGCTATCACAATGGGCAGCAGACTCAAAGCAAGAGCCAAAATACTCTGACTCACAGAGACCTACGGCTTTGGCTAATAGATAATGGGGTATCTAGAAGTACAATAGGTGGGAAGGCCACTATAGTCTTGTTTGAGCTGTATAAGCAGAAGAGTTCTAGGGCAAGTGAACAGAAGTCTAACTCGAATTACAATAACAGAGAGTCACAGCCCATTAACCAATTCCCATATCTGAAACAGTTTACAGACCCGGAGCCCCTTGAATGAGGGGAAGACCAGGTCCCTTTGGGGAATGACCCTGTTACACTGCCACAAATTTATACTATTAATCTTCCTCCCAGCCTTCACCAAGGAGACCTATAGCCTTTTACCAGGGTAACTGTGCATTGGGGAAACGGAAATAATCAGTTATTTCGGGGGTTGTTAGACATTGGTTCAGAAGTGACATTAATTCCAGAGGACCCAAAACAGTCACTTGGTCTACCATTCAGAGTGGGGGCTTATGGAGGTCAGGTAATTGATGGAGTTTTAATTCAGATCTGTCTCACAGTGGGTCTAGTGTGTAGTTATTTCTCCAGTTTCAGAATGCATAGTTGGAATCAATGTACTGAGCAACTGGCATTGCTGACTTTTGCTCTCTGACTTTTGGAGTGAGGGTTATATGGAAGCCACTGGAACTGTCCTTACTGAGCAAAAGAGTACATCAGAAGCAATACCAGATTCCTGGGAAGATTTCAGAGATTAGGACCACTCTTAAAGACTTGAAGGATGCAGGAGTGGTGATTCCCACCACATCCCCAATCAACTCTCCTATTCGGCCTATGCGAAAACAGACGGTCTTGGAGGATGACAGTGAATTATCATATACTTAACCGGGTGTTGACTCCAATTGTAGTTGCTGTTCCAGATGCGATATTGCTTGAGCAAATCAACACATCTACTGGTACCTGGTATGCAGCTATTGATCTGGCAAATGCTTTTTATCTCAATAGCTGTTAGTAAGGACCACTAGAAACAGTTTGCTTTCAGCTGGCAAGGTCAGCAATATACTTGTTAGGTAGGGGGAATAAGGGAGGGCTCTATAGCTGGACTCATGAAGTCGCTTCGGAAGGGGAGGTGAATTGTTACAACCAAGGTCTTTACGCAGCAAACATTGGCTTACTCATTGCTCAACGGACATCTGACCACCCACTGCTTAACTCACTAGCATAATAATCCTTTGTATAATGTGCCACCCCTTTCGTGCCATCACCTAACCCCTGCCCTTAAAAACTGCACTCGCCAAAGCCCGTGCACAGACTCACCTCACTCCATCTTGGGTTCGGTGAGCTCTGCCCAGGAGCACAGCCAATAAAGCACACTCACTCAAAATCATTTCGTCCACTTTTCTTTCTCTCAAATACCTCATAT